>NC_142867.1:234333000-234647000 GCF_051225735.1 Oryctolagus cuniculus | reverse complement strand
CCTACCAGCTCCTGCTCACGGCTCTGCTCTGCGGCCCAGCTCCGTTGTTTCAGGTTGCTCGGCCATGCTGGGCGGCCACAGTCCTGGGCTCCACCCGTAGGCCCTCACGCTGCCACTTCTGGAACTCTGTGTAAAAGGAAGGAGTTACATGGAACGTAACGCTTGCTGTCTGGTTTCTTCCTGTCTTAGGTCAGTGGTTAGTGCCATTTGATTGCTGAGTGGAGTTCTGACATTATTATTATTTTTTAAAGATTTATTTATTTGAAAGAGTTACACAGAGAGAGGAGAGGCAGAGAGAGGTGGAGAGAGGTCTTCCATCCGATGGTCCACTCCCCAATTGGCTGCAATGGCCGGAGCTATGTCGATCCAAAGCCAGGAGCCAGGGGCTTCTTCAGGGTCTCCCACACAGGTGCAGGGGCCCAAGGACTTGGGCCATCTTGTACTGCCTTCCCGGGCCATAGCAGAGAGCTGGATTGGAAGTGGAGCAGCCGAGACTAGAACTGGTGCCCATATGGGATGCCAGCGCTTCAGGCCTGGGTATTAACCTGCTGCGCCACAGCGCCGGCCCTGGAGTTCTCTGACATTCTTTGGAGCCCAGCAGTGGGGTAGGCTCAGCGTTTGCGCCTGTTTCACTCTTGCCTCTCCCAGTTGAGGGTGCAGTCTTCACCTCACACGCTGGTTCCTCGGTCACCTGGCTCAGGTGTGAGCTCCGCCAGCACCACCGGCACCGTGGCTGAGACAGCTGTTACCGGAGAAAGCGCCAGCTCCGCGGGAGGCAGCAGGGCCGCCGCGGCGACGATGGCACCTCTGTGCTGGTGCCGGTGCCGGTGCGTGCTGGCACGCCAGGTCGCCATCCGCACGGCCACTAACCTGGCCCTGAGAGCTGAGCTGGAAGAGCCGCTTTTCTGTCACTGCCTGCGCACTCACTACCGAGACCCTGGCTCGGGGTTGCACATGGTGCCTATACAGGCGACTGCACGCGTTCACACGGCGGGGGAGTGCGGCTCTGTTCTTGAAGGCAGAGGTGAAACCACCAGGCGTCACCGAGAGCAGCGCACGGCCTCAGTCTGCCCTCTGCGAGTGCTGGATGGCGGGGTTCGTCGTGGGGACGTCGCGGGGTGCTGGGTGCTTCTTCTGAGCCAGACGGGCACACGGAACCAGGTCTCCTCCGTGGGTTGCTGCCTGTGACTTCCTGATCTCTTCCGCTGGTGTTGAGACCTGTAAGAAGTGTCCTTTCTCCCCAAACCCTCCAGGTACGAGCTCCAGGCTTCTGCAGTTCCCGTGCAGAGACCCCGGTGCCGAGGCCGCTGGCAGGTGAGCGCTGCCGCGTGTCCCTGCAGGATCCCCTTGTCCTCTGGTTCTCTAGGGCGTTTTTTGCTCCTGAAAGTCTTGCTGTTTTGTTGAGGGTGGGATTTGGTTCTGTAGTAATTAATTGATGCGAAAGTCTCCAACTCTGAGTGCAACAGGAACCTTGAACCCGAGTATCTTGCATCTCTTTAAAGGAGTGAGTTTGCCTGGGGCCGAGTCGCAGCGCCTGAGCGGTGAACGAGGCGCGCTCTGGGCCGGCGCCGCGCCGAGCATCACGCCTCTCAGGGCCGTCCTCGGGGTGCTCTACAGCGGGCGCTCACTTACGGAGCTTGGGCTGGGGAGCAGAGCACGGCTGGGCCCTGCTGCTGTCCCACCCGCAAGCAGAGGACCTTGCAGCTCTGAAGTTGCTTGAGTTGTGGAAAAAGTTATCAGAACTTGGGTGGAAATTCACTAAATCAATCTTTTCCCCTACTGGCAAGTATTAAGTAACAATATTCATTAAATACCACAGAGAGGCTGTGTAATAAAGAAATAATCCTAGGCTTGGTGGCTGGAACTCTCCAGAAGAGCTGAAATTGAGAATATAATTAAAGATTAAAACATTGTTTGCATTCTCGAACATGGAGAAATCTTTTCTCTCCATTGCGGGACCCTGTTAATAAGGAAGAGATCAGTTTCCAATAACCGACAGCAGCTAAGCTCGCTTGCCAACAGCAGTCGTGTGTGAGCTGTCTGGGCCTTTTTCCTGCAAGGCTCAAGCTGAGTCCAGGAACAGGTGAGGGGTGTCAGTGAGTCCTGTCTCCGAGCAGCGCGGCCCTGTCTGTGGGGCATCGTGAGAGTGAGCGGTACGTTCAGACGGCAGCGTAGCCGGGGAGCATTCTGGAGCCCGTGCACAGTTCACCGTGTGCCTCGCTTTCAGCAGCAGAATCCTTTCCAGTAGATTAGTTTCACCCCTTTTGGGGACAAAAGTCAATTATTGGTGGGAACCAGCCTACCTGGCTCCTTGAGGGTTCTCCTCTCGCGGCAGGGGAAAGGGTGGGAGAACTGTCATGCCCTCCGGCCATCTTGACTCGGGACAGAAAGAAAGCCTTGATGGCCCAGCCCGGGTGTCCAGAGCTCCCTGAAGCCGGCTGCACCCTCAGCCCCAAGTGGGAACAGGGAGTGCCACGGCCTTGCCTGAGTGGCTTGTCGGGTTCACCGCCCGGAGCCGTCGGTCGCTGTTTACCCTTTTTTGTTTTCCATTTGCCCTGAAATGACTTGGCAAGGCGCCCCGAGGCTGAGGGCCCGGAGTGGCCTCTCCCTCTGTGCAGCCTCCAGGGTGCTCTGGGCTCCTGGGGCTTCTCATCCGTGGCTCTGGCGTGGTGGCCGACAGGTCCTGGTCTGGGTGTCCCTGTGCCGCGTCCTTGGCGCCTGGAGGAGCAAAGGGTCTGCAGGGAAGGAACGAGGGGAGTGGGCGCAGCCAGAAGCCCCTTCCTTGCCTGCTGTGAGGCGCTGTTTGGCATCTCCACTGGGGCATCGGCCCTTTCGTTTAGCTGAAGCTTCCGAGGCCCAGGGCCCTCTGCGCCGCTCTTCCTGCCTGGTCTTGACTTGGTGCCGGTGGCTCGGCGAGGGTGGTTCCGCTCTGCGGCTCTCTGGCTGAGGAGGCGCGGAACATCTTTCATACGAGTTCTGGACAGGCGTTTGTAGGGCTCGAGGCTCATTGTGAATTGGAAGTACTCGTGCTGGGAACCAGGTGCTGTTTGGACAAATAGAAGCGTGTAGGAGCGAGGCCCTGGAGTCGGCCGTGCCTCGTGGTGGTCCCTCCTGTTCAGCGAGGCTGGGTAGGGTCAGATCTGTGGGGTCCGAAAGCTGGCGAAGGCCTTGTGTGCTGGGGAGAGCAGGCCCCTTGGGCTTGTGAGCAGGGCTGATGTGTGGGGAGTGGTGCCTTAACGGGATGAATCCAGCGGCAGGATGCGGATCAATACGATGGCCCTTCCTGGCTGTTTAAAAGATAATTGGTTCGCGTTACTTATCTTTTATCCCTTCTCTTTGGGCAGAAGAAAAATCTCTGGGAGGGATAAATGAGGGATTCCTCATAACTATTAATGCAGAAGTCTGTCTATGGAGAATAAACATAGGGACATTTTGTTTTAGATGCTCTATGTCATTGCGCCTCATTAGCATACATGTTGTAAAAGCTATTTCCCCCTGGAGAGACACATGTGCAGTTCAGCGAATAGCCGCAGCCTAAACTCTGTAGCTTCCAGGGCTGTGCTGCTGTGGACGGACACCAGAGCTGCCCCGCTGCTCTGGGCAGCCCACGGGAATGCTGCGTGGCCGTCCGTGGAAGTGCTGGCTGTGCCCACACCGGGCCCTCTGGCTGCACCTCTGATTGCCAGTGCCCCTCTGTGTGTGCGCGTGTGGGCGCACTTTTCACTCTTACAGCATTGATGACACGCGGCCTGCAGGCTGGGTGTATGCTGACCAGCCTGCGAATCTACGGGTGTGGAAAGTGGTACGCCACGTAAACGCATCAGCAAGGCAGTGAGCTCGTGTGGATCCTGTGAAGTTCCCCGTGCCCTGAGCTTCGGGTGGAATGATGGGAGAGCTTGGATTTCCTTTCACATACCCAGTCCCCCGAGGGTCAGGGGAGGGGGTAGTGAGACTGTGGTACTGTTGACACACCTGGCTCCCTATGTGTGGTCATCCCTCACCTCCCTGAGAGCAGGGTAGCGCCGGCCCCTGTGTGTGGCCCATCTGTCTCTACACTTGCCGCTCTGCGATCAGAGCCAGCTTCTGAATCAGGCACCGCGCGAGATTTACAGCAAAGTAACAGCCAGACCGGCCCGATTTCTTTTTCTCCTTCACAGTTCCACAGATTGAAGATTTCTTCTTAACCCAGATCTTAGCAACCTCGGCGCAGTTTTTTCTCTGACAGAACAGCCGCCTTTTCATGTAAAGGAAGCACTTGGCTGTTTCTCTTGGTGTCTCCAGGTTGCCAGTGTCACCACTGCTGCTCGCTGGGGCCGCCGTTCACTCACGCAAGGGTCGCTGGAGCCCGGCCGTGCAGCAGCGGCCCCAGAGCACCTTCTGACTGGCCGGACCGCAGCCTGCCAAGGCCTGGGAAGTGGGAGTGCGGTCGGGGAAGGCCACTGTGTGTGAAGCTTTTCCTGACCAGGTGCTTCAGAAGTCCTGGCTGTGGAGCTCGGGTTGTGATGGAGGAAACAGAGTTCAGGTGATCCGCCGAGCAGGGGTGGCGGACACGGTCAGGAGAGGGTGAGTTGCCAGGGCGTGTGGAGGGAGACTTGAAGAGGAATGGGTGACAGTCCCCGCCCCGCAGGCCCACCTGTCCCGTGGCAGTGTCTGCCCCTCCTCTCTGGTCTTGGTCCTGGCCCCACTCTCAGCTACCCTGTCCTGCTCGTCTCCGATCCATTGTGACACAGTCCAAAGTGTGAAACTCGGGGTCTTCCACAGATACTGAATGGAAGAGGAATTACGTAAGATAGGAAACTGTAATGAAGAGCCTGGCCGTTGAGCACCAAGTCGAACGTGGCAGCCTGCAGAATCAGTTTAAAATGATATTTCATTCCATCCTCTAATTGCATTTCTCCTTTACAAGGTGATTTTCTACAGGAAGACAGCTGTCTGGTGTGGTTATTACATCACTCTGGCCATTATTGGGCAAAGGAAGAAAAGAAATGGGTGGTTGTGTAGTTCAGCTCATCAGACAGAAGCTGGGTCCTTCTTTAACATCCCTGTTTGCATAACAAAGAGTCAGAGCTTCAGGACTGTTAATATTTCACACCACGCTGTTCCCAGCTAACACTGCTTGTAAGCGAAACTGGTTTTAATCTTTGCTGGTATGGAAAGTAATTGTGGTCGTTCCTTGATGTTTCTTTTGCTTTCTCTTTCTCTGCTATGTAGGCCATTAGTAACCTGTAGATTGTAGCCTACGCCATCTTCATTCAGGGTCATGGGTGATCAAAAGCTGTGAGCTTGTTTCTCTGTTTACCTCTGCAGAAGATTCTGCAAACTCCTGTAGGCGTGGTGACCTCAGTAACACAGGAGCAGGCAGGAGCAGGAAGAGGCTTTGTCTCTTAGCTTTAGCCTTTTAGGGGGCTGGTGCTGTGGTGCAGCATCTTAAGCTGTTGCCTGCAATACCGGCATCCTGTGCTGGCACTGGTTCAAGTCCCAGCTGTTCCACTCCCAATCCAGCTTTTTTTTTTTTTTAAGATTTTTTTTTTTTTAAATTTTTGACAGGCAGAGTGGACAGTGAGAGAGAGAGAGAGAGAGAGAGAGAGAGAGAGAGAAAGGTCTTCCTTTTGTCATTGGTTCACCCTCCAATGGCCGCCGCGCCCAGCGCGCTGCGGCCGGCGCACCGCACTGATCCGATGGCAAGAGCCAGGTGCTTATCCTGGTCTCCCATGGGGTGCAGGGCCCAAGCACTTGGGCCATCCTCCAATGCACTCCCTGGCCACAGCAGTCCAATCCAGCTTTCTTTATGTGCCTGGGAAAGCAGCAGAGGATAGCCCACGTACTTGGGCCCCTGTAACCCATGTTGGAGACTCAGGTGGGGTTCAAGGCTCGGGCTTCAGCCTGGCCAGCCCCGCGCATTGGGGCCATTTGGGAGTGAACCAGCAGGTGGAAGATTTCTCTGCCTCTTCATCTATCTGTAACTCTGCCTTTCAAATAAAAATAAATCTTTTTAAAAAGTAAAGAAAAGAAGACTTTCCAACCGAATGGATTTTGAAGTGGTGGTCCAGGTCTTTCAGAGTACTCATGGTAGATACATAAGAATTCTTAATAATAATAATAATTAATAATAATAATAATAATAAAAACATGGTAAACCGTCTTTGGCTCAGAGTCTCTCGGGCTGTATTTTGTGTGGAAAGAGCCGTTTTCTTTGTCTGAAGGCAGTGGGGGTCACGGGCGTGTGTCGCTAAGCCTGGAAAAGCTCCAAGCTCCGGGCCTGCTGGCCTTTGGGAGGAGTAGTTGGAGCCAGTTCTCACTTTGGGGTGGCTGACAGCTGGGTCAGAGTGGATTCATATTGGCTGCCAGGGGAAGGAACCGACCAGCCAGCGGTGGGGCCCCAGCTATGCTCTGCAGGTGAGGGAGCCTTGAGACCACATAGTGATTGCCAGCACCACCTGCACACTGGCTCCGTAGGGGAGAGCCCCGGTCACCTCTTGTTAACCAGCTCCCAGGGCTGTTCCTGCACGCAGCCAAGATCTAGACCCCTGCTCCGGAAGGAGTGCAGGGAACACCCAGGGGTGGGGGGTCCCTGGGAGAGCCGTTGGCAGAATGTCTTTGCTCACGGCCTTGGATGGGAAGCTGCTGGAATCTACAGCCCAGAAGGCGGCAGAGCCTGCCCCTGTTGCTTCCTCATCAGTTCCCGAAGTGTGTCCAGTGTCCTGCATGCCAGGGCTTTCCTGTGAGCCTCGGATCTCAGAAAGGAACAGGCTGGTGATAGTTCACTTGTTTCTTTTGAATATATTCTTACTTTATGTTAGTGATTAGGTCCTTCTAGTAAAATGCGTATCTGTAGCTAAACATGTTGCGTTATCATTATAGTCTCTTTATTGTCCTTAAGTAAATCAGAAATACACCCTTCAGTGTATTGCACATCTGCAGTGAATTTTTTTCTTTGCAGCTTTTAACAGCTTTACTGGGGGTTATAGAAATGCAGTAGATCGCAGGTGTTTACAGTGTGTAAGAGGTTACTTGTGAACATGCGTGAAACCACCACCTTACTCACCATACTCAGGGTAGTGCCATGCTTAGCTTCCAGAAGTTTCCACATGCCTCTTTTATTAGCCCTCTCACCCCTCCCCAGACAACTGCTGACCTGCTCTTTGTCACTGTGGTTTGCTTTTCTAGAGGTTTATGTAAATGCAGTCATGCAGTGTGTACTCTTGTTTTTGAGCCCAGCGTTTTTACTCAGCGTGATCGTTTTGAGATTGGTCCGTGTTGTTGCGTGTGTCAGTGGATCGCTTTTACTGCTGTGCAGCATTCCGCTGAGTGACTGGACCGCAGTCTGCTCGTCCATTCTTCTGATGGACCCTGAGCTGCTCTGGCTGTTGCAGATGAAGCTAGTATGGACATTATATGCGAACAAATCTTTGTGTGAAGGTGTGCTTCCCTTTCTCTCGGGTAAATGCTGGGGTTACAATGTGTCTAGACCATACCGCAGGTGTGTGTGTAATTTTTAAGAGATTGCTGAAGGTTTTCACAGAGATCCTGTCATTGCCACGTTCCTACCAGCAAAGCCGGCTAAGAAAGTTCCAGCTGCTCCACATCCTACCAGCACTTGATGTAGTCAGTCTTTTCAAGGTTAGAAACTCAAAGTATGCAGTAGTGTTTTCTGGTTTTCACATGCATTTTCTTTTCTTTTTTTTTTTTTTAAAGGATCTTTTATTTATTTATTTTATATATGTTTTTTTTGACAGGCAGAATGGACAGTGAGAGAGAGAGAGAGACAGAGAAAGGTCTTCCTTTGCCGTTGGTTCACCCTCCAATGGCCGCTGCAGCCGGCGCATCGCGCTGATCCGATGGCAGGAGCCAGGTGCTTATCCTGGTCTCCCATGGGGTGCAGGGCCCAAGCACTTGGGCCATCCTCCACTGTACTCCTGGGCCATAGCAGAGAGCTGGCCTGGAAGAGGGGCAACCAGGACAGAATCCGGCGCCCTGACTGGGACTAGAACCTGGAGTGCCGGCGCCGCAGGTGGAGGATTAGCCTAGTGAGCCGCGGCGCTGGCCACACATGCATTTTCTTAATGATTAATGATGCTGAACATCCTCTAACATGCTCACTTGCCGGGTGTGTATCTTTGATGAAGTGCGAAGGCTCAAGACTTGCTGTATGAGAAATTACTTCTGAGGGCCAGCACTGTGGTGCAGCAGGTTTAGCAGCAGCGCGGCCCGCAGCACTGGCACTCCATATGGGCAGCTAGTTCGAGTCCCGGCTGCTCCACTTCCAATTCAGCTCCCAGCTAACGCACCTGGGAAAACAGAGGAAGATGGCCCAAGTCTCTGGGCCCCTGCACCTACATGGGAGACCAGGAAGAAGTTTCTGGCTCCTGGGTTTGGCCTGACACAGCCCTAGCCATTGCGGACATTTAGGGAGTGAACCATAGGATGGAAGATCTTTCTCTCTCTGTCTCTGTCTCTCTCTCCGTCTCTCCTCTCTCTGTAATTCTGCCCAATAGAAAGAAAGTGTGGGGAGCAATCCGGACTGAACTAAGTTACTGGAATTAAGACTTATTCTATGCATCTGCTCTCCCACAATATGGCGCTGGGAGAGAAGTAAACAGCTTCCGCACAGCTGCCTCCAGTTCAACCAATAAACTGTAGGACTTGCTCCTGATTGGAGAGCAGCGTACTCGGCGTGTGGGCAGCCGAGTTAGGATTGGCGGAGGAGGACTATAAAGGAGGAGAGAGACGGCATGCACCGGGAACATCTAAGAGGAACATCTAAGGGGAACACCTGTGCAGCCCCCCAGAAAGCCGGCCGGCGGTGTGCCGCTCCCCTGTGGAAGTGGGGAATGTGGCCAGGGGGAACTGCCCTTCCACGGAGGTGGAAGGGATAGTAGCCAACCCGGGAAGAACCAGCAGCAAACCCGGGGAGGGCCGAGCAGACGAAAGAACAGCGCAGGGTTCAGTGTCGCTCCTCCACGAAGAGGGGGAGCGACAGAAAGAAATTACTTTTGAGAAATATAGCTTTTCAAAATTTCTTATGATGGCATTGAATATGCCTTAATAGAGCCTGTCTTAGATAAATTATTAAGCATCGAGGAGCTGGTGCTATGGTGTAGTGGGCTAAGCCTCTGCCTGCAGTGCTGGCATCCCATGTGGGCACCAGTTTGTGTCCCGCTGCTCCTCTTCTGATCCAGCTCTCTGCTGTGGCCCAGGAAGGCAGTGGAGGATGCCCCAAGTGCTTGGGCCTTGTATCCACGTGGGAGACCCAGAGGAAGCTCCTGGCTCCTGGCTTCGGATCCACTCAGCTCTGGCTGCCGCGGCCATCAGGGAAGTGAGCCAGTGGACGGAAGACCTTTCTTTAGCTCTGCCTCTCAAATAAACAAACAAAAATTTCAAAAAGCAACAATAACAAAAACCCTTGATTGGTGGATGTCCGTTGGATACCTACTGTGTGCTTATCTTTGTGCTGCTGTGGGAATTTCAGAGGAAACATTGGCTGTGGGCTGCAATACCCAGGGGTGCAAGTACCCAGGGGTGCCAACACTCAGGGGTGCCAACACTCAGGGCTGCAATACCCAGGAGTGCAAACACTCAAGGGTGCAAACACTCAGGGGTGCAAACACTCAGAGGTGCAAGTACCCAGGGGTGCAAGTACCCAGGGGTGCCAACACTCAGGGCTGCAAATACCCAGGGGTGCAATACCCAGGGGTGCCAACACTCCAGGTTCTTCTCAGGTGCTTTCTGGCGTTTCCTAACCTAGTCATCGTCTTTCCCACACGGATGTGGGACCTGTAGGTCTGGAGTGGGTTGGTGCTGGTGACAGGCTTTTTTTCCTTTATTATTATTTTAATTTTTTTTCTTCTTTTTTTTTTAACCTAGAACCTTTTATTTAAGGTATAGAACCTTGATGCATTTCATATATACAAATTAGGAATATAGTGATTCTTCCTTCCCTCCCACCCACACTCCCACCCTTCTTCCTCCTCCCTCTCCTAGACCCATTCTTATCTTTTACAAAGATCTGTTTTCAATTAACTTCTTGCTTATAAGATTAACGCTACACTAAGAGTTCAATAAATAATATAAAAAACTGTTCTTCAGCAGTCAAGACAAGGGCTGTTCAAAATCATCCCATCTCAAACTGTCAGTTTCACTTCTATAGATTACCTTTTAGGTGCTCTGTTAGTTACCACTGATCAGGGAGACCATATGGTATTTGTCCTTTTGAGACTGGCTTATTTCACTAGGTATAATGATTTCCAGTTGCATACATTATGTTGCAAATGACAGGATTTCAATTTTTTTTAAAGATGTATTTTTTATTTATTTGAAAGAGTTACAGAGAGAGGTAGAAATAGAGAGAGGTCTTCCATCCGCTGGTTCACCCCCCAGATGGCTACAACAGCCAGAGCTGCGCCAATCCAAAGCCAGGAGCATCTTCCAGGTCTCCCACGTGGGTGCAGGGGCCCAAGCACTTGGGCCATCTTCCACTGCTTTCCCAGGCCACAGCAGAGAGCTGGATAGGAAGTGGAGCAGCCGGGACCAGAACTGGCGCCCATATGGGATGCCAGAGCTTCAGGCCAAGGCTTTAACCAGCTGCGCCATAACGCCAGCCCCTCAAAAAAAATTTTTTTTTTACTTCTGTGTAGTACTCTGTGGTGTATATATCCCATAATTTCTTTATCCCACCTTCAGCTGATGGACATTTGGGTTGATCCCACGTCTTAGTTGTTGTGATTTGAGCTGCAGGTGACAGGCTTTAACGCCTGGCCATGTTGTTAGAAGCACTCACGTGTAAGCTACCGGGACGTGGGCTCTCGCCGTTCCTTATCTGCAGCTGGCACTGATGTGTCCTCTGCTCTGCTTTTTATTATAAAGTATGACCCCACAATGCAGTGTGCCGGCTATTCAGCAATGAGTAACCTTTCTACTCAAGGAGCTTACAGGGTACTGGGGAGCCAAGGAAAGAGGCCAGAGGGTGGACATGCAGCCAACCCCGGGCTGGTCACATCCTTGTGCCCTAGAAATCGTGCTGTTAGCCCTTCAGTGTCTACATCAAGAGCCCTCCCAGACTCGGGTCTTAGATGGGATGTGCGCTCGTCTGTAAGTTCCGTGAATGTGCCACGAGAGGACAGCACGGTCCTGTGGGCCTCCATTGTGTACCCAGCCCGCAGACGGCCTTACAGGGGCCTGCACTGAGCCTCCTCGTGCCCCGCTGACTCCGCTGTTTGCTCAGGAAAAGCTGTTCCCAACCCCACACATATCCTTTGAAGGACTGTAACACTTGGATGTGGGGACTTTTTTTTTTTTTTTTTTAAAAGATTTATTCATCTGAAAGAGTTACAGAGAGAGAGAGAGAGAGAGAGAGAGAGAGAGAGATCTTCCATCCGCTGATTCACTTCCCAAATGGCTGCATGGCCAGGGCTGGGCCAGGCTAAAGCCAGGAGCTTCATCTGGGTCTCCTGCATGAGCGGCAGGGGCCCGAGGACTTGAGCCATCTCCTGTTGCTTTCTCAGGTGCATTAGCAGGGAACTGAATTGGAAGCAGAGCAGCCTGGATAAGAACCGGCACCCGTACGGGATGCTGGCGTTGCAGGCAGTGGCTTAACCTGCTGTGCCACAGCACGGGCCCTGGGGCGGACTTTCCGTGCAGGAGCCCCAGCTGCTTGCCCTGGGGTTTGACTCTCAGGGACTCTGTCCCCAGAGAAGAAGTGTGAGCCTGTCAGGGCCTCAGCTGCTCTTTAGCGGCCGTGTCACCCCGCCGGCGAGGGTGTTGAGCGCAGGGCTCCGAGGGCCGTCTCTGCTGGTGACCTGCTCGTCTGGCCAAGCAGACCAAGATTTTGCTTTTGCTGGACTTGGGCAAAATAAAACCATTGAAATTAAGTACATATGCTAAGCAAGTTAAAGCCACGAATTTCCCTGTCTTCAGAACCTCTTCCTGTCAGTGAAAATGACCCCTCCCCCATCACATGCGGGCCTGCCGTCTCTTTTTCCACTTCCCTGTTTTTCACAGAGGAGCGCTACAATGCAAAGGTCCCCTCTGACCAATTAGTTCAATGCAGTTGGCTCCGAAGACATTTAGACAGCGCGTGGCGTTGTCCTCCCTGGAGGAACCCGTGTGTTGTTGGGGACAGCAATTGAGCCTCCTGCAACCCCAGGCCTGGGAGAGCCAGGAGGCACCCCCTGTCTGCCCTCCTCCCACGCAGGGAGTTCCTGCGGTTTTTAGTAGTGGAGCCCTGACTGGAACCCCTTACAGCCCTCCTGTGTCCCCTCGAGCGCCCGCTGCGTTTCTCCTCCTGCCCGTCCCACGTTGGGGAGACGGAGGGAGATGAGAGCAAAACCCTTAAGAGGCAGAAAATGTTTTCTGTTTCTTAGTTGACATGTTGAGTGGTTTTATAGTACCCCAGCTGTCTACCCCAAGTGCCACTCAGCCCTGTCGGATTGCGGGGACGTGCGCGTGGCCTCAGGAGCCGCCCGCCCGCCCACTGCTTCTGCCTCTTTGCAGGCGGGAGGGCACGGTTCAGCCCTTGTGCGCTCGGTGCTCCTGTGGCCCTGGAGCTCTGCCCTGTTAGCACTGCTCTTTGGCAGGGAAGCGATACTTCATCAGCAGCAGGAACAGATATTTTTGTTCTACAAATGAGCCCAGATTTATAGACTCGGAGTTCAAAGAGACGAGAGATCACCAACCCACGCAGTCTGCGGCGAGGGAAGCAGCACACTGGGCTGGTTAATAATGAAAAGCCACTGCGCAGGGCACACGAGCCTGCTCAGAGGCGCTGTCACTTCACGCAGTGACCCCGAGGCTCGCGCCTGGGCCCAGCCCCCAGCTGGAAAGTGATGGGACTAGGATGTGAACGTGGCATGGGGACCACAGAAGCCACACACCCAAGCTGTGCCCCGCAGAGGTGGGGTTGGGGGTGCAGTCTGGATGAGGGATGAGCACCCGTGAGGGGCACAGGCCGGAAGCAGAGCCTCAGCCAGCCCAGAGATCTCCGCAAGTGTCACCCTGCATCTGCCGGGACACTGGGCCTTTGTACCCCTGACCCCTCCGTCACCAGCTGCGGCTGGCGCCAGGAAGGTCCCGACCTCGGTGTGGCAGTGCTGTGCAGCCGCAGCCGATCCTGAGTGAGTGACAGCTGGCGCCGTGTGCTGACGACACCCGGTAGCTGTGCAGCGCGCGTGCTTCCCGGACGAGGGGATGGTCGAGAGCCTCCCGTCTCCTCGGATCTGCATCAGCTGCGACACTCTTCCTAGATGGCTGAGTTCCAGGGTGCTTGTACTTGATTGTTTTCCCCACAGTGCCTATTTGTACAACTTTTCAACGTGAGGAAACACGGGTTTGCAGGGGAAGCAAGCTAGACTTGTTCTGTTTTCTTTCTGACAGTGAGTAGCAGCTGATGTTCGGTTATAGCAGCCACAGGTCGCCGGGCGTGGGACAGCTGCTGGTAACAAAGTCTGCGGATGGCCAAGTGCCTTACGTGGAGCAGCTCGGCGTTCGCATGTAACCCTGTGCCGGGCATCTCGGTGACTTACGGTCTCTGCCTTACCGCAGATACAACACGGTCATTATGCTGTGCTGCGCCCGGAACCCCAGGGAGGAAGTCTGAGCGCACTCAGTGCACATGCGGCTTCCAAGACCTTGCTGCGTGTGGCTGTCGACTCCGCGGACGCAGAGGCCGGCCGTGCTGCCCTGCCTGCCTCACCGGGACGGATGCAAGGGCTCGCCTCCCTGTCTCGCAGCCCACCCATTGCGCAGCCCTGCTGCTGCACAGGCGTCTGGCCAGCCGCTCCCCCAGAGCGCTGAGGAAGAACCTCGAGGCTGAGCCAGAGCAAGCAGAGCCCCCGCCGCTGGGGTTGGTCCTGGGTTGGTCCTGGGGCCTAGTTGGTAGTCCTCCACCCTGGGTTTTGCTCACCCTCCTGCTCCAGTGGCTCATGCAGTGACCGGACCCAAAGCTCCGTCCCTGCCAAGCACGAGCGCCCAATCTTTGCGCCCTTTTCTGACGGGGGGAGGGGGGCTGTCCCCGTTTACACTCACAGTAAGCAAGGGTGTCCCAGGTTAGCGTGTGGATCGTCTCGACTCCACATGTGCTCCTCTCTGCCTCCGTTGTAACAGCAGCCCTACCAGTTACTCTGCACAATGGCGATTCGTCTCTGGCCTAGGAGCCCAGGTGCCTGGTGACAGCCGTTGCTTGCTGTTTTCAGAGGGACTCCTGACACAGCAGAGTGTGTCCCTTGAGGGCCCAAGGTCTCTGCAGAGCCCGGAGTCCCCGTGGGACACTAGGAGTACGGGATGTAGAGCACACTTCTGCCCGGAGTCCCCGTGGGACACTAGGAGTACGGGATGTAAAGCACACTTCTGCCTGGAGTCCCCGTGGGACACTAGGAATATGGGATGTAGAGCACACTTCTGCCTGGAGTCCCCGTGGGACACTAGGAATATGGGATGTAGAGCACACTTCTGCCTGGAGTCCCCGTGGGACACTAGGAGTACGGGATGTAGAGCACACTGCTGCCCGGAGTCCCCGTGGGACACTAGGAGTATGGGATGTAAAGCACACTTCTGCCTGGAGTCCCCGTGGGACACTAGGAGTACGGGATGTAGAGCACACTTCTCTCTCTCCTCTTGCCCGTGTGTTGTTCTGGGAGGGGCATAGCCCCACGCAGAGCTCCCTGATCTGTGCACGCACTGTGTCTTAGAGGATGGTGCCCCGTCTTTGCAGAGCACGGCCTCCGTGGGTCCTATACCACAGGTGCTGGGCGGGGACGTGATGTGACCCTTGACCCCGTCACAGTGGGCCCAGCAGGCCAGGTGGCGTCTGATTTGATAGGATACTGTGTGGGATCCCGTGGGACCCACAGAGTCCCAGGGAGCCCTTGAATGGTGTCACCGACTTCAGCTGCCGGAGCCAGGAGGACAGCCTGTAGCAGGGAGACATGCTGTCCCTGTGGCCTCCCAGGGTAGGGAAGTGCAGTGGCCACCCTGCACCACGTGGACACTGGTCTCCTGGAGGAACAGTGCCAGGTTGGGAGCTCATTCTTGGTCTGTGTCACTGGCATGTTGGGCATTTATTAGCCTCGGTAGCTGGGTCAGTTTTAGTAAGTGTGAATCTATGCTGTTGGGCCCATTTCAGCCACTTTGCCCTGGGTCCATCAAGCTGACGGTGGGATGGAGAGTGTCAGCTGGTCAGGTCATTTTGTCTGCCTGGTGGCTCAGCGCCTTTTCCAGGTTGAGTGAGAACCTGAGCTACAGAGCTGCCCCTTCGTGCCTGTAATCTGTGCACATGTCCGTGCCTCACGCTTCTTGTCCTGGCCTCCAGGCTTTCCTTCTAGGCCCTGGACCATCTGCACCACGCACCACGCTGCTGAGCTCACCTATTGGCCAAGCCTACAGCACTTCCTTTCCAGTGGGGGTACAAATGGAACAGGCACAAATGGACTCCAGGCCAAGGCCCAAGGTCTGGTTTACAGGGGAACCCCCTCCCCAGTCCATGGGCCCGCCTGGGGTGAGGGTGACGCCTGGCTGCACTGTGTGAAGCCCCCCCCAGCCCCCCACTGCTGTGTCTCACGGCCCCAAGTGAGCCTGTAGTGCAGCCGCCATGCATAGTTGATGAGATGGGATGTCCCCATACAGCCATAGGCATGGCTGCAGAAGGGGTGGTGGGACGGCCTGCGGGCGTTACATGTTAGGACAAAGAGCAGGAGGGTTTGCCCCAAGGGGAAGAAGCTCTGGGTATACGTTAGGGTCTGTTCCATGGACTGGGAGCTTGTTCGGAGCCTCTTTTTGACTGGGATAAGAAAGCTCGCGAGTTATTCTGCTCTGTCAAAGATAACCTCCGCTGACCCAGTGCCGTGAGCAGGCCCCTGCCTGATGGAACGCGCCCCGGGCCTCTGGGACCTTCTGCTTTCTGCAGGGTTAGACTGGTACATTAGACAGAGATAGGATGGGGGCCCTGGCTGCTGTGTCCCTGGGCTCTCTCCAGTTGGTACAATCCGTGCTGCCTCCTGGGGATGCGTGTTTGGTTTAGATGTGGGGGTGGGCAGAGGCAGGGTGGTGCTGGGGTGTGGTAGTATTGGGCCTTCCCCACTCTGGAGGGTCTTACCCTCCAGACCAAGGACCTAGTGGGGGTGTGCAAAACGCCATTATGTCAGTGCCCATCACGTTCTGTCAGTGGTCCCCCTGTGAACCGCACCTTGGAATTTGGCCTGGACTCTATTTGCCGCCGTTCCCCGTGTAGCCCCACTGTTAGTGGGGGAGGGGTGCATGCAGCTTTAGGCTTCTGGGAGTCCATGTCAATTCCAAGAAGTGGCTTTGCAGCAGATGTGGACCCTGGAGGTGGGTGCTGACCGTCCTCCCCAGGGACGGACCTTCCTGAAGGGGCTCTGGGAGGAGCCTCTCCAGTCCGCACTGCTGAGCTGTGAGCCGCCGCCGCTGCTCGGCTCAGATCCAGGACGCTGCTGCTACGCCCTGCCTTCCCCCGCCATTAGTTGTTGTTTTTGTTTTTTAATAACCTTTCAGCGTGGTAAGTAAGGATTTGCAAGGGAAAAAAAACTTGGCTTTAAAAAAAAAAACAAACCAGGAATACCAGCTGATGGTAACCTGCCGTGATACTTCTCACCAGCAGACTTGGGAGGACCCGAGGGGTACAGAGAACCCGTGTTCTTAGAAATTCAGTCAAGCTGGGGATTTAGCACGCACGGATATAAAAATAAACAGGCGTGAGCTGGGTGAGACGCGGGGCTCGAGCCTCAGGTCTTCACGGCACACAGGCCTCTGGGGCATGTTCTCCGGCCTCTACAGCCCTTGGGCTTCTTGGCTGTCAAGTGGGGCTAACAGCAGAGGAACGGCTGTGCTTGTCCACCGTCCACTGCGCAGTGATCGCTGAGCGAGGGCCTGCAGCTCAAATGCCGTGGCTATGGGTGCGTGCAGTGGCTGCGGGATGGCCCAGCTAATACCTTGGGCGATGAGTTCCTTGGGGATTCCAGGGAGGGGCAGAAAGGAAGCTCCTTGGGGGAGGCAGGCCCGGAAGAGTTGACTTTTCTGTGCATTCCCTCTAAAAAGGAGGCACCCGAGGAGTGCGACCTCCACAGATGGGGGTTTGCGGGTTCTTTGTGCGGTGCTGCCCACGTCCGTGTTCTGAGAGATTCCTGTTCAGGGGGAGACGTGGTAACGGGGCTTCCTTGGTTGTTGTTTTTTGTTTGTTTGTTTTCCTGATCAGTTCTGGCTCAGATAAGCTGTGTATCTGATTGGAGTGTGTATCTTCTCACACACATTTAATATGTGTAGTAAGACAGCATTTCCTTTCCACATCATAGGCATTAGGCAGAAAAGATGGTAAAATGTGGTGTCAGGGTCGCCAGATGAACTTATGAACAGTCTCACTAACAGGTGTTTTGACGGATGTCTTGGTAGATAATAATGATGGCTCCGAGACACTGAAAAATCTGTGAGTGCTTTCCGGAAGCTTCAAGGAAAAATCCCACTTAATGTATTCTGTGTTGTGCTTCACTGTATTTCAATTTAGATTATCAGTGTGTCCGTGTTAGGTGTGATGCCTTCGAGCAGGGTGGTAGAGTAGGAATACCCTGCTTTTGTGAGACCTGCTTGCTGCCTTCACTGCCTCTGATTCTTGGTACGGTGTGGGCAGAGATAATGGTTACAGAGGTTTTTTTCTGGTGGCAATTTAGAAAATAGCTGCTTTGAATTGCTGCAGAACTAGTGGCAGTGAGCTGTGCCTGACTGTTTTGTGAGGGATTCCTGGCTGGGTCAGAGAATGCGGAAGCACAGCCCTGCTTTAAATCTGCGTTCTGAATGGTTTTATCTGAAGGCGTTTCTCTCTCAGCAGGTGCACACTGAGGTCGCTCCTGGCACCTGCATTTTTGGTAACACAGCTGTACTTCAGCATAGCATCTGTTGCTTTGTACGGCTGCCTCGGAGGTACATGGGTACAAGTGGCAGTTATGAGAAGCTGTCAGAGTTGTCTTGCAAGGGAAACAGGTTTTCTTTCAGTGCGCTGATTTAAAAGAGGGGCCTTGGGGGTGGGCATTTTGGGCATTTAGCCTAGTGCTGTGATGCCACATTGAGGTACCTGGGGTTTAATCCCTGGCTCAGGCTTCTGACTCCAATTTCCTACCAACGTAGACCCTGGGCTGCGGTGCCAGTGGCTCAAGAAATTGGATTTCTTGCACCCGCAGGAGAGACCTGAATTGAGTTCCCAGCTCCTGACGTCAACTGGACTCCTTCCTGGCCATTGTAGGCGTTTGGGCAGTGAATCAGCAGGGTGAGGGCATGATCTCTCTCTCTGTGTCTTCTTCTGCCTCTCAAATAAAGAAATAAAATGTTAAAATATAATACAAAGATGGCACTCGCTTCACTGTGCTCTTTTATTTATCTATTTGACAGACAGAGTTAGAGTGACGGAGAGTGAGAGAAAGAGATCTTCCATTCACTGGTTCATTCTCCAAATGGCCACAACAGCCAGGGATAGGCTAGTCCAAAACCCAGGAGTCTGGAACTCCATCCAAGTTTCCCACGTAGACTCAGGAGCCCAAGGACTTGGACCATCTCCTGCTGCTTTCCCAGGCACATTAGTAGGGAGCTGGCCTGGAAGTGGAGTCCCTGGGACTATCTGGATTCCAGCATTGCAGGAAATGGCCTTACCTGCTGCACAACACTGGTGAAATCCAAAGGAGGGAATATTTTCAGAGTGTTAGGAATGTGTTCTTTTCTGCTGTTTCACCAGCTGCCTAAATAATGCTGGAATTCTGAGTTCCTTCATCCACAAAATAGGGATGATGATTCTCACACCTCATAGTTGCACAAAGTTTAAATCAGATAACGAATGTTTCCAAGTCCAGAGCTGTTTCCATCTCTTCACACTGAGGCTTGCAGAGTAAGTGGCTTCTTTAATGAACAGGTAACACTGCTGCATTCATAACTGTTCCTGTGAATGAACAGGTAACACTGCTCCATTCATAACTGCTCCTGTGAATGAACAGGTAACACTGCTCCATTCATAACTGCTCCTGTGAATGAACAGGTAACACTGCTGCATTCATAACTGCTCCTGTGAATGAACAGGTAACACTGCTCCATTCATAACTGCTCCTGTGAATGAACAGGTAACACTGCTGCATTCATAACTGCTCCTGTGAATGAACAGGTAACACTGCTGCATTCATAACTGCTCCTGTGAATGAACAGGTAACACTGCTCCATTCATAACTGCTCCTGTGAATGAACAGGTAACACTGCTGCATTCATAACTGCTCCTGTGAATGAACAGGTAACACTGCTGCATTCATAACTGCTCCTGTGTAGACGGAAGAGCTGCTCGTCTTAGTAGCCAGCAAAGATCCTGGCTCCATAGTTATGTCATTTGCCAACATTAGAACAGCTGAATAATCAGGATTTGGTTTTATGTTTCGCCTGCTACACTTACAGAAGTAATTCCCTCAGCCCCTAGTTTTCAGAACTGTAAACGTGCGAGTCCGCTCACCCAGGCCCTGACCTCCGTGCTCAGGGCCGTGGATCCTGGCCGCTTTGCAGCTGGGAACTCGGGCCCAGCAGCCCGAGGGACAGCAGCCAGGGCCCTCCCAGTGTCCCGACTCCTCAGGCACTGCTTTCCCCACTGCCCCAGGGGCATCTGCATGGGTAAGGTGTCCTCCCATGTCACATGCCATCCGTCAGGACTGCCCATCGCGTTCTGATTGCTTGCTGTCGTGTCGGAATACTGTCCTCCTGACAATTGGGGAATGTAAACAGAAATCAAGAAAGGACAGAAAATTGAGTAAATTTGCAAGAAAATGAGAATGCCTTTGAAATATCTCGAAGAAGGCCTTAATATCTTCAGGAAAACAGCTTGATGTCTTGCGATTGTCAGGTGTGACATTCGAGGGGAGGGAGCACCTGTGCAGAATGAAGTTCCTCTGAGTTGCACAGTCATGGCAGAGCTCGGCGTCCTTCCTGTCCAGAGCCCCTGGTCCCCGTCCCCACGAGGTCGGCGACCCTGTCTGCTGCCTCCGGGACAGCATCCAGGAGAGTCGTGGCTCGTGCTCATCCCCGCTTCCTTCTGCTCCCTCTCACCTCAATTCCTTTGTGTAGGGCCTGTTTCCAAAACGCTCCCTGAAGTGTTGGTTTCTGGGCCAGGCCTCTGGTTGTCCTCACGGACTGTGAAGAAATACAGATTTCTAGAGACTGGTGTCGGGAGGCAGAGTTCAGCCGAGACCTTGGAATCCCCCTGCTTGCACACACAGAATCACAAGGGAGTTCCAGCTGCCAGGTAGGCGCCAGCCTTCCTCCATCAGCAGAGGGGCTTGGCCTCAGAGGCACCCCTCAGGTTCTGCAGTGGACCCTGCAGGGGCGCTGGATTTGTACATGCAGGTGGGTTTTTATGAAGATGGGGTGTGTGCGTGTGCGTGTGTGCGTGTGTGCGCGCGAGACACATACATGGACTCAAGGAGGCCCACAAGCTGTTGTGTTAAAGCTACTCAGTGACGAAATGCAGTGAGTAAAGGGGTCAACCCCATTCACTCATTCACTCACTCATTCATTCAGCAAGCACGGCCCGCCTGCCTGTCAGGTGCCAGGTGCTGTTCTAGGCCTGGGCATGACTTCCTGGTGGGTAGCGGTGAAGGCACTGGTCTGTTCAAGGAGACAGCCAGAGCCAAGCAGTGGTCAGGAATAACATGGATATTGTCATCAAACCTGGGGATGTAACGATAGGGAGCAAATAGAATCAGGACTTCGGGTTGGTGAGTTTTCCCATTTGGGAGCGAGAGATATGTCTAAACATTAAGAAATAGGGGTTTGGGTTTAGTATGTAAAGTAGAAAGAAAACCCCAAGAGAATCAAGAAGAAAGCAGTTGGAGTATAACCCCAAGACAACAGTAAAGTCGACCCACAGAGCAAACAATGGAAAACAAAGGCCACTCGGCACTGAGACAGCGTAAAGTAGCTGTTGGGGGCCGTGCAACTCTAACAGCAGTGCCGATGGAGTACACGCCTGGCGGGGCAGGAGCCTCGGGGCAGGCAGAGGGCTAGAAGGTGGTCGGTCGGTGGAGTGGTGTGAGGCATCGGGGGCTGCGCCTGGGCAGGTGGCTGCAGCAGTCACTGCATGGTCTGGGCAGGCTGCCTTGAGTGCTGACAGGAGCAGAGGTGGCAGAGGGCGGAGGATTGTGGGTACAGGAGACAGGCACACAAGGTGAGGGGAGTGTCACTGTAAAGACAAGCAGGGCTAGGACTCACTCCTGAGATGGGAGGTCAGAAACGGTGCCGATCGGGGCCGGAGTCGGTTGGAAGTGCTCTGTGACCTTGAGCGAAGCTGCCCCAGGTCAGGGGAGTTCTGCCCCGGGGTAACACGGTCAGTGGTTCTTGCCCTCTGAGTTGTTCTGAAGGGTACAATATATGCTGATTTCAATTATTAAAATGTCCATTTAGCACGTTTATTAGCTGAAATGAATTCAGTTATTTCAAGCATAGAAGCGAAATATTGTGTGGAATAAAAATATATGATATAATTAGACTATTAATGAAAACACGTACATACCTCTGCATGATTGAAAATGAAAGCGTAACAGTCTCAAAAGGGTGGCACTAAATATTTACATGTCTGCCTGAGATGCGCATTTTTAGATGCTAAAAATATTCACTGTTAATGACTGGAAGGCAAATCTAGGTTTACTATAGTAATAAACTCCATGTATTTGTCTCGCACCAAGTCGAAGCCAATTTCGTGAAGTATTTCGGGCAGCCTTTGAAATAAGAACCACTGCTGAAATAAAAGGAGGATCTTCCCAAGCAATTAGCAGTGCCTATGTTGTGAGAGAGAAGTTTGCAGAAATGACTGAGAGATGTGAAAGCTTGCTCGGCGGGCTGGTGGTGCTCCTCCGAGTTTCACCTGCAGGTCCTCCACAGCGCGGGGCCGGCGAGGTGTGGGCAGCCACGGAGCCAGGCAAGCCCGGCGGAGCTTCCCTTCCTGGAAAGATCTGGCCGAGGTGACATCTCCAGTCCTTTTCCTCACTGTAAACAGTGACAGAAATAAAACTTATCCCCTGTGATCATAGACAGTGAGGGTTGCTCACTGATTAGGGGAGGCCCTGCGCGCCATCATGAGCCACAGGGGTCTTTGGGACTCCCTGAAACCCAGGACCCCACAGAATGGGAAGCTGCATTGTGGCAGAATCCTCAGGAGACTGATGTGCACACCTGTTGACTTTGAGCCGTGGTCGGCAAACTGGCGTGCTCCCTGTTTGGAGAAATAGTCTGACTTGAGCACAGCCATTCCCATTCGCTTGTGTACTGCCTACGGCTACAGCCACACCGAGGTCAGTCCCTGCATCAGAGGCCCTGTCGCCAGTGAAGCTGAACCGATATGGTCCCTGGCCGCTCAGGAAGACGGTGGGTCCCTGACGCAGGGGAGCCGCTGTGGTGTCAAGTCACTGGGTTTCAGCTCCACCTCCCCGTCCAGAGCCACGGGCCGCGTTACTTGCCTCTGTTCCCTAGCTGTAAGATGGCCATAGTAGCGTCAGCTTCCTGGGTAGATGTGGTCGTGAAAGACAAGGATGTGTGGAGCCACTTGCCGCCTCTTAGCCAACCTCACCAAAACTTAGTGATGTGAAGCAACACCGTGTTCACTCCAGTTCTGCAGTCTGGTTTGGGCCAGCTGGGTGATTCCTCTGCCTTTTTTGCCAGTGGTCACTTTTGGAGCTGTCCTTGTCCAGCTGGTTGGTGGGGACCTGAGAAACTCCCTGTGGCGTCAGATCCTTCCTCCTGTGGCCTGTGCCTGTGACCTCTTCAGCAAAGGGGCTGGGCTGCTTACCAGGCAGTACAGCTCATGAGCGTGCAGAAGCAAACACTGCCACGCTTCATAAAGCCCGGACCTGGGCACCGTGCCAGTTCTGCCACGTTTTCCTGGTAAACACAACTCGCAGGACCCAAGAGGAGGGGACTGGACAGGGCATGAATGCTGGGCGGCTTCCCGCCCGTGGACACCAGCCTGCCCCTAGTGGAAGGTCACAGGAAGTGCGTGCAGTCAGCAGCTGCTGCTGTGTGTGTGTGTGGGGGGGGGGGTGGGTCTGGGGGTCTGGGTGCAGGAAGCACCTTTTCCTATGTGCTTTCCTCCTGACTGCAACCCCATTTCTTACTGCCTCTACCCCCTCACAGTAAAGTGGGAAGGAAATGGAGCCACTTGTCAGATCTGTTTGCTGCTTTTCTTAGAAAGCCTGTGGACTCCGGCCCTGCACGGGCCCCTCTCCCTCGGCTCCTCTGCTCCTTTGGGAGGGAATGTGGTGGGCGATTCGGGCGCAGGCTGGCTGGACACCTCCCGGCCCTTTCTTGGCTTGGCGCTGCGGTTGAGTCAGGCGGCCTGTTGCTCTCCTGCTGGGTGGATGCAGACCAGCTGCCGACGCCCCGCTGGTGGGGGGTGACTTGAGCCCCTTTCATCTTCCTCTCTGGGACCAGCAGTGCCTTTTGGGAATCATGGTGGACAAAGGAAGAACTGTGCAACCCAGCCCAAATGGCCACTCCTGTCAATGGAGAGACAGGAGTCTGGGATGGTGTGCGCGTTTTTGTATGTTTGACTTCTTCATTATCAGAGAGTGTATGTTGGTTTCATTTAACACACGGGCCCGGATTCCATGGAGCGAACGCTCGTCTTACGCTGGTCTGAAGGAGAGCGTCTTCAGCCATCAGCCTGTGCGGAGATCAGGATGTGATTTATTGTAGTTTAGCCAAGACAAATAAATAGTGGCTTTCCTCAGAACTTGCAACAATTGCTGTGAATGAGCAAATGTTTATCCAAGGTGTGAAATTAAGTTTCACAGCCACAGACATGAATCCCAGCCAACAGCTCTGAAATCCCGTTTGTATTTTGGGTAACAATTTCAGTGGTGTCTTTGTTGCAATTAGGAGTCCTGCTGCTTCAAGAAATGATGGCCTCATCCAGATTTAGCTCTTGATAAAGAAAGCGCTGCTGATTACTCGTAAAAAACCCAGAGTGTAATCCCTGCTTTTAGAATGTGCAAACTCTGTCAAAAATTTTGGGGTGACTGGAACCCTCCAGGGTTTCATTTCCTAATCTGCTCCATTGAACTGTTTCTTCTGCTAACAAGGAATTCAGTCGTGTCGGCGCCGACTGCTTTCGACTGCCAGAAGTATCAGGAGTCATTGAACTAGGAAGGCCCCCAAAGTAGCAGTGAAGTGGTTAAAGCCTGGCATTTTTGAGCCTTTTTTTTTTAATGGGACTAGGCAGGCTAATATCCCCATGCAGCGCTCCCTGCGCAGTCAGAGCACATTTTTAAGAGTTTCCAAGCAGAGCGGAATTCACATAGTGATTGGATAGTGCGCCTCTGTTTGAGAACTAATTGGGAAGCCTCGCCGTGGAGCGTCAGGCTCTTCCTGGTGAGTGAAGAGGGAGATGTGAGTTGTGCCCCTCACCTGTCTGCCCCAGGGCACGTTCGTACTCGGAGAAGCAAAGTGCCGCACGAGAAACAGCTCTCGGTGGCCACGAGCCGGGCCTGCCTGTCTGGTTCCAGCTCTCCTGGATCCTGGGGTCTCTTCTTCCTCAAACCTTCTGCTGATTGCAGTAGTCCATGTTTGGGGTCAAAAATCAGGTGTGCTTTGAATCAGGAGAGATTCTGCCTGGTCCAGCGTTTGATATTTAATGTACTGGGTGGCTGGTTTATCTCTGAAGTGGAGTGCCTAAAGCCACTGCTTTCGCTCAACTGAGCTCACTCTCTGCCCCCCCGACTCCTGTGTGTACCTGTGTGTGTGTGTGTGTGAGTGTGTGTGTGTACCCCTCCTGCCAAGCAACAGCAGTTTTCTAGTTAGTGAGGTCTTTTGTACTTTTGGCAGTTCACAGACCACAGCCTTTTAAAGAAACAGTCAAGATTTCAGCTGAAATTCTGAATTGGGAATGCACAGATTTATGTATTTGAAGTGAAAGGTTAGTGTTATCTTGGGCAGAGATGTCGAGGAGAAGTAGAGGGGCGTGGACGGGTGCAGGCGGGTTGTCTCCTTCTTCTCTACCAGGAGCCAGCACCATGCAGTGGGAAGATTCCTGTCCCAGCATAGGTGGTCGGGGGGGGGGGGGGGGGACGTCTACATCCCTAGAGTCGGGGAGCAGCCAGTGAAGAGAGCGCCCTTCGCACGGTGATTGGTGATTGCGCAGACAGAGCGCCCATCAGCTTCCAGGCAGGCAAGGCTGCGGATGCCAGGAAGGCCGGAGTGCCTCGGTGGGCAGGCTTCGGGACAAAGACTTTTTAAAGAAATTTTTTAAGAGCAACTGTTACTATTTAGTAACAAGTAAGTAATGCAGCTTGGGAAAACAGAATGTGTGTTTATCATATGCTTCTAATACACAAAGGAAGGTCTGTAACTGTTGATGAACTTCCTTATCTGCTTTAAAGTGAGATTGTGAAGATACACTGGATCTTACCTGTTTTAATTCATTGATGGGCGTGGTGGCAGAAAGGAAGGTGCCAAGTCCCTCATTTGGCCTGTGTTGGGCGGCCACCACCCCCAGCCCTGTGCCTCCAGAGAACCAGGCAATGCCCATGGGATCCCGTGGCCCCGGGGAGGCAGGCGCCAGCCTTCTGCTCTGCGGGGCCAGCCCGAGCCCGCGCAGCCCTGAAGCGGTTCCTCCTCCAGTCGGGGCTCTATAGTGTGAAGAGAGCGTGAGGGTTGTGGGAGAGGGGGAAGAGATGATCCTGCCCTATCAGAGACAAAGGAAGCTGGGGTTGAAGGTCTTCCTGTGTGAGATGGAGAACTAGAATAAGGGGCCTGCTGGAGACGCCCCGCTGTGGTTCCGGAGGGCCTTGCGGGGTGGGATGGCACAGGCACGTGTCGGGGTAGAGTGGAGCTGTGCGTGGGACAGTCCCTTTTCTTAAGTGTTGTCTTTTTAATTCTGTCACTAAAGTACATGGAAGTGGACAGAACACCACCGTGATGCCAGGCAGATGCCCCAGCACCGCTCAGCCTTTGCTGTTATTTTGAAGCAAATTGGAACCCTGGCCATTTCCCCAGGGCTCTGTAAAGACGTGTAAATGTGGGGCATCTTACAGGCGCTTAGCTAGTCCTAGTACCCTGCCCAAAATAAAACTAGTAACAGCTCCACAGCATCAGCTGTCCAGTTTTCAGATTTCTGGTTGTCTTCTAGGCGGCACAAATTCTTTCTTTTTTGGGTCCAGTTGGAATGGAGATTCCAGTAGAGTCTGCGTGCGACAGTTGGTGTGTCGCATGTGTGTCCCTTTCCTAGCTCTCTCTGTAACTTGGCTTCTTGCATCTTGCTCTTGAAGAAACCAAGTTGTTCTCCTTCACCTGGACTCTGGGCTGTGCGTCTCTGTCCTCTGTGGGCCCTGGGCTGGGCAAAGGTGCTCCATCCGAGCCGTGTGGGGTTTGCGTGCTTGCTTTCCCAGGGCTGCCCCCTTGCAGGTGTTGTGTTCTCTGGGGAGCGTGGGGTGTGTGCTTGTTCAATGTCAGAGTTCCTTAGGCTCCGTTCACCTCTCGGAGGGGAATGCCCCACCCTGCATCACTGTTGGGTTGCCCTAATGTGAGGAGTCAGGTGGGTTGATAGGCAGTCAGGGTGGTCCCAGTGGAAATTGAGGGTGCAAATATTTAGCAAGGTCAAAGGTGCCTGCCTGCCCACTCCTTGAAAGCTTCCAGTCTTACCTTGAGAATAGCAAGGGAGTGGCTCACAGTTTACTGAAAGGAGATTAGGATCCCCCCTTTCTGATGGCTCTGTTTGGTCGTGAGCAAGCCAGACAGGACAGAAGATTGCAGATCAGATCTTTTGATGGGTTTGTCCCCACCTTGTAACTGAATGTCAAGTTTTTTCCTTCCCCAAAATTATGCTTAAAAATCTAGGGCCGGCGCCGCAGCTCACTGGGCTAATCCTCCGCCTTGCGGCGCCGGCACACCGGGTTCTAGTCCCGGTTGGGGCGCCGGGTTCTGTCCCGGTTGCCCCTCTTCCAGGCCAGCTCTCTGCTGTGGCCAGGGAGTGCAGTGGAGGATGGCCCAAGTGCTTGGGCCCTGCACCCCATAGGAGACCAGGATAAGTACCTGGCTCCTGTCATCAGATCAGCGCGGTGCGCCAGCCACAGTGCACCGGCCGTGGCGGCCATTGGAGGGGGAACCAACAGGAAAGGAAGACCTTTCTCTCTGTCTCTCTCTCACTGTCCACTCTGCCTGTCAAAAAAAAAAAAAAAAAATCTAGGTATGCACTGTGGTACGCTCTGCCCATAGCAGGTAAAGCCACTGCCTGCAGTGCCGGCATCCCATATGGGTGTAGGTTCTAGTCCCAGCTGCTCCACTTCCAATCCAGCTCTCTGCTATGGCCTGGGAGAGCAGTGGAAGATGGCCCAAATGCCTGGGCCCCTGCACCCGCGTGGGAGACTCAGAAGAAGCTCCTGTCTTCGGATTGGCCACTGCAGCCAATTGGGGAGTGAACCAGCACATGGAAGACACCTGTCTCTCTCTCTCCCTCTCTCCCCTGCCTCTCTGTAACTCTGCCTTTCAAGTAAATTTAAAAAAAAAAAAAAAAAAAAAAAAACCTCGTGCCACTGGCCCCTTTGGGTTTTGCCTGTCTTGGAGATCCCCTCCATGCCACTTTGGCTGGAGGTCTCTGACTAATAAATCTTGCTTTCCTCTTTGCCTTGTCCACTTGGAAAGTCTTCTTCCATGTGAAACAGAGAGCCAAGGTAGTAATGTTCCCTCCGCCACCGTTCCACCTGCGACACTGACGGGGGACTCGCAGGACCGGCAGGACCGGCAGAGGGAGTGGCTGAGTCTTTGCTCGTGTCCCAGGTCTCAGCACCCCTCAGCGATGACCAGTTCATTCATTTCTAATTACTGTAAAAACGAAGCACGTGTGTTGTTGCAGGGCGCTTTCACTTTGTGTAAACACAGAGGCCCTCCCTGTGGGCCCCGGCAGCCCAGGCTGGTGGGGGGCTGGCATACGCCAACGTTCCAGAACCTCCTCAAGAGAGCCTGGGGCACAACTCTCAGGAAGAGGCAAGGCCCCGCACTGGCCACCTGGCAGAGTGGGGACGGGGGCTGCCCGCGTTGGGGAAACGCTTAGCAAGCACCTAGACAAGCTGAGGTTGACAGAAGAGGAAAGTGAGGCCTCAGGACTGGCAGGCGGCAGCTGGAACGCCTGTTCTCTTGTTTCCAGCATTGATTCTGCTCTGTGACGCCCCTGCTCTGCCCCGCACCCCCGGCAGAGTGTGTGCCGCGTGTGGCATGCTCCTGAGGAACCAGCTTGTGAATGATGTTCCCGAGACCCTGCCTGGAAGAGCAGGTGGCTGAAGGGTTAACCGTGCTGATGGGCTGGCTGGCAGGGCCATAAAGAATTCTGCTCCAGTTCATCCTTGTAACTGACATCAAAGTGGTACAGCTGCTACTAGAGGCCCAATTAGTGCCTTTCCTGTGTGAATGGGGCTCCTGCACGTTGAATCTTGAATTAACTGTGTTGTGATCAGGGTTCGGGAGAGCAGACGGGGGAGGAAGAAGTGTTCTTAAAGCATAATGATCTGTTTTTGCCTCTCTCCTGATTAGATAATAGCATTGTAGATTAGAGACGGAGCCAGCTTAGACTAGTGCTGTGCTCGTTTGTTTTTTGGTTGGATGTCTTTTGGTAGCTGTTTCCGTAATCGCTGTAAACAGTTTATATTTACAGATATTTTGGAGGCAAGTGACAAAGCAAAATTGGTCAAAAGTTTAGTTGAGGAAGAAGAGACCTTGGAGATATTTCTTTGGGCACTTCCCTAAATTGCCTATCTTTTGGGTTTTAATTCATTGGCGCTGCCTACTTGTGGTGGAAGAGTGGCTTGGTGAGAACAGTTTGGTTTTTCACTTGGGGACCTGGGAATCAGTGATAGGAGGACCTGATGCACCCACCCTGCCCAATGTCTGCCTTTGTGGATTTTTTTTCCCTTTTGTTCTTGGCCTTTGATCTTCAGGGCATAGCTTAGTATCAACAGATTAGGATAATGGGGAGGATAATTGGATCTGCAGAGCTGGAGAGTGCTTGATTCCTGCAGTGAGGGAGAGGCAGGGGCTGGCTCTCAGTTTAGCTGGGTGACCCTAGGCTCACCCGACTCCAGCTCACCTGTTTCCTCTTTTTAATTATGAGCAGTTGGGCTGATAGAGTACTGAAGTCTCTGAACTCCTCTCTAGCTCTGGCCCATCTAGAACCTTCTCTGTCTTGGAACTGACAGTTATTGCCTCCATCAGTCATTTTCTTTCTGCCCACACAGCCCTGTAGGGTCAGAATGACCGTTGGCCACCAGATCTGAGAGAGAGAGGGAGAGGGAGGAGAAGGAATGAGAGGGTGTGTGAGTGGGTTTCTGCTCCTACAGTGATACCGCGACGCTCGCGGTGCCGTGTGCGTCTCAGTCTTTGTCCTTGCTGTGTGTTCCTCTCAGCTGCAATCTCGTGTTTGCACTGTGAGGGTGTGGGCGTGTGGTAACGAGGGGCCGGAGAGTACATGACTCGGCGGCTGCTGCTGCTTTTTATTTATTTATTTTTGGTTAATTTTAAACGTTGGATTTGCTTACATTTTATGCAGCATGGGTTTTTGTCAGCAGAAACTGGATCAGAACTCAGAACTTTCATGAATTGTCCTTCCTGATAACTGTTGGTTTTATTTTCTCCCCTGTCGTTTCTATGCTTATTTTTTAAAGTTTATTTATTTTCATCTATTTGATTGGCAGAAAAAGAGAGAGGGAGAGAGAGATCAGTCTTCCATCCCTACTCCCCACATCCCCACAGCAGCCAGGGTTGGGCTAGGCTGAAGCCAGGAGCCAGGAGCTCCATCCAGGTCTCCCACGTGGGTGCAGGGGCCCGAGCACTTGAGCCGTTATCTGCTGCTTTCCAGGATGTACCAGCAGGAAACTGAATTGGAAGTGGAGTAACTGGGGCTTGAACCAGCACCCTCATATAGGATGCAGGTGTCATAAGCAGTAGCCTGGCCCACCATGCTACAAGGCCTACCCCTTTCCTTGGTTTTCTAGCATGTAGCAAAACCACCGTCTTTGCTTCTGCCCACTGGCTGCAGGAGGTTTTAGTAAGCAGCGATATTAAAGGAAAGGGGGCCGGCGCCATGGCTCACTTGGTTGATCCTCCGCCTGCGGCACCAGCATCCCATATGGACGCTGGTTCTAGTCCCGGTTGCTCCTCTTCCAGTCCAGCTCTCTGCTGTGGCCCGGGAGTGCAGTGGAGGATGGCCCAGGTGCTTGGGCCCTGCACCCCATGGGAGACCAGGAGAAGCACCTGGCTCCTGGCTTTGGATTGGTGCAGCGCCGGCCGTATCGGCCATTTGGGGGGTGAACCAATGGAAGGAAGACCTTTCTCTCTGTCTCTCATTGTCTGTAACTCTACCTGTCAAATAAAAAAAAAAAAAATTAAAGGAAAGGTATTCAGTCTAGATAGTCTGTCGCTCCCCCCTTCGTGGAGGAACGACACAGGACCCTGCGCTGTTCTTTCGTCTGCTTGGCCCTTCCCGGGTTTGCTGCTGGTTCTTCCCAGGTTGGCTACTGTCCCTTCCACCTCCGTGGAAGGGCGGTTCCCCCTGGCCACATTCCCCACTTCCGCAGGGGAGCGGCACACCGCCGGCCGGCTCTCTCGGGGGCTGCACAGGTGTTCCCCTTAGATGTTCCTCTTAGATGTTCCCGGTGCATGCCGTCTCTCTCCTCCTTTATAGTCCTCCTCCGCCAATCCTAACTCGGCTGCCCACACGCCGAGTACGCTGCTCTCCAATCAGGAGCAAGTCCTACAGTTTATTGGCTGAACTGGAGGCAGCTGTGTAGAAGCTGTTTTCTCCTCTCCCAGCGCCATATTGTGGGAGAGCAGATGCATAGAATAAGTCTTAATTCCAGTAACTTAGTCTAGTCCGAATTGCTCCCCACATAGTCCACTAACCAAATTCCAACATTTTCTTTGTAGTGGAGAGTTGACTATTTACGATATCTAATTTCATATTAGGGAGACAGAACAGTGCTAAACTGCCATTTATTTGGTAAAAATATTTGGAGGTACAATCCTTTTGAAAAAAGGTTTACTCCAAGAGATCATGAAAAATTTAGTATTCTGCAGACTACTTCTGAATCACATATTTAAAGGAAAAATAAATAAATCACTGTAACCCAAACAAGTTTCACAAATGCCTGCAAAGTAATTAAGTTTCCTTTTATGGCTTTTCGCATTGGCTTAAAGGTCAGGGTGAAAACAGACGTGAGTTAAACTTAGAACCAAGATAGAAAATCACGTAGGTTCTCTTGAACTCCCACGGCCACCCGAGTTTCTGCTCCTGAATAAGTGCTCCCCGTCCCCTTTGGGCTTGCTGGCCATCAGAAGGGTGTATGCCCTCCGGTCCACTGGGGAAGGGAGAGGTCTGGGCAGACCCCGTCAGGGCAGTCACTCCCAGGGGCGAAGCGGGTGTCCAAGTGAGCAGGAAGCATCCAGCGTGAAATAACCCTCAGAGGTGCACTGGGGGAGAATTTGCCGTGGCCGTGGTCGCGTGTGACCCTCATTAGCCGCTCTTCTCTGCACCTGTAGTTTCCAGGCAGGTGGGCAGATGAGGCTCCCGTAGGTGCGATGGACAGTCCAGATACAGAAGCACAGACTCCTGAATCTGTTCCTAGTTGTCACAGATCCACGGTTCATCTTTGGGCAGATTCTTCTCTCTGGACCCACATTTCCTCATTTTTTTAAACAGGAAACTTAAACCCTGCAATCTTCAAGGCCCCTTCTCACCCTAAGAATCCTATTTACCTGTTTAGGTGTATTAACACATCTGGTCTGTGCCAAGGCCACTAGAAGCTCAGCCTAGCAGAAGTACCCGTGATGAGAATGGCGATCAGGATGCTGGTGTGACCCCGTAGCCCTGGGTTGCACCTGCTTGATCTGTGTGGCAGTTGGGCTTGGTACCTTCTCTAAGTGTCAGAAACCATGTAACTGCCCAAGTTAAACTAATTTAACCAAAATGCACAGTGTGACGGTTCACTTAATGGACAGCTTATTACAGCAGGAAGTCCTGAGGCGAGGCCGCTCCTGGGCCTGTGCTATGTGTCATTAACTGTAAGATGCACCCCTACCCTGCATTCCACCAAGAAAGAGAGATCTCGGGCCAGTGGCACAGTGGGCTAACCTGCACCTGTGATCCCGGATCCCATGTGAGCACTGGCTCTAGTCCCAGCTCTGTCCACCCACTTCCTCTCCACCTCCCTGCTAATGCTCCTGGGAAAGCAGCGGAAGATGGTCCCAATGCCTGGGTCCCTGCACCCGCGTCGGAGACCCAGATGGAGTTCCAGGCTCCTGGCTTTGGCCTTTGCAGCCCTGGCAGTTGCAGCCATTTGGGAGTGAACCAGCAGACGGAATATATATCTCCACCCCCACCCCTGTACCTCTGCCTTTCAAATAAACCAATCTTGAAAGAGAAATCTCCGTTAACTAAACTTAGCTGACTTAATGCTGATTATGGAACACAGTTGATTTTAATTTTTTTAAAGTTTCTTTTTTTTTTTTTTTTTTTTTGACAGGCAGAGTGGATAATGAGAGAGAGAGACAGAGAGAAAGGTCTTCCTTTGCCGTTGGTTCACCCTCCAATGGCCGCCACTGCTGGTGTGCTGCGGCCGGCACACCACGCTGATCCAATGGCAGGAGCCAGGTATTTATCCTGGTCTCCCATGCGAGTGCAGGGCCCAAGCACTTGGGCCATCCTCCACTGCACTCCCTGGCCACAGCAGAGAGTTGGCCTGGAAGAGGGGCAACGGGAAAGAATCCAGCGCCCCGACTGGGACTAGAACCCAGTGTGCCGGCGCCGCTAGGTGGAGGATTAGCCTATTGAGCCGCGGCGCCAACCTAAAGTTTCTTTTTAAAGATGTATTTATTTATTTGAAAGGCAGAGTTACAGAGAGACAGAGAGAGAGAGAGAGAGAAATCTTCCATCCACTGGTTCACTCCCCAAATGGCCACAATGGCCAGAGCTGGGCTGATCCAAAGCCAGGAGCTTCTTCCAGGTCTCCCATATGGGTGCAGGGGCCCAAGCACTTGGACCATCTTCTACTGCTTTCCCAGAACATAGCAGAGAGCTGGATTGGAAAGGAGTGGCCGGAACTTGAACTGGAGCCCATATGGGATGCCAGCTCTGCAGGCGGCAGCTTTACCTACTACACCACAGCGCTGGCCCCAACACGCTTTAGAGATGAATAAACGTGGTGGAAATGTACCTTAGAATCAGGGAAACAGCAGCTCAGGAGCTCACAGACGTCATGTTTCCAAACTGCAGCCCCACCTCGGGCTCCGCCCCTCCGCCTGGCTGCAGGAAGGAAGCAGCCCCTCCAGGCAGGACTAGACAAAGCCCGCGTGGGGTGGCTCTGCCTCTTCTGGTCACTCCCATTAAGAACAAGGAACCCATTTCCAGAAGCCAGGCAGCCGATTTCTCCACATTTCATTGGCTGCAGTGGTCCCACATCACACACGCGTGTCAGCATCCCGCTCATCGCCGAGGGAGTCAGGATCGTGCATGTGGGGCTGAATCTGGAGGGGACAGGGCCTCCTTCTGTGCAGCATGAAGCCTGCCAGGGTTTTGTTCACCAGGAGGAAAGGGGGATGGGCTGCTGACTTTAAGAGCTTTAGTGTTGGGGCCAGCGCTGTGATATAGCAGGTAAAGCCACCGCCTGCAGTGCCAGCATCCCATATGGGTGCTGCTCCACTTCCAATCCAGCTCCCTGCTATGGTCTGGGGCAGCAGTAGAAGATGGCCCAAGTCCTTGGGTCCCTGCACCCGCATAGGAAGACCCAGAGGAGGCTCCTAGGTCCTGGCTTCAGATCGGCGCAGCTCTGGCCAATTGGGGAGTGAACCAGCAGTTGGAAGATCTCTCTTCTCTGCCTCGTCTCTCTCTGTGTAACTTTGACTTTCAAATAAATAAATAAATCTTTAACAACAAAGAAAAGAGCTTAGGTTTTTCCAGGGTGGGAGTTGTGACAGGAAGATGGTATGTGACTACTGTCGGCTATTTTCCTGCGCTGAGCATTTGAGTGGAACTTCATTGCCACATTCGTTTGCCTTGCTTACAGACTCTCTGGTAGCGATTGCCTTCCACACCTGGCACTGTAGAAAGGTATGTATTCCATTCTGGCCATGCCGTTTACAGCACGTGTCTGCAGGTTGGTGGTATGTGCCACCATGGTGCTCGTAACGTGCTGGAACGGTGGCTCCCACGTTGGTGGCGCTGGACCAGCCCTTGTCTTCCTCCCTGCGTACTTTCGGGCGGAACCCGATGGTTTCTGATGCAGGGGAATCGGTGTTGCCCACATCGCGGCTTCTTAGGAGCGCTTCTTCAGCCGCTGGCCCCTTCCCCAGCAGAGGTCTGGGACAGTGTGGCGGCGGAGCCCCCTGAGACGGGCAGAGGAAGTTCTTGCCTCATGCACTCTCATCCCGCAGTGCCTGTGTGTCCTCACTGTGGGGGGAGGTGACCCGTGTCGCCGATCCTCCTCAGCTCCGTGCGCTTTAGTTCTGTGCCTCCTGGTTCGCCCCTTTGAAGGCTGGGGCCTCATTTATTTGTGATTTTCTGCCGAGGCTGACGGAGCAAACTGGGCTGCTCCAGGTCCACAGAGCAGCTGTGGTGGTGCCAACAGTTCGTTTGCTGAGCATCACCTGGTTCCCCTTGACCCGGCCCCCCGAGAGCCACACCCCGCTTGAAGCTCTCTCTTCAGCCAGGGACCGGGAAGGTCTGGGGAGAGTCGCGCTCGGCCGTGCGTTGGGTGCACGTTCCTGAGGCCCTGTCCCCTGCAGGCGCCAGGATGCGGGTGACGGGACATACTGCGACGGCGCTGTGGCCATCAGGGGTGCCTGCTGCAGGCAGGAACTGCGTGCTCTGCCCAGCGGCTACCAGAGTCTCTCCTCGACTCTGTTCACAGTGCAGAAGCTCTCTGAGCGGAAGCCGCCCACTGACGCGGTCATTGGTGGTGGAGGGGGCGGAGCTAAAGGGAGCTGTTCTCCATTGAAGACTTGCTCAATTGTAAATGGAACCTCACCTTCCATGGAGGCAGGAGGAGCAAATCATTTTAGTACTCGTTCCTCTTATAATAGCTGAGGTAAGTGTTCATTGATTCAGGCCTCGCGTACTTGAAACTTGTGATGGAACAAACCTAATTAGAAGATACCTACATTAGAATTAAGAGGCAGGGCCAGCACTGTGGCATAGCAGGTAAAGCCGCTGCCTGCAGTGCCCACATCCCATATGGGCGCCAGTTCTAGTCCCGGCTGCTCCATTTCCGATCCAGCTCTCTGCTGTGGCCTGGGAAAACAGTAGAAGATGGCCCAAGTCCTTGGGCCCCTGCACCCACGTGGGAGACCAGGAGACGCTCCCGGCTCCTGGCTTCAGATTAGTGCAGCTCTGGCCATTGCAACCATCTGGGGGGTGAACTAGCAGATGGAAGATCTCTCTCTCTCTCTCTCTCTCTCTCTCTCTCTCTTTCTCTGCCTCTCCTCTCTGTAACTCTGCCTTTCAAATAAATAAATAAATCTTTATAAAAAAATAAGAAAGAAGAGGCTTGGGAGGGAGGAGATTGCCAACATTGTTGGTCTTTTTTTTTTTTAAATAAGAGAGAGATGTTTAGTTAGCATTGCAGTGAAACCTCTTCTGACACTCTGGGTGCTTATGGCTTTGTCGTCTGAGTGTTGGACGTGGCCCAGCGTGGGCCCATGCCAGTCGGACTTCTGGTGGTCATCTCTGTGATAGTGCTTTGGAATTGCCTCTCTGCATTGAGTGCTTTTTAGAGATTAGCCATAGAGAACTGCGAAATTCTCCTGTGTTTCTGGGAAAACAGTTCAATTTAGACAAGTGATTATGGGAAGATCAAAATCAAAGTGTAGATGTCTGTTCCTCACCTCCACCCCCAGCCTGTCCGTTAGCAGTAGCTGAGTTACTGCTGAAGTCCTGCCCCTTTCTCTGTCGCCAGGATATGGCCTCCACCTGGGGTCTGCACCTGCTCTGCGCTTCGCAGCACAGATTTGATTTTGTCCAGGGTGACGGCGCCTTCCAGTAGCTTCCCATTGCATTCAGCATAAGGTCGTCTCCTGGTGAACAAGGGCTTCCTAATCTGGCCCCACCTGGGCCTAGGGCTGCAGCTCAGTGAGCCCCTCCCCCAGCAAGGCCATTCTGCCTCCTTCCTGCCCGCCCCATCTCCCCCTCCAAACACAGCGCTTTCATTGTTAAAGTCTCAGACATTCACAGAGACAGAAGAGTGAATGAATCCCAAATCGTCGGACGTGACCGTGTTTCTTTTCTTCCTGTGCCATGCGATGTTCCGAAGCACAGCCCGATGGCACTGGGCTCCTTGTGCCTGTTTCAGCACAGGGGGCCATCCGCCTCAGGATCGCCCTCGGGACACTGCAGAGCGCTTTCCGCCGAGACGCAGCCTTTGTCTCTGTCAGGATCCAGAGTCCCTGTGACACATCTGGTCTCTGTGCTGCATCCTCCACCTCTCTCCCTGTGCCACTGGGATGTTTGGTGTGCTGTCTTCTGATTTGTTCCTGGTTTCTCACACTTTACCAAACGTCATCAGTTTTCACTTCACATGCTCCTGGTGCCCAGCCGTCTCACTTCTGAGAGCGTTCCTTTGTGCCCAGTGCTGGTTTTGCAAAGCGTCAGTCGACTGTTGCCTGCGTTTCTCTTAGCTCGGTTTGACTTCCTTGGCTTGAGTTGTATCTGTGGTTGCTTTCCCATGGTGTGCAGTGCTAACCTGTTCACGCTCCCGTTCGCTCTCAGGGCACTGGGTGGGCTGGGATCATAGCCTGCACTGGCCCACTGCGGAGAGGACCTGCCTGGTTAGGGAGGGAACCTGACGCTGGGCAGCCTCCCCCACTCCCTGTGGGCTGAGGCACTCACGGAGCTCCGCAGCCCCGGGCCTGCAGGCACCCCGTGCGCCCCGACTGCTCCAAGACCCCTCCTGCTCTGCCGGGCTCCCAGCCGCCCCTTAGGGAGCGTCTGCCCTTCCGAGAGCGGGGTTTGCCGCGTGGTTCTGCGACCCCCTTGGGGAGGTCTTGCCTGGGTGCTGCCACTGTCCTCAGACCTGCTGGTCATGCCCTCTGGAGGTGGGCCTAGGGACAGTCACTCGTCTGTCCTCGTGCACCTCCCACCACCCACCAGCTATGATGCCCACCTGTGTTCCGTGGTTCATGGGAATTTTTAAAACAAGTCTTACTGAAGTGTTTGTCAGTCTCACTGCTGTGGTGACTTTGCCTGGTTTCCAGGAGGTTTTCAAGGAGGAGGTGTGACGCTGGCTCCATCCCATTCAGTGCCACCGCTGAGGTCTTTGTGGCCACCCTCACGTGGCCGCCCTGACACGGTGCTGCACGCATCACCACTGGAACTTCCTCTTCATTCTCCAGCTGTGTGTCAGGGCCAGTCCTGCTGGGCTGGAGCAGGGACGGTCCAGTGGTGGTAGATGAGTCGCAGGCACCGAGGCGTGTTCCTCCCTTCCCTCCTCCCAGCAGCCGAGCCTTCACGTGATGGAATCACCCTGGAGATAAGCGAGAGAGCTTTTCTAAAACATGGTGAGGCTACTCAACTGCAAAATGTAAGGAGGAAGCTCCGCTGGGGTATTAGGATAGCAGCGAACTCTACACTGAATGAAACGTCACTGAAAAAGTCCGGCCTTACCTTGTGCCCCCAGGGAGGACAGATGTTTGGTCTCGTTCTTTCTCGTAGGGATGCCTTACCTCCCTGCCACGGCGTGCATGTGCGTGAGTGCCCCCCCCCGCCCCCCCACCCCCACCCCGTGGCTCCCACAGAGCTGTGCCTGGGGTCACCGTCACGTTCACAGTGGGGACCTGCACGGCTCCACCGCAGGCTTCCCCCGAGAGCCCTGAGTGGCGAGGGAGGAAAATGGACCTAGGACCAGAGCAGAGCAAGCTTCCTGTCCCACCTCCGCCCTGAGGGGTTACGTGGCTTTGGGTCTGCCGCTTGCTGTCACCAGGTGTCTTCAGTCAATACAATAACCGCGTCGTCCGTGCTGGGATTCTGGACGCAAACAGATCTGTGAGCTTAAGCTGGAGCTGAGCCCCGAGTGCTGGGGTCGTGAGACAGAAGCATTTTCCTGAGTTGGAATCTGCTCTAACTGCAACCTGATAATGAAAGGAGAAGTGATACCTTCAGAAATCACACACTTCGCTTTAATTTTACAGTTACCCATTTGCAAGTAGCCGGTGAGTGTGCATGCGCTGGTTCACAGCGGTGGTGTCACGGGGGGTATGTTTAACAGTGCTGGAAATAGTACCTGCGTTTCCGCAAGCTTGAATTAACACCCACAAATTGGAACGGCCCAGGGTTTGTGTGTTTGAATAAGCTTATAGCACGTTGCTTATTCAAGCATGAAGATTCTTGCACGGAGGGAAGAACCATACAAGGACTCTGCTTGGTTGCTGATGCAGTCACGGTGGCCCCACCGCCCAGCGGGCACATCCTAGGTGCCGCAGCCGGTCCCACGCACATTACATATGTTGTTGTTGGGCCCTGCTGTGAAGAAAACCTCATTATTGCTGTTTTACAGTAAGGAAACTGAGCTGGGAGCGAGCCGGCCAGCGCACCCCGCTGGTAAAGAGCAGAGCCGGCCGTGGCTCTGGCAAGCATTCATAGTCGTTACTGGGTGCTTGTGTCTCAGCACTCTGCGTTTATGCATTCTTTTCCCAGAAACCTTTTATTTAACACATACACACTTCATGCATTTCACAAATACAACTTAGGAACATCGTGTTTCCTCCCACCGGACTCCTACCCTACTTCCCCTTCCTTCTCCTATTCCCGTTCTTATTTTTGACTAAGATCTATTTTCAATTAACTCTGTACACATATGTTTAACTGTTTACTAAGTAAAGAGTTCAACAAATAGTGCGAAAGTTCAACAAATAGTGCGAAAAGAAAAATGGTTCTTCAGCAGTCGAGACAAGGGCTGCTCAAAGTCATTGCATCTCAAAGTGTCAGTTTCACTTCTGTAGGTTACCTTTTAGGTGCTCTGTTAGCTACCACAGGTCAGGGAGAACCTATGGTATTTGTCCTTTTGGGAATGGCTTATTTCATTAAGTGTGATGTTTTCCAGTTTCATCCATTTTGTTGCAAATGACAGGATTTGGTTTTTTTTTTCCTCTTTGTTTTTTAACTGCTGTGTAGTTTTCCATGGTGTACATATCCCATACTTTCTTAATCCAGTCTTCAGTTGACAGGCATTTGGATTGATGCCATATCATAGCTGTTGTGAATTGAGCTGTAATAAACATGGAGGTGCAGGTAACTCTTTCATATGCTGATTTCATTTTCCCTTGGGTAAATTCCCAGGAGTGGGATAGCTGGGTCATATGGTAGGTCTATATTCGGATTTCTGAGGGATCTCCATATTGTTACACAGTGGCTGTACCAGTTTACATTCCTACCAACAGTGGATTAGGGGACCTTTTACCCACATCCTTGCCAGCATTGACTGTTTGTTGATTTCTGTATGAAAGCCATTCTAACTGGGGTGAGGTGAAACCTCATTGTGGTTTTGATTTCCATTTCCCTGATGGCTAGTGGTCCTGAGCATTTTTTATGTGTCTGGTGGCCATTTGGATTTCCTCTTTTGAAAATGCCTGTTTTAAGTCCTTTACCCATTTCTCAGCTGGATTGTTTGTTTTGTTGTTGTTGTGGAGGTCCTTGAGCTCTTTATAGATTCTGGTTATTAATCCTTTATCAGTTGCATAGTTTGCAAATAATTTTTCCAATTCTGTTAGTTTCCCGTTTGCTTCTGCTGTGCGGAAACTTCTCATTTTGATGTAATCCCATTGATCAATCTTGGCTTTAATTGCCTGTGCCTCTGGTGTCTTTTCCAAGAACTCTTTGCCTACACTGATGTCTTGCAGGGCTTCCCCAGTGTTCTCTGATAATGTGATGGTATCGGGGTCTTGGATTCATCCTGAGTGGATTTTGTGTAGGGTGTAAGGTAGGGGTCTTGTTTCCTGCTTCTGCATGTGGAGCTCCAGTTTTCCCAGCACCGTTTGTTGAAGAGACTGCCCTTGCTCCAAGAGCTGATTTTAACTCCTTTGTCAAAGATAAGTGGATTGTAGATGTGTGGCTTGGTTTCTGGTGTTTCTATTCGGTTCCATTGGTCTGTCCATCTTTTTGTACCAGTACCAACCAGGTTGTATGAATTACAACTGCCCTGTAGTATGTCTTGAAATCTGGTATTGTGATGCCTCTGGCTTTGTTTTTGTTGTATAAGTTTGCTTTGGTTATTTGGGGTCTCCCTTGTTTCCATATGAATTTCAAAATTTTCTCTATATATATGAGGAAAATGTCCTTGATATTTTGATTGGTATCACATTGAATCTGCAAATTGCTTTTGGTCATGTGGACATTTTGATGATACTGATTCTTCCAATCCATGAACATGGAAGATTCTTCCATTTTTTTGGTCTCTTCTGTTTCTTTCCTTAATGTTTTATGATTCTCATTGTAGAGATCTTTGACATCCTTGGCTAAATTTATTCTAAGGCTATTGATTTTTTTGGTAGCTATTGTGAGTGGGATTGATCTTAGAAGTTCTTTCTCAGCCGTGGCATTGTCTGTGTATTCAAAGGCTGTTGATTGCTGTGTGTTCATTTTATATCCTGCCATTTTACCAAACTCTTTATGAGTTCCAGTTAGTTTCTTAGTGGGGTCTTTTGGATCTCCTGTATATAGAATCAGGTAATCTGCAAATAGGGATAGTTTGACTTCTTCTATCCCAATTTGTATCCCTTTGATTTCTTTTTCTTGTCTAATGTCTCTGGCTAAAGCTTCCAGGACTATATTGAATAGCAGTGGTGAGAATGGGTATCCTTATCTGGTTCTAGATCTTAGTGGGAATGCTTCCAAATTTTCCGCATTCAATAGGGTGCTGGCCATGGGTTTATCATAAATTGCCTTGATTGTGTTGAGGACTGTTCCTTCTATACTCAGTTGGCTCAAAGTTTTCATCATGAAAGGATGTTGTATTTTATCAAATGCTTTCTCTGCATCTATTGAGATAATAATATGGTTTTTGTTCTTCAGTTTGTTAATGTGATGTATCACATTGATTGATTTGCAAATGTTGAACCATACCTGCATACCAGGAATAAATCCAACTCAGTCATGGTGAATGATCTTTCTGATGTGTTGTTGGATTCGATTGGCTAGTATTTTGTTGAGGATTTTTACATCTGTGTTCATCAGGGATATTGGTCTGTAGTTCTCTTTTTATGTTATACCTTTTTCAAGTTTAAGATTAAGGTGATACTGGCGTCATACAAGGAATTTGGGAGGATTCCCTCCCTTTCAATGGTTTTGAATAGCTTGAGAAGAATTGGAGTTAGTTCTTCCATAAGTGGTAGAATTTCAGCAGTGAAGCCATCTGGTCCTGGGCTTTTCTTTTTTGGGAGGGACTTTTTTACTGATTCAGTTTCTGTCTTGGTTATTGGTCTATTTAGGTTTTCTATGTCTTCATGGCTGAACTTAGATAGGCTGCATGTGTCCAGAAATCTATCCATTTCTTCTAGGTTTCCCAGTTTGTTGGCATACAGCTCTTTGTAGTAATTTCTGATTATTTTTATTTCTCTGGCATCTGTTGTTACCTTTCCTTTTTCATCTAATTTTATTGATTTGAGCCTTCTCCCTCTTTTTTTTTTTTTGTTTAGTTGAGCCAATTGTGTGTCAATTTTATTTTTTGAAAAAAAAAATCAGCTCTTAATTTTGCTGATCTTTAGTATTTTTTTTGTTTCAATTTTATTTCTCCTCTAATTTTCATTTCTGTTCCCCTATTAATTTTGAGTTGGGTTTGCTGTTGTTTATGTAGGTCCTTGAGATGTATTGATAGCTTATTTATTTGGTGCCTTTCCAATTTCTTGCTGTAAGCACCAATTGCTACAGACTTCATTCTTACCACTGCTTTTGCTGTATCCCATAAATCTTGCTATGTTGTATTGTCATCTTCATTCATTTTCGTAAGTTTTTTTATTTCTCTTGATTTCTTCAGTGGCCCACTGTCCATTTGGGAACATGCTGTTCAGTCTCCATGTCCTTGCATATGCTCTAGAGATTCTTGGGTTGTTGATTTCCAGCTTCATTCCATTGTGGTCGAGGAAGATTCATGATATGACTTCAGATTTTTATTTGTTATATTTGCTGAGACTTGCTTTATGGCCTAACATGCAGTCTGTCCTAGAGAGAGCTCCATGCACTGGTGAGAAGAGTATGGACTCTGCAACTGTAGGATGAAAAGTCCTGTGGATATCCATTAGGTCCGTTTGGTCTGTAGTGTCATCTAACTGTTGTTTGCTTGCTGACTTTCTGTCTGGTTGATCTACCCATTGCTGAAAGTAGGGTATTAAAGTCCCCCATTACTATTGTATTAGAGTCTGTGTTTCTCTTTAGACTCATTAGCATTTCTTTTTAAATCCTCGGGTGCCCTGTAATTAGGCACATATACGTTTATTATAGTGACATCTTCCTGTTGAGTTGATCCCTTAATCATTACATAGTGCCCTTCTTTGTCTCTTTTAACAGTTTTTGTGTTAAAGTCTTACTTTTTCTGATATTAGGAAGGATACACCAGTTCTTTTTTTGTTTCTGTTAGCACGGAATGTCTTTTTCCATCCTTTTACTTTCAGTCTGTGTGTATCTTTGTTGGTGAGATGTGTTTCTTGTAGAGAGCACATAGATGGGTTTTGTTTTTAAATCCGTTCAGCCAGTCTGTGTCTCTTTAACTGTAGAGTTGAGGCCATTTACATTTAAAGTGATTGATAAGTAATGACTTGGCCCTGCCACTTTCCCATAAATACTCCCATTGTTTACTTTGGATTTCCTTTGTGCTGGGAGATTGCCTTCACCTTCTTTCATAGTGACGACCATGTTTCTGTGTGCAGCACATCCTTAAGCATCTTTTGTAAGTCTGGATGGGTGGTGACAAATTCTTTAAATTTCTGTTTGTTAAAGGTCTTTATTTCACCTTCATTCATAAATGAGAGCTTTATAGGGTACAGTATTCTGGGTTGACAGTATTTTTCTCTTAAGACTTGGAATATATCTCACCATCCTCTCCTGGCCTATAGGGTTCCTGATAAGTCAACTGTGAGTCTAACTGGAGATCCCCTGAAAGGAATCTGGCGTTTTGTGCACATTTTAGAATCTTCTCTTTTTGTTTTACTGTGGAGAGTTTGGCTACAATGTGTTGTAGCGAAGATCTTTTCTGGTCATGTCGATTAGGAGTTCTGTGTGCTTCCTGTATTTGGATGTCCCTTTCGTTCTCCAAATTAGGGAAATTTTCTGTAATTATTTCACCAAAAAGGCCTTCTAATCCATTTTCTTTCCACACCTTCAGGAACTCCTAAGACCCATATGTTGGGTTGTTTGGTGATATCCCATAAATCTCTGACACTATTTGTTAGTGTGCTGATTTCTTCTTCTTTTTTTTTGGTCTGACTAAATTTTCCAAAGATTGGTCTTATGACTTGGATATTCTTTCTTCTGCCACATTTTTTATTTGATCTGTTGAAGTCTTCAAGTCTTCATTTCCAGTTTTTCATTTTGATTTCTCTCTCTCTTCTCTCTCTCTCTCTTTTTTTTTTTTTTTTTTTTTTTTTTTTTTTTTTTTTTTTGGACAGGCAGAGTTAGAGAGAGAGACAGAGAAAGGTCTTCCTTCTGTTGGTTCAACCCCCCCTAAATGGCTGCCACGGCTGGTGCGCTGTGCCAACCCGAAGCCAGAAGCCAGGTGCTTCCTCCTGGTCTCCCATGCGGGTGCAGGGCCCAAGGACTTGTGCCATCCTCCACTGCCTTCCCAGGCCACAGCAGAGAGCTGGATTGGAAGAGGAGCAACCAGGACAGAACTCGCATCTCAACCGGGACTAGAACCCAGAGTCCCGGCACAGCAGGTGGAGGATTAGCTTAGTGAGCCACTGCGCCAGCCTTGATTTCTCTTTAAACTCTAAATTCCATCGGAAAATTTTTCATTCATTGTTGCAGTTGATTTCTCAACAATGTTGCAGTGGATACGTTTCTGAGAGGAGGAGTGTGGTGGGGGCAAGAGGCACAGAGTCACCACACAGACCCTGGGAGTCGGGTGAAAGCAGGCCTGAGGCAAGCAGCCCGCAGACTCATTTATTTCAGTTAGCACAACAGCCTATATAGCCAAGACCAGCCAATCCAGTCAAGGGGCAGTCTATGCCCCAACCAATCACAGCCTGTTGCCAGGCAGTTTCCAAAGCCATCCAGTCACAGCCTGTTGCCAGGCAGGCTCTGATTGTCACGTGGGATTCAAAGCCATTCCTGAGTAACTGACGCTCGCTGGCCAGCAGCCATCTTGGCATGGCCTTCTCTTCCCACCACAATTCATGTCATACATGCATTTCTTTAATTTGTGAATTTGCTTCTGATTACTTCTGAGTAATCCTGTGATCAGTGTTTTGAATTCTGTTTCTGACGTTTCTTCAATCTCTTCATCTTCACATTCTAATATTGCGTTCCTTTGGGGGCATCATATTGTCTTCCTTATCCTTGTTTCTTGAATTGCTGCATTTATTATTATGCATTTGTGGAGATACTTGTTGATTTTTTTTTTTTTTCTTTTTTCCACCTGTGATGGCTTTTATCTTTGGACTGTGCCTCTATGGCTTAGTAGAGTGTCTGCTCTCTCAGTGAATACCCAGAGGTGTGTGCTGGGAGCTCTGTTTAGTGCTCCAAGATGAGGGGAGTGTCCAGGGTGACACCCAAGTCGGGCATGGTAAATCTTTTTTTTTAGTCAGAGGGGAGGGTGATCAGCTCTGTTGGTGCAGTCTCACTCTCACCTCCTCTCATCCAAGGAGACCAGAGCCTGGCGCTAGCCCAGTGGGTAGAATATTCATCCGTGCTGCCTCAGTAACCACACAAAGGATCTGTGCAGTCCTCAGTGTAAGCACGGATCCCACAGCAATGACCTACCCAGGAATCAGGGAGCCCGGGTGTGTGGAGCCGCCCACAGTGCCTGCTCAAAGTCCCAGCCACACCCTGAGCCCTCCCATGCAGCCACAGTGTTGTCCAAGTCCCAGCACACAAGGCTCCCACAGTCACAAGCACCCAGCCCTCGTGAGTTCTCCCGGCCAGACTGGAATCTCCTCTCGAGAGTGTGGACATGAGCCGGCACAGCTATTAGGTATGTGCAAAATGGCGCCCACCCCTCTCAGCTAGTTATAGAATGCCAGTGTCCTCTAGGGTTGCAGGTACACTGTCCCCCACAGGGCTCCAAGCTGGACTCACCCCAGGATTTTCCCACAGCTTTATTACCAGCGGCTTGAGCTGCTGCGGTCTGGTCTCAGCAGACTCTCCAAAGCTGGCGCGGAGGCTCTCGGCTGCTGGGGCCCTGAGTTGTGCACGTCCACGCCTGCGTGCAGATCCACAGCGTGTCTCTGCCTTGCACGGAGTTTCCTCCCTAGCTCTTCCCTGAGATTGCATCTCTCCACATTGTTTTAACTGTCTTCCCTGGACCAGATCAGTAAGCGCCCTCCCTGTTCCTCCATCCTGGAATCCTCTGAGCTCTCTGGTTTCATCTTTACGAAATCCTTGTGAGGTCGACTCTGTCAGGTGTCTGTCACAGAAGAGGAAGCTACGGCACAGAGGGGCTAAGCAACTTGACCAAAGTCGCACAGAATTCAGATCCTGTCAGAGCAGGGATCTGAACCCGGGCAGTTGACCTCCAGGGTCCACGTTCCTCTCTGCTGTGTGCTGTTGCTCACCAGCACCATGGTGACTGCAGAGTTCATACCTGCAGCCATTTTATCAGGAGTGGAAATACGGGTGGGCGCCTGGGGTTCCCACACCCAGGTCCGACTCCCTGAGTTCAGTCCTGGCTCTGCTTCCAACCCAGCTTCCTTTGATGTGTGCCCCGGGAGGCAGCACGTGGTGACTCAAGGAGCCGGGCTCCTGGCTGTGGCCTGGCCCATCCCTGGCTGTGTGGGCATCCAGGGAATGAAGGCGTAGATGGAAGCGCGCTCTCATACTCCCCTCTTCCCCACACTGTGTGTGTGCGCGCGTGTGTGTGTACCTTTCAAATAAATAAATAAATTCTTAAGAAGTGATGGTAGGGTAGAAAATGACCCTAAGTAAAGTATTTTAAAGCAAATTCTCTCCGTTACAGACAGCATGGAGCAATCTGAATTTCTGCAAAGGCAGGTCTCCCCTGGCCTGCTCCCTGAACTCTTGGATGTGGGTGCCAGTAGCAGGCATGCACTCTTTCTTTTTGCCTTTTTTAAGATTCATTTATTTATTTGAAAGGCAGAGTTGTAGAGAGAGAGGGAGAGGCAGAAAGAGCTTCCATCCTCTGGTCCACTCCCCAGATGGCCACAACAGCCAGCACTGGACCAGACTGGAGTCAGGTACTGACGCAGAGGCCCAGACATTCGGGCTGTGCTCCACTGCTTTTCCCATACCATCAACAGGGAGCTGAATCAGAAGTGGAGCAGCTGGGACACGAACCTGCACCAAATGCGATGCTGGCATTGTGGGTGGCGGCTTTATCCGCTGTGCCACACTGCCAGCCCCAGGAATGCACCAACCATATTGCCAGGTGGATCTCCTGTGGGGTGCCTGTGGTCCTCTAAGAGCTTGGACAGCTCCTGAATCTCTGATGTCACCTGTCTTGCCCACACTGGGTTACTTTGTGCCAATGCCTTTGCTTGCAAAACTGTACTGCGGACAGGTTTTAACGTAAGAGACTTTCCAGTGTGTGCTGGTGGTAGCACGGGTCTATTTGAAATAACACTGAGAAATGACAGTGCCTAGGGCTTTTTGTCTAAGTGGAATCCTTTTTCTTTTTCTTTTCTTTCTTTCTTCTTCTTTTTTTTTTTTTAATTTAAACTGTTAACTTGGGGTTTGTAATTAAGAGAAAGTGGAGTGATGCGTCTGAACGCAAGGTGGCCGCCGACTCCAGGGAGGCTTGGCTTGGCTGCCGTGCTGCCCACGAGCCCTGGCCCTGCCGGACACAGGGACAGCGCTGGCCGGGAAGGACCAGCATCCTGTGCTCCTTGTGCTGACTGAACTCATTGGCTAAGTGTCTTCGGTGGTTTTCAACTTGAACAGAACAAATTAGGGATAAGTAGATCGACCGCGAAGCGGTGGCAGGGAGGTTCCCACATGCTTAGCACACCACGTCCTCCCAAGTAAGGTTTAGCCACACTCCCACAGGTGTTCAGGCTCCTGTTGGACCATAGACGACATGAACCGACTTGCTGTGTTTATGGGAGGCCGGCACCTCTGCTCCTGGCCTGGTGCTGGGAGCACCGTCCACTGTGGTGTGCTCAGCACTGGGGAGCCATCGATCGGAGGAAAATGACCAGCGAGCAAGTCAGTGTTGCCGGGCTGTGGACTTTATGAATAATGCGTTCTTCAGTTAAAAACAGCACTTTAAGCAATTGTTTAAACCTACCCGTTTGGGAATGAAGGAGAGAGCTTCATGAATAATGTATTTTCAAAAGAAAGATTAAGGGATCTGAACTCTTTCCCCTTCCAGAACCTTTTCAATGTGAGTGAAAATACCTGCAGAGGCTATAGGACTAGATAATGAGAGTCACGCTGCGTGGTGGTGGGCGTGAGTTCACTCGCCGGCCCTTAAACCGCCTCTGCTGAGAAAGGTGTAGGCATGTAAATAAGAGTTTCCAATAGGAGCTGGCTGTGGGATTGCTGGGAGGGCTGCGGGCTTCAGATGTAACATTGAACGAGCATTAGCATAGAGCCGAGGGAAAGCTTGAAATGTGGGCACTGCGTCCTTGTGCCGGAAAGGACTCCATCAAAGCAGAGCGGCTGATCCCTCGTGCTGCAGCATTACGCTCTGCTTTCTGAGACAGACCACCGTCTTACAGGAACCATGCGTCCTTGCTCCAAGGTTTAAACGGCGGGGGGGGGGGGGGGGGTGTTAGTATCGCCATCACAGCATCTTGTTCTTATGTCATTGAAAACTCCCGCGCTGTCTTTGGGGCCCTGTCTCATGTGTGGCCACAGCAGTTTGCTCAGTGAATGAAGTTTTGTTTGTTTGTTTGTTTGTTTGTTTGTTTGTTTTTGACAGGCAGAGTGGACAGTGAGAGAGAGAGACAGAGAAAGGTCTTCCTTTTTTTTTCCATTGGTTCACCCCTCAATGGCCTCTGTGGCCTGCGCACCGCGCTGATCCGAAGCCAGGAGACCTCCTGGTCTCCCATGGGGTGCAGGGCCCAAGCACTTGGGCCATCCTCCACTGCCTTCCTGGGCCACAGCAGAGAGCTGGACTGGAAGAGGGGCAACCGGGACAGAATCCGGCGCCCCAACCGGGACTAGAACCCGGTGTGCCTGCGCCGCAAGGCGGAAGATTAGCCTAGTGAGCCGCGGCACTGGCCCTGGATGAAGTTTTCATTGACCATCTTGGCATTGAAGGAGTTAACAAAGGCACAGATGAGCCTGGATTCTGCTTCACACTCACAATAGCACCACCTCTGACACTGCCACTGCCACCATGGCTGCTGCCACCGCTATCGCTGCCGTCGGTGTCGTCACCGCTGCCTCCACTGCAGTCAGCGCGACCGTCGACGCAACTGCCCCCCAGCTGTCACTTCTTGAGCGACGACTCTGTCAGCACTGTTAGCACTTCGCACTGAGTTCCTTACTCATCCCAACAGCCCTCCGGACTAGGGGAGGAAACCGGGTATATAGTGTTTAAGTTCTGGCCCAGGGACACAGGGACCCATGTTTTAACCCCTTCAACTCCGTCATGCCTCCTTGTTAGCCTCCCCATCAGATCTCAGCCCGAAGCCACATCCTCCAGGGGCACGGCACGCTCGCTCGCTCACTGTCCACTCTGTCTGGCCCCATAACAGACTGGCATGCAGTCAAGAACAGGAGAGCGGGCCAGCCGCCCAGACTGCCAGAGACCCTCTCCCGCAGCCCATCCTCTCTGGGTTGCCAGGGCAACGCCTTTGGAAACATGCAGCCCGCAGCCTGGCAGCCACTGGGGGCCAGTGCTTATGTAATGGGAGAGGAGACGGGGAAGGAGCTATAAATACAAAGCACAGGGCCTGCGCTGGTGCTCATAACATCAACAGAAAATGTAATTGTTTTCTTGTTAGGAGAAGTGCAAGTACATCTTTGTTTTTAAGAAGATATTCATTAACATGAATAAAGTGAAGTGGAGGCGTCCAGCGAGCAGGCGGGAGGTAGCTGAGGCCTTGCTACTGAGAAGGGCTGGGCGCGCAAGGGGTGCAGGGATGGCGTCCTGCTCGCGGCAGCCCGTGGCGGCCTGACTGCTCTGCCTCGATGGAGGACTCTTGCTGGTTCGCGTCTTCTGCTGCAGCCGGCTACTGCAGGGCCTCTTGGCAGCTCCATGTCTGACGTAGTGGGCCTTCCATTTGAGCCAGTCACACTTGAAAAGTCTCCCTGAAATTATCTGGACTTCATTTCTAGCCATTTTGTTCCGGAAGTTCTAACCTCGGGGGGTCTTTGTTCTCCACCCTGAAACCTAATCTAGTTGGAAAAATTCCATTTACTCTGTAGAAATGGACCGGCCGTGGCGCCTGTGAATGACACGGTTCCTGTTATCCCTGTGTACTGTGGAAATGAACTTGGAAGCAGTTGGGTAGCCCCCGAAGCAGAAAATGATGTATGGCTCGGAAATGGCTTCGCTGGCCGCTGTGCTTCGACATCGCGGCACAGGGTTAGAACTACACATTCGATTTTACCGAGTTTTATTTTTGGACTGGACCAAACCAAAATAGACAAGGCCGGCGTGTTTGACTCCAAGCTAAAATGTCATCCACAGCTGCAGAAGGAAAATCATTAGCTGCTTCCTTGAGATCAGATCAGATCAAACCTCCCCACCATGAACTTTACCCAGGTTTTCCCTTTCTCGGAGGGAGGAATGCGGAGAATCTTGGCAAAGTCTCATTGGCCGTGCGTGCTGTTTTCTTCCAGTTTCTCAGGGTGGCAAGGCAGATACTAAGGCTCTGCTTAGCACTGAACACTGAAGGAGCACCCAGCCTGGGTTGATTGAATGTGTACACACACACACGTGAAGCCCAGACTTGTGATGTCCCCCAGAGGCCATGCTCGAGAGATTGAGGTCTCTCAAACCTTGTGGCATAATCTCAGTCGCACTTCAACTATGACCGGGAGTTACTGTTGGAAAGGTGAGAGTGCAGCATTGGCAGTGTGGCCCAGTGCCGGTTTGAGTTCTGGCTGCTCCACTTCTGGTCCAGCTCCCTGCTGACGCACCTGGAACAATCAGAGGATGGCCCAAGTGCTTGGGCTCCTGCCACCGACTTGGGAGACCTGGGAAAGCTCCTGGATTCAGCCAGTCCCAGAGCCTTTGGGGAGGGAACCAGCAGATGGAAGATCTCTATATATGTAGCTGTGCCTTTCAAATAAACAAGAAAATCTTGAAAAAAAAGGGGGGGGGGTGAGTAAGGATATAGTATGTCTATTAAAAAATTACATTGGAAACTTATTTACATGTAGCTGTCAGGGGCCTCTTCAGCCTCTCTTTGGAAAGTGTACTGGTTTGGTGCCGGTGCTGTGGCCTAGCAGGTGAAGCCGTGACCTGCACTGCCGGCATCCTCTATGGGTGCCAGTTCGAGTCCCGGCTGCTCCACTTCTGATCCAGCTCTCTGCTATGGCCTGGGAAAGCAGTGGAAGATGGCCCAAGTCCTTGGGCTCCTGCACTCACATGGGAGACCCGGAAGAAGCTCCTGGCTCCTGGCTTCGGATTGGCGCAGCTCCAGCTGTTGCAGCCATCTGGAGAGTGAACCAGCAGATGGAAGACCTCTCTCTCTGCCTCTCCTTCTCTCTCTCTGTAACTCCAACTTTCAAGTAAATAAATCTTAAAAAAAAAAAAAAAAAAAAAAGTGGGATGCCAAAGTGTAGCATGTGGCAGCTTAACACACGGTACCACAATGTGACCACTTATTTTAAAAAAAAGAAAGTGTACTGGTGCACATTGCAGGTCTGTATCCGACTGGTGAGTGAGGAGGAAACTCGAAGGGGCCGAGTCTGACCCCAGCTTTGCCTCCAGCCAGCGAGGAGGCTCTCATCCGGGCCCATCACTCGGGCCAGGTGCACCTCCAGGACGACAGGATTCCTTCAGGGCCGATGATCCTGATTCTTAGAGCCGTCAACTTTGGGCGTGTGTTTCAAAACACGCCTTCCACCTCCCGGAGGGCGCAGAACGCCTGAGAGCCTGAGTGCGGTCAGGGCCCGGGGACGCGCAGGGGCTCTGCGCCCCTCGCTGTGGGGGGATGTGAGAAGTGGGGCGTTCCCAGCCCGAGGCACCACAGCGGGCTAATGAGGGCAGATGTTCTGTCCCGGACCCTGCCGCCTTCATTAGGCCTTGCAACGCGGAGGCCAGCGGTCGATCGTTATTTACGGTGGAAATCTGGGAGAAGCCCGGTTTCCCAGAGCTGCAGGCAGGCCCTTAGAACCTTCGTGGAAATGATGAAAAGTCTGAGTCATGCTAATCAAGCCTGGATGCTTTACATTGTTGAACGACAGATACTGTGCGATACCATTTTGAACTCAACAAAGAGAGAAGCCTTTGAATTACGGCTAAAGACTGCGAGAGCATTCCAGGCAGGCAGAAGCACTAGTGCCCTGGCCAGGGCTGCAGCTGCTGCTCCGAGCAGTGGCCGTCACGCTGACGGTGTGCCTGCTGCTCCTGGGCGGGCCGTCTCAGCAGGCCGTGGTGGGTTTGAGTGGCGTGGCAGGAGTCGGGCCTGGTGGGCAGCGCCCTCACTCATAAGGAGGCGTGAAGGTGTGGCTGGGCAGGCTGGGCCTCGCTGCTTCACTCACCCCACCCCTGCACTGCGGCGGGAGTTGTGACCGGAGTGCCTGCACGGGCGCTCAGCCTGCGGACTCTCCCGGAAGGCTCTCTGCCTGCTACCTCTCCAGTTGTGAAGGTTTGCCTGATACTTAACCCCGGTGCTCCCTGCTGTCGCCGGGTCCTACGCCATCGACAGAATGATTGATCCCGCTGCACGCACAGCTGCCATGGCATGTTGAACAGCCGTTGTCAGCTTCCTCCTCGTTCCTGTCCGGGAGGCCTTGCCTTCCGCAGGGAGCACGTCCTGGTGCTCATCCCCCTCACGTGCCTGCAGTCCGTTAGCCTGCCTTCGCAGTCACGTTGGCGCCGCTCCTGTTTTCCCTGACACGGGGTGGTTATCTCACGTTACACGTGATTCTCCGGGTTAGCACGTGCTAGCGGCTGACTAGCGCCGTGGCCTTGTTGACTCATGTGCAGCGTGAGTCACTGCAGTCCTCCTTGTCAGGGCCACTGTGGATCTGAGCGGGAGGGGCCCTCCGAGGTACTAGTTCACGTGTGTGTGTGCGCACGGCAGGGCTCACGTGGCAGCCTTGGAGTAGGTGCGCATGGTGGTGTTTGGAGCGTGGTGTTTGGTGATTGATACAACCACCGGCTGACTTAGGGCTGCATCTGCTAATTGTTTACCGGAGTGGGTGTCTGAGATTCAGGATCGGAGCTCTCCATGTTTCTTCTCCTGGTGTCTATTTCTGAAGCCACTGACATTTAAGTAAATAATTGTTTCTCTCCTTCTATTCTGCGATCCTCGAGTGCAGGCCGCACCAGGCCTTGCCCTTCAATTGCACTTGCCCCTGAGCGGCCCACTCAGCCGCAGTGAGCGCCGTGGTGAGCCTCGGCGGGCAGGGCCCTCCTGGCGATTTCCTGGGGTACAGCATTCCTGGTTCCTGGGGTGCTTGTTACCATGCTCGCCTTCAGGCCTCGGGCGAGGCTGCAGGAGTTCTGTGGTGTCCTCTGAAATTTCTAGAACTTTCTAGTAATGAGCCCTTCAACAGTGGCAAAGCCGGTGTGTGTGTGCCAGAACTGTCCTGGGAATAGTTCTGCCTGGAAAAACACTGCTTGGAGCAGGCAGTTAGCCTAGTGGTTACACCGCCCCCGTTCTACATCAGAGGTTTGGTTCCTGGGCTGGCCCCGGACACCAGCTTCCTGATAGTGCAGGCCTGGAAGGCGACAGTGATGGCTCTGTGACTGGGTCCCTGCCACGCGTGTGGGAGACCTGGAGGTGACAGTGATGGCTCCATGAGTGGGTCCCTGCCACGCGTGTGGGAGACCTGGAGGTGACAGTGATGGCTCCGTGAGTGGGTCCCTGCCACGCGTGTGGGAGACCTGGAGCGAGTTTCCATCTCCCACCTCAAGCCCGTCCCAGTCCTGACCATTGCTGAAAGTTGGTAAGTGGCAGAAAGGAGCTTCCTCTGTCTTTCTTCTCATTCTCTCTCTCTCTCTCTCTCTCTCTCTCTCTCTCTCTCTCAAATAAATTCAGATTCAAAAAATAGTACTGAAAACTTCTACTTAAGTCTATCAAATATAATAAATTTCAGTTATTCCAAAAAGTTAAGGAATGAGGTGTTCTGACTAATTGAATTTTCTAGAATAGGTACTTTGTGTAATCTTCAAAGATGGACAGTCTAAAGTTATGTAGCTGCTTCATTGTGCATAAACAAGGGTACTTTAGAAAGTTCATGGAAAGTGAAATTAAAGATTAGGTTTAGTTCGGCACAAAAAATTATAGTCCTCGCATAGTTTTTTTTTTCATAGTGCATATTCTGTGTAAAATTTTTGAAGTCTCCTTAGGGTCATATGCTCTTAAGACATACGTATGGAACTGACTTAGAGCTGCGAGCTCTGGGTTGAGGTAGAAGAAACAGTTGCAAAAGGACGCCGTCACCTGGACTCAGGTGAGAGGTGAGCGTGCTGACCTCTCACCTCCGCCACTTCGAGGAGTGTGTGTGCAGGAACTGTGCTGAAATCCTTGACGCGTGTGGTCGCCGCCGCCGCTCTCGGAGATCCGAGGTTGTCGCTGTCCCCATTCCGACGAGAGTTGAAGCTCAGTAACTCGCCTCGCTCTGTAGAGTGTGGGCCCAGCCCTGGCCAGCTGGATGCCCGAAGCATGATCTAAGCCGCAGCACCGCCTTCCTGATGCGTTCATTGTCCTCTTTCAGCGTGGGAAGGGCTTTTGTCCAAACGCTGTTTTCAGGGAAATTTTTCTTACTCTGCTGGTAGTGTAGAGATCTAAACGTATCAGAAATGTTTTCCCATTCAAATGCATGGAAGCTCGGCTACTCGTGCAGATGGGCAAAGAGGCCAAGGGGGCATCAGCGTGTGCAGGGGTCCTGCTGAAACCCTGCCGTAGGTGGTCCGGGCTCCGCGTGTGCAGACTCCTCTCCTCTCCAGCCATCCACGAACAGATGTGTGCCAGTCGCGGCTCAGGCGGGAAGACAGTAAGGATTACAAAGCCAGGCTGTGGGGCCGAGCCTGTCAGGACTAAGGCTCTGCAGGTACGTGGTGCAGCACTGCCGCGGCTGCCACCACTGCCGCTGGCCCCTGCGGTGGGACCAGTGGTCTCCCCAGCACTCCCACGGTTTGCAGAGCAGAGCAGTGGGGGTTCTCAGCACCTGGACTACCCAAGAGTATCCTGTATCTTGCCTTGTGTCACCAAAACTTTTATTGACCTGTTTTTGAATATTTGATAGGCAGAGAGGGAGAGTCACAGAGAGAGCATGTGTGTGCACTAGGTTGGCTGGTTCACAGCCCAGAAGCCTACGACGGCTGCAAGTCGGGAACCCAGTCCAGGTCTTTGACACGCACGGCGGGGGTCGAGAACTTGAGCAGCACTGCCGCCTCCCAGAGGGCGCATTAGTAGGGAGCTGGAGTGGGGAGCTGGAGTGGGGAGCAGAGCCGATTCCAACCAGGTGTATACTCCAGTGTGGGCCGCAGTTCGTGCAGCTCTCACCCCAGTAACGTTGAGATGAGTGCAGAACGTTAACTCGTGGTCCAGGCACTTCGTAGACATCGGCTTTATTGAGGCAACTGCACCTAGTTAAGAGCTTTCACAAGTGTGCGTCTGTGGGACCCCACCCCAGTAAGAGAGCACTGTGTCTCCCTGGAGCTTGCTGTGTGCTGCTCCCCGGCCTCCTCCGGGTGGCCGTGCATCTGTCCCTGGACGGGTTGAGCCTTCCGGAGAGTTTCCTGTCCCGGCCATGGAAGCCTGTTTTGAGCCTCGCCGCTTTGCTCAGCAAAGATTTTCAGGCTTCATTCACGTTGCTCCTTCACGGCTTCTTTGCTTTTGGAGTAGTGTTGCATTGTGTGGCCGTACCACAGCGTGTTCTGTCTGTGGACCTGTCCTGGCCGCGTGGGTTCTTTCTGGTTGGGCGTGTTAAGAATGAAAGTGCAGGGGGCATTTATGTACCACTGTTTGTGTAGTCATGGGATTTTTTTTAAAGATTTTATTTATTTATTTGAAAGGTAGAGTTACAGATACAGAGAGGGAGAGACAGAAAGGTCCTCCATTCACTGGTTCACTCCCCAAATGACCACAATGGCCGATCTGAAGCCAGGAGCCTGGAGCTTCTTCTGGGTCTCCCATGCAGGTGCAGGGACCCAAGCACTTGGGCCATCTAACACTGCTTTCCCAGGCCATTAGCAGGGAGCTGGATTGGAAGTGGCGCCCTGGTGGAGGCGTAGCCTACCACGCCACAGCGCCAGCCCCAGGAATTTTATTTTTCTTAGGGAAGCCCCTGCAGTGGAGTTGTGGCATCCTGGCTAGTGTGCATATGTGGACCTTATACAAATTGCTGGCCATTTTCCTACAGTGGTTTGCCGAGCTGTGCTCCCACTGGTGTTATATGACAGTGACCTGCTGTGTGTCCTCACCAGCGTTCGGTGTTATCGGTCTCTTTCTGTCCCGGTAAGTGGCGTGGGAGCCACGTGCTCCGTGGGTTCCCTTGGGCTGGCTGTTGACAGTGAGCCTCTCAGGTGCTTATCAGCCCAGCAGTGGGCGTGTTCTCCCCAGGGAGCGACAGCCCATGTCTTCTGCCCTCCTCTTGTTCCAGTCTGCGCTAGTTTTTAAAAGTCACGAACGGAGCGTGGAAACTCGTCGGAGGCTTTTTCTGCATCTGTTGAGATGAGGATTGTGTTGTTTTCCCCTGTGTTTTGTGAACATGCTTTGTTGCGTCTCTTTCTGGTAAAATACACGTAACAAAGATGCGCTCTCCTGGCTGTCAGCAGCCCAGGCCGTGGCAGCAAGGAGCCGTCGCCACCCCCCGTCTTCAGAACCCTCCTTGTGCCCGCGGAACTCCGATCCCCATTGCCTCTCTTCCCCTGCTCCAGCAACCACCCGTCTCCTTCTGTCGGTGTGGGGCAAGCACTGCGAGTGCCCTGTGTGGGCGGAGTCGTCAGGGTTTGTCTTTTTGGCACTGGCCGACTTCCCTTTGCCTGCTGTCCTCACGGCTCATGCACGTTGGGCAGGTGTCGGAACCTCCCTGCTGTCCCAGGCTGGGCAGTGTTCCGATGCACGTCCACATCACACACGGGTTCATTTTTGAATGTTAATCCTACTTTACGTTTCTGGAATCTACTCCATCGTGAAGTATTAACTTTGTTGTACGCTTTTGCATTCTGTTTGCCAGTAATTCATTTCTTCATGAGGAAGGCAGCCTGTGGTTTCCTGGTAATGCCTTTGCTAGTCTCAGTGCTAGGATGGTGCCTGCCTTGTTAAATGACTGGGGAAGTGCTCACTCTCCCTCTGTTTCCCGAATTCCCTTGAGATCTGTGTTATTCCTTCCCTGGTAAAATTGATGGAGGAATCCATGTGGGCCTGGAGTTTTCTTTCTTTCTTTCTTTCTTTTTTTTTTAAGATTTATTTTTATTTATTGGAAAGGCAGAGAGACAGAGAGAGAAGGGGAGAGAGATCTCCCATCCACTGGTTCACTTCCCAGATGGCAGCAACAGCTGGAGCTGGGGTGATCTGAAGCCAGGTGCCAGGAGCTTCTTCCGGGTCTCCCTTGTGGGTACAGGGGCCCAAGGACTTGGACCATCTTCCACTGCTTTCCCAAGCCTAGCATGGAGCTGGATTGGAAGTGGTGTAGCCGGGACTCAAACTGGTACCCATGGGGGATGCCGGCGCTTCAGGCAGAGGTTTACCATCTACACCACAGCACTAGCCCTTGGAGTTTTCTTTATGAGACTATTTTTGCTAAGAAATTCACTTCTTAAAAAGTAAACATAAAGCTAATCACATTTTTATTTCTGACGAGATCGGGCATGTTCAGGGTGATGTGGCTGTAGACGAGATTTTTATTTCTTATATCAGTAGTACAATCTATGTCTTTCAAAAGTAGCCATTTCATCTGAGTTGTTGAATGTATTGGCATACGGCTGTTTGTGATATTCCCTTATTCATTCGATGTCTCTAGAAACAATGATGTCATCTCGTTGATTCCTGATATTGGTAAATCGTGTTGTCTCTTTTCCTTTGATCCGTCTAGCTAGTGATTTCTCAATGTTATTCCAATAACCTACTGTCAGCTTCAGTGATTTTCCTGTTTTTATCCATTTTCTATTTCACTGATTTGCATACACTATTATTTCCTCCTACTTCATTTGAATTTAGTTTGCATTTTTTTTTTAAGATTTATTTATTTGAAAGGCAGAGTTAAGAGAGGCAGAGGGCCGGCGCCGCGGCTCACTAGGCTAATCCTCCGCCTTGCGGCGCCAGCACACCGGGTTCTAGTCCCGGTCGGGGCGCCGGATTCTGTCCCAGTTGCTCCTCCTCCAGGCCAGCTCTCTGCTATGGCCGGGGAAGGCAGTGGAGGATGGCCCAAGTGCTTGGGCCCTGCACCCACATGGGAGACCAGGAGAAGCACCTGGCTTCTGGGTTCGGATCAGCGCGGTGCGCCGGCTGCAGTGCGCCAGCTGCAGTGGCCATTGAGGGGTGAACCAACAGAAAAGAAAGACCTTTCTCTCTGTCTCTCTCTCTGTGTCCACTCTGCCTGTCAAAAGAGAGAGAGAGAGAGAGAGAGATCTTCCATCCACTGGTTCACTTCCCAGATGGCCACAATGGTCTGAGCTGGGCTGATCCAAAGCCAGGAGCTTCTTCCAGGTCTCCCATGTGGGTGCAGGGGCCCAAGGACTTGGGCCATCTTCTACTGCTTTCCCAGGCCACAGCAGAGAGCTGGATGGGAAGTGGAGCAGCCGGGACTCAAACCAGCAGCTCCAGTATGGGATGCCGGCATTACAGGCGCTATGCCACAGCGCCGGCCCCTGTAAGCTTTTCTTAAACTATAAATTTCCCTCTAAGTGAGGCTTTAGGTGCATCCACAAATTCTGATGTGTTTTTATTATCATTTAGTTCAGGATGCTTTCTAATCTTCTTTGTGATTTCCTCTTTGACCCGCGAGTTACTTAGAAGTATATTGTTTGATTTCCAAATCGCTGGGGAGACGTGCGTGATTTATTTTTGCTGCTGATTTGTAACCTCAGTGCGACCAGAGAACATATTCTGTGTGTTTTGAGACTTATTTTAAGACCCGGTTTGTAGTCTGCCCTGGTGGGTGTTCCCTGTGGTTGAAAAGGGCACACACACACAGAGTCCGAGGTGTGGGCGACGTCTGTCAGTAGGTGAGTGGGTGGAGCCTCCTCGGTTCCTGCTGATCCCCATCGGCTGCTGTGCCGGTCACCGAGCAGGGCTTGTCGGTGAGCGTAGTAGGAGCGCACGCTGAGGGCTGACCAGCTCGCATCCTTCGCTGTGCATCCGCTAGCCTCGCTCCTGTGCTGGGCAAAGCAGCTTCTCTGGGTTAGGTTGGGCGCGGGAGGGACAAGTAGCAGGCCCCAGAGTAGGGTGGTGATCGCGTGGTGAGCAGTGTCAGCCGACTACCTTTATTTCTCCTCTCGTGCACAGCGCAGAAGAGGTGATGCGCGGATTGGAACGACTGCCAAGGGCTTCTCAGCTCAGGGAGCTGTGGTGCCTGTCGCTAGTGCATGGGAACCTAGGGAGGGCGCCCTCCGGGGGTCTCGGCAGGCACTGCAGGCACTGCGCGCTCATTTACCTGTCTGGCTGGAATCCTGGATTTGGCTCCATGGAAAGAAATGGGTGTTGGTCCAGTTGTGACCTCCTTTGGAAGCGGCAGGAGGGACTGGGAGCCGGTGGCCAGGCGTGCAGGCCGCATCATTTTCTCCAAAGGAGGCCCGGCTCTCGTGCTCACGCTGCATACTCCCAGACGTTCTGGTGTGGTCAGCTCGGGCTGATTGATTGCCTCCCGGTGCTGCTGACCTGGACACCCTGACCCTGCCTATCCATTTCTCCTCCTTCAATACCTGCAAACGTGGGCATGAAACTCCCCCCCCGCTTATAAGGCATGAAAGTGAAGATTTATTTAGAATAAAAAAAAACACAACAGTTTACAAATACAGGCAAAACCCTTTGAATTCAGCTGTTTCATTAGTTACCTGGCTTTAGGAGGTGTTCCTCAACTCAGCTATTTGGCAGCTGCCTGATTTTGAGAATAACCTTTTTTTTGAAGATTTATTTATTTATTTGAAAGAGTTAAACAGAGTATAGAGAGAGAGAGAGTGCAAGGGAGCGTGCACGCGCTTCCATCTGCTGGTTCATCCCCAGTTGGCCTCAATGGCCAGAGCTGTGCCGATCCGAAACCAGGAGCCAAGAGCTTCCTCCAGGTCTCCCATGCAGGTGCAGGGGCCCAAGGACTTGGCCCATCTTCTGCTGCTGTCCCAGGCCACAGCAGAGAGCTGTATCCGAAGTGGAGCAGCTGGGTCTCGAATCAGCGCCCATATGGAATGCCGGCACGGCAGGCAGCTGCTTTACCCGCTACGCACAGCACTGGCCCCGTGGCCATAACCTTTGTACTTAAGCAGCTCTGATATTTTCATGATACTTTTCCTTAAATTAATTTTTTTTTAATTTATGTTATTTATTTAAGAGAGTTAGAGAGAAAGGGAGGTCTTCCATCTGCTAGTTCACTCCCCAAATGGCTACAATGGCCAGAGTTCAACCAGTCCAAAGCCAGGAGCCAGGAAGCTCCCTCCAGGTCCCCTACGTGGATACAGGGGCCCAAGGAATTAGACCACCCTCCGCTGCTTTCCCAGGCACATCAGCAGCGAGTTGGATCGGAAGTGAAGCAGCCAGGACTCAAACTGGCACCCAGATGGGATGCCGGCACTGCTGGCCGGGGCTTTACCCCGCTGTGCCCCAGGGCTGGCCCCTGTGAATTCTGAGGCAACCTCTGTGGTGGTGTGGCTGAGCAGTGGTGTGTGAAGTCACAGGTTGACAGATTTTTCTGTCCGCGTACATGTTGACGTGAGGAACGTCCAACCCTGGTTACCTAAAATCACTGACACACCACGTGGCATGAGCACGTGTGTCACGTTCTAGAAGGTCAGCCTGGGGCACATGGGAGCTTGGCAGTGAACGTGGAGGGAAAGCGAGCTAGCCCCTCGGCCGTGGTCTGAGAGGGGCTGCTCTGCGGCTGGACTGGGGGTGCCAGCACGCTCTAAGAAGGAAGAGGAGGGGCGAGATCTCGCAACAGAAACGCAGACAGGACCTGTCAGCGAGGCCGGTTCTTGCCTTACGATCCCGTTACTCTGTGTGCGTGGATTTCAGAGCTGGTGGCCTCCCGGGTGAGACAGGCAGAGCGCGTGTGGGGTTTCATCGCCTGCCAATCCAGAGCGCGTCTCACTCTCACCTTCCGTTCACCTGAATGCCCTCCAACACACGTTCCTTACAGGGTCAGTGCTGATGTCCTGTTTCACCTGGGACAGCCTTGTCTGGGAGAGACGGCCGCCAGGAGGCCGGGGAGGGAGGCCAGCAGGAACGAGGGCGGTGCCCTTGGCAGACACCTGCGGACAGAACTGTCCCTCTCCTTCCCCGGGGGAAAGGGAGGGCCTGGTCACGAGAACCCAGGGCATGAGAGAGAGAGCGAGCTGCAGGGGGATCCTGGCGGGCCGTGGTGAGGTGCACCAGTTCCTGGTGAGCCTGCAGGCAGCGTAGATGCCCTGACCTCCCACCTTCCACCTCTGTCAGCGCTGCCCTCTGTCCAGACCCAGCCAGGAGCCCGAGGGCAGAGGAGCCGCCGGGGCCAGCCACGTGGCCGAGGCTGTCGGGCCCGGTGCTGCGGGTCCGTTTGCTGGGGAGTGGCTGTGGCCTGCAGTCGTTAATGTTGCGGCATTGCTGTGTCGTCACAGCCAGCCCTCCATGGTGCGTGACCTCACGCTTCTCCCCTGAACCTCTGGCCGGTGTGCCTGCCAGAGGCCAGAAACAACTGTAGATGGCACCTGTGGAGGCCAGCTACCCGCAGGAGCAGGGTGGAGGGGACAAGTGGAGGTGTCCAGCCAGGTCAGCGTGCTGCAGCCCACCTGCGTCCCGAGTCACATTTCAGGAAAATCAGGCAGAGGACTCCTTCCTGCAACAGTGTCCTAGGCGGGACCCCTCTGAAAGTAGGCCCTGACCCCTCTGAGAGCGGGCCCTGACCCCCCGAGAGCAGGCCCTAACCCCTTCGAGAGTGGCCCTGACCCCCCGAGAGCAGGCCCTAACCCCTTCGAGAGCGGCCCTGACCCCCCGAGAGCAGGCCCTGACACCTCAGAGAGCGGCCCTGACCCCCCAAGAGCAGGCCCTAACCCCCCGAGAGCGGCCCTGACCCCCCGAGAGCAGGCCCTAACCCCCCGAGAGCAGCCCTGACCCCCCAAGAGCAGGCCCTGACCCCCCGAGAGTGGCCCCTGACCCCTCCGAGAGCGGGCCCTGACCCCTCCGAGAGCAGGCCCTGACCCTCTGAGAGCAGGCCCTTACCCTCCAAGAGCGGCCCTGACCCCTCCGAGAGCGGCCCTGACCCCCCAAGAGTGGCCCCTGACCCTCTGAGAGCAGGCCCTTACCCTCCAAGAGCGGCCCTGACCCCTCCGAGAGCGGCCCTGACCCCCCAAGAGTGGCCCCTGACCCCCCGAGAACAGGCCCTGACCCTCCGAGAGCGGCCCTGACCCCTCCGAGAGCAGCCCTGACCCCTCTGAGAGCAGGCCCTGACCCCTCCGAGAGCGGCCCTGACCCTCTGAGAGCAGGCCCTGACCCTCTGAGAGCAGGCCCTGACCCCTCCGAGAGCAGGCCCTGACCCTCTGAGAGCAGGCCCTGACCCCCCAAGAGCGGCCCTGACCCTCTGAGAGCAGGCTCTGACCCCCCGAGAGCGGCCCTGACCCCTCAGAGAGCAGACCCTGACCCCCCGAGAGCAGGCCCTGACACCTCAGAGAGCGGCCCTGACCCCCCGAGAGCAGGCCCTGACCCCCCGAGAGCAGGCCCTGACCCCCCAAGAGCAGGCCCTGACCCCCCAAGAGCGGGCCCTGACCCTCCGAGAACAGGCCCTGACCCTCCGAGAGCGGCCCTGACCCCTCCGAGACCAGCCCTGACCCCTCAGAGAGCAGGTCCTGACCCTCCAAGAGAGGCCCTGACCCTCCAAGAGCAGGCCCTGACCCTCCGAGAGCGGCCCTGACCCCCCGAGAGCGGCCCTGACCCCTCTGAGAGTGGGCCCTGACCCCCCGAGAGCGGGCCCTGCTGTTCGTGCTTGTTCCTCCGGTGGCTTCTTGCTCACTCGGAAGCTCCCAGCCGCGGCAGGAGAGGGCAGTGTGCGCACCAGAGGAGGAGCGCTGGTGGGCATGGCTTGTCTGTGCTCAGTGCCTGTGTGCTGCCCTTCCTCCCTGAATTCCCATAAGCCCTGTGAAGAAGGCGGTGCCTTCAGCCTCACCTGACGGATGGGGGAAGCCAGAGCTGAGCGAGGCTAAAGGAGCCCGCCCGAGGGCAGGGCCGGAGCGTGAGCGTGGGTCCTCAGGAGGCTCTCTGCCGCGCACACTGGCAGGATTCTTTACCCAGTGTCCCTGGAGAGCCTGCCCTGTGGTGGAGGGTGCTGGGTGCTGACAGCAGGAGCAGGGTGGCCCGTGGAGCTCTCCTCTGGAGGGCAGGCCGACACCAGGCAGTCAGCCCACAGACGCGCGGGACAGGTGCTCTGGGCTCTCTGAGGGCAGGCGAGGGAGACCGAGGGTGGGCGCTGGGTTTTTACTCAGGGGCCGGGGTTCTGTACACAGAGCCCCGGGAGGGTTTGTTGAGGAGTGGATAGTCAGAGTCAGAGCCCCGAGGTGGGACGGGCCCCTGAGGCTGCAGCCAGGAGGCCCCGGGCAGGGGGCAGGAGGCAGGGGGCAGCCTCGCTGGCTCTGCTCGCTCGGCTTGACGGCATCTTCTGGTGTTGATTCATTTATTTATTTATTTATTTATTTTCACTTATTTTAGAAGAAACAGTTACAAAACAGGGTCTGTTTACTCTGTGGTACCTTGATTCAATCTGCTCGAGTCAGCTCAGTTCACCAAATGTTCCTCCTCGTGTGTTCTGTGGAAATTCATTGCGGGACCTGGAGGTGGGGCCTAGACTCTCCCCTCAGGGCCTGGGTTGTCTGAGAGAAAATACAGCTTGAAATGACTGTCACAAGCAGCATATTTTCCCCAGGAGGGGCTCAGTGCTTTCCTGAGAGGCGTCCGCTATTTCTGCCGACGGGTGTGTGTTTGCCTGGTGTGCTGTTGTGACTAGAACAAGTGTGTGAGCACTCCCATTGGCTCTTGTGCTTGTGGACTGGACCGCGTGCACTCCCAGAGAGCGGAACCTGCGTGGGGGTGAAGTCTGTTCTACACGCCCGCAGCCCTCCGAGCTCCTGGGCTGGTCGCCACCTTCCAACACAGCCCGAGCAGGTGGTCCACACACAGAGCCGGCCGGAAGGAAGGCCAGTAGAATTTGGGCCAGCGGGGCCTTGTCTGCCCCAGCCGGCCCCCGGTTGAAAGACCCCAAGGGCTGCCCTCTGCCAGGTGACTTGCTGTGCTGGTTGCCCAGCGGGGCTCCGTGTCACCTCCCCAGAGCTCACCGAGATGCCTGACTTAAGAACTGGCGTTACTGGCGTTTCTGGAAGGTTCAGTGGGGAGGTTCGGCGTTTTGGAGTTTTTCCTGGTGAAGGCTTGCAGAAGAGGTAGGTGTTGAGTGAAATTAGAATTCTTTCCCAAGCTTAGTACGTTGCTTAAATAGTTTAGGGAAAACAGTGACCCACAAGATAACTGACCAAATTTGTAATGCAAGAAAAACAGAAATTTAGAAGAATGAATCCTTTGGTTATAAATGTAAAATCAAATGCAAAGCAAGGATTCACTGTTTGTCCCTTCCTGCTGCCTACCAGCCTTGCACACTGAGAGTCATAGAAGCATAAAGCTGAACGGGGGGACCGGCGTTGGCATAGCGGCTTGAGCTGCTGCCTGTGACACCGGCGTCCCATATGGGTGCCGGCTCAATCTCCAGCTGCTCCACTTCCAATGCAGCTCCCCGCTGTGGCCTGGGAAAGCAGCAGAGGACGCCCAAGTGCTGGGCCCTGCGCCCACGTGGGAGACCTGGGAGAAGCTCCTGGCTCCAGCCTGGCCCAGCTTTAGCTTTTGCAGCCTTCTGGGGAGTGAACCAGCAGATAGATCTCTCTCTCCCGCTCTTGCTCTCTCTCGCTCTGTAACTCTGACTTTCAAATAAATATGTTGATCTTAAACACACACACACACACACACAGAAAAGATCCTTCGCAGGCGAACGTACTGAGCAGCTTTTCCGTGGCGGTCTGTTTCCCCGGAGCCTGGGAGGGGCGGGCTTGAGGCCGGAGGCCCCTTGATCACCGTGGTGCCCTTGGGTGCCCCTGCACGCTCGCCCTGCGGTGTCTGCACCCAGCTGGAAGAGAGCAAACCATCCACTCATTCCGCCCTGTTACTCCACCACTGAGGGTTTCTCCGTTGTTTTTTAAAAAGTGTGCGGACTGACAAAAGTGAAGTCTGCTTCCCTGGAATTCTTTCAGCCGATCAGAGCCCTGATGCCTAGGAAAGCCTCGGAGCAGGGAATTGGGTGACGGGTTCTGGCTTCCGCCCCGCCGCCCAGCAGTGTTGTCGCCTTGGGCAAGCCACGCAACCTCTGTTTCTGTCTGCTACAAAACGGGAGCTCTGTACTCGCCCTGCCCCCTCCCAGCACGGGAGAGCGCACGGGGGGGGGGGGGGGGACAGAGGTCACTTTAAAGCAGCAGAGACGCCGCCGTCCTGCCGCCCTCGCCGGCCCTGCCAGGCCTCTCCTTGGATGCGCTGGGTGTTTGTGGAGGATTGGAGGCACTCAATAAATATCGATGGCTGCAACTGCGGTCGTTTACAGACTCACTGCTCTGCCTCTCCCTCTAAATCATGCCCGGGGGCGTGTACGAAGAACTCTTTTTTTCGAGGTGACATTTGTCACACGTTGTAGTTCACGGCAGGCCCGTGAACTTGCTGGGCCCTTGGCAGCCGGCAGCGGGCAATTTGTTTCCGTGCGTGTGTGCAGGGCCCCTGTGTGTGTGGCTCTGCTCTGGCAAATGGAGGAAGAGTGTTGGCTGGCTTGCCCAGTGTTCTCCTAACTCTGTTCAGGTAACTTATCTGGGGAGCCTAACGTCCACGGGCAGCCAAGGAGAGTAGAGCAAGGCAGAGCGCCGCCGAGGCCTCCGGGGGAGCAGCCCCGCTGCAGACTGGCTGCGTGGCCCCGGAGGGTCCGGAGGCTGTGCGTGTCTCGGTGCGCAGCCAGGTGTGCAGGGACAGGAAGGGAGCAGGTGAGAGACTGCCGACACCCAAGCAGATGAAGCAGATGCTGCAGGACGTCTGAGCTCGCTTTGTTCTTTTCTTTGTAGGATTATTTTATTTGAAAAGCAGAATTACAGGCTGGCGCCACAGCTTACTGGGCTAATCCTCCACCTGCGGCACCGGCACACTGGGTTCTAGTCCTGGTTGGGGCACTGGTTCTGTCCCGGTTGCCCCTCTTCCAGGCCAGCTCTCTGCTGTGGCCAGGGAGTGCAGTGGAGGATGGCCCAAGTGCTTGGGCCCTGCACCCCATGGGAGACCAGAATGAGCGCCTGGCTTTGGATCAGTGCAGCACTGGCCGTGGTGGCCATTTGCGGGGTGAACCAACGGAAAAGGAGGACCTTTCTCTCTGTCTCTCTCTCACACTGTCTAACTCTGCCTGTCAAAAAAAGAAAAAAGAAAAGAAAAGCAGAATTACAAACGGGGAGGGAGAGTCAGAAAGATCATCCTTCTGCTGGCTCACTCCCCAAATGGCTGCAGCGGCTGGAGCAGGGCTGAGCCAGGCAGGAGCCAGGAGCTTCTCACAGGTCTCCTACACGGGTGGCAGGGGCCCAGTATTTGGGCCATCTTCTGCTGCTTTCCCAGGCCGTTACCAGGGAGCTGGGTCAGAAGTGGAGCAGCCGGGACTCGAACCGGTACCCATAAAGGACGCCAGCACCACAGGCAGCATCTTTACCAACTATGCCATAGCGCCAGCCCCCACGCTTGCTTTTTGACAGGCACTTTTGAGAACACTTTGATTTTCCTGAGAGAATAACAAGAAATCTTTCACAGACACGATACAAGCATCTAACAGACGTGAAAGGCAAGCACGTTCGACCTGAGTTTCCAGCCTCCCTGTTCAGCGTCTCGAGATTGACAGTTGTGAGTTCATCTGCTCCTCACGGAGCGAGTCAGCAGCCCCCCTGTGCTTTCCCCACTCGCAAAGGCCTCTCCGTCTCATCACTGTGGACAGGGACGGAGGAGAATCTTGCCCCATGTTCATGTCATGCAGATGCGTCCCTTGTCGCTGTTTCCCGGGCATCCCCCTTCCCCTGGGAAGGTGGATTATTCACCTCCGCCTCCCTGGCTTGGAGAGTGTGTATGGGTGGGGAAAGTGAACAGCATGGCTTGTGCACACTGTGTGGGGTAAGTGCTATTTAAATCCGGCTTGAGCTGCTAAACATCGCACTCACAGGGGACCAGGGCCGCGGGCCAGATTGGTTGTGGTTTTGTTCTTCTTTTGAGGAGGGGTCAGACTTTAGAGAGCTAAGCCATCTGTCCAGTAAATTATTTTAAGGCTTTAATAACAAAGAGTTCGCAATGTAGTTTAACGTGTAGAGTAGAAAATGAATGTTTTTGCAAAACTGTTATCTTTAGAAATGTCTTCCACATTCTGTTTTGTTATCATTTTGGTATTGTAATCCCAATTTGGTAGCACACATCTTTGTACTAATGTTTTTCAGAATTAATTAGTGCATTAAAAGCACCCCTTAAAGCTGGCGTGTCACCAGCAGTCCACCTCTTTAGAAGGCTCTCGCTTCTGAGAGGCGTCGAGCTGCCACCGACAGATGCCAGGGAGCTGTGGACGCGCATTAACTCCGAGACTTGAAAGGCCTGCTGCTTGCTTTGAGCTCTGCTTTGTGCAGCTCTCCGGCCGCTATTGTTAGTGACTTTTGACGGCTGATGTAATGGACTCTCTAGCATCTCAGATCTTCCTCTGCTTAAGGGTACTTTGCATTTCAGTCCTCTCATAATGGCCTGATTTGGGTCTACACATTTCGATTCTGCTTTGTTAATTCGTCCTGAGAGGCAGCCAGTCAAGGGTTGTTCCCATCTGCTGGTTCGCTCCCTAAATAAATGCCTGCAAGTGCTGGGGCTGGGCCAGGCTGAAGCCAGCAGCTGGAAACGCAATCCAGGTCTCCCCTGAGGGTAGCCGGGTCCTAATATTTGAGCCATCACCTGCTGTTTCCAACGTGTGCACCAGCAGGGAGCTGGGGCCTGAACCCAGCCTTCCAGATGCGGCTGCAGGCGTCCCAGCCCGCAGGTTAGCCACTAGGCCAAATGCCCACCCGACGTGGCTGACTTGCCTGCAGCGCCTGTCCGTTCAGCAGATACTTGAGGCGTGGTAAAGGGTGCCAGTCCCCGTGGCAGGGTGCTGGGACGCAGCACTGGAGAAGCAGGCGTACGATCCCAGGAAGTCCCGTAGCAGAGCAAGGCGTCAAACAGACAGCCACCCGAAAAGTTGTTTAATGACAGATGGACAGGAGCCACGAGAGAATTAAAGGGACCATAGGAGGAAGCACAGGGTGCACCGGCCCAGAGTTCCGTGGGGTCAGAGGGCTCCCGTGCGGAAGCGTCCTTTAAGCTCAAACCCAAAGACTTGCTGCGTGAGTGGGATGGCATGGGGGTGGGGGTCCGGCAGAGAATACAGAATGTGCACAGCGCACGGGGTAGGCCTGGGCCTGCTCAGGGGTGTGGAAGAAGAAGGCTGAAGGAAGCTGGACCGCAGGGTCTCCTTGGCCATGCCAGGACTTGAGACACCAGCTCACCTCCAGGCTGAGCCTTAACCTTAACGCACGAAGCGGGGCGCTCTCTTCTGTACAGCTTGGCTGCTGCGAATTTGGAGGACAGAGGTGGTGACCCGCAGTCATGACCTCTAAGGTCGCGGAAGTGGGTCCTTGACTTTGTTGGCAGTTTTACTTAGCAGTGAGAGGCAGCTGTTTAAAATCAAACACAGGGGCCCGTGCTGTGCTGCAGCAGGTTAAGCCGCCATCTACAGTCCCACGTCACACGTGGGTGCCAGGTCACGGCCCGGCTGCTCTTCTTCCAATCCAGTGTCCTGCGAACGTGCCTGGGGAAGCAGTGGAAGATGGCCCAAGTGCTTGGGCCCCTGCACCCACTTGGGAGACCTGGAAGAAGCTCCTGGCTTCAGCCTGGCCCAGCCCCGGCCACTGGGGCCATTTGGGGAGTGAGCCAGCAGATGAAAGATCTCTCTGTCTCTGTCTCTGTCTCCCTCTCTCTCGCGGCAACTCTGCCTTTCAAATAAATAAATAAATCTTTTCTAAAAAAGTAAAACACGAAAGGTAAGTGTTGTTGAGGATATAGAGAAAAGGAGCCTCGCACACTTTGAGTGGAGGTCTAAGTTAGTACAGCTGTCGTGGAGAACACTGAAGGTTCCACGGCAACTTGAAAATAGAACTGCTGCGAGATCCTGCAGTCCTGCCACTAGGCACACAGTGGGGACACAAAGTCAGTGTGCTCAGAGCTGTCTGAGTCCCCTGTTCATCGCAGCGTTGTTCTCTGTAGCCAAGATATGGAGCCCACAGGTGAATGGACAAAGCAAACGTGGTGTAACACACAGTGGGTATTACTGAGTCCTAAAAGAACAAGGAGATGCTACCATTTGTGACAGTAGGGGTGAGCCTGCCGCACATCGTATTAAATGAAATAAACCAGCTACGGACAGACACCACAGGATGTCCCTTATCTGTGCAGTCTGAAAGGTGGAATGCATGGACGCAGAGAGTAGGTTGGCGATTACCAGGGGCTTGAGCGGGAGGGGTGGATGAGTGGGTGTATTGGGTTTTTGTTCGTGTAACACAATGAGGTGAGCTGACTTAAGTCTCTGTCTCTGTCTCTCTGCCTCTCCTCTCTCTGTATAACTCTGACTTTCAAATAAATAAAATAATTCTTTAAAAAAAAAAATAAGAATGGGCCGGCGCCACAGCTCACTTGGCTAATCCTCCGCCTGTGGCGCCGGCACACCGGGTTCTAGTCCCAGTTTGAGTGCCGAATTCTGTCCCAGTTGCTCCTCTTCCAGGCCAGCTCTCTGCTGTGGCCCGGGAGGGCAGTGGAGGATGGCCCAAGTGCTTGGGCCCTGCACCCCATGGGAGACCAGGAGGAAGCACCTGGCTTCTAGCGTCGGGTCGGCACAACACGTCAGCCATGGCAGCCATATGGGGGGTGAACCAACGGAAAAGGAAGACCTTTCTCTCTGTCTCTGTCTCTCTCTCTCTCTAACTCTGCCTGTCAAAAATAAATAAATAAATAAAAGAATAAGAAGAAGAATGTATTCCCAAACATGGCCAAGACTGCTTTCAGTGTTCCCACCACAGAAGTGCCTAAGTGGGTGAGGGAGTGTGTGTGTTAACTAACTAACTTGATTTAGCCATTCCACAGTGTGTATGTATTTCAAAACAGCATGTTGTGCGTGATAAATACATCCAATTTTCATGTGTCAATTATAAATAAATCAACAAACAGAACTAACCCAGGGCTGTGTCACAGGAGCAGGGTTTTTTGGTTTTTTTTGTTTTTTTTTTTGTTTTTTTTTTTTTTTTGTAAAGATTATTTATTTGAAAGAGTTACAGAGCGGGAGGGGGGGACAGAGAGAGATTTTCCATCCACTGGTCCAGTCCCCAAATGGTCACATTGGCCAGTGCCGCACCAGGCCGACACCAGGAGCTTTCTCCAGGTCTCCCTCTAGGGTAACAGGGGTCCAAACACCTGGGTCATCTCCCGCTGCTTTCCCAGGCCACTAGCAGGGAGCCGGCCGGGAAGTGGAGCAGCCAGTACACGAGCCCATGCCCATTTGGGATGCCGGTGTTGCAGGCAGCGGCTTTACCTGCCACGCCCCAGTGCCGGCCCCACCCCCACAGAAGCAGTTCTGAGGTTACAGGATTTGTTGTGTCGCTGGTACCACCTCGGTAGCATTCACTTGTGAGCTGCAGCAAACAATACAAATTGTGTCATTGAAAATTAAAATGTACCATTCAGAAAGGAACAAAGAGCAAACCGGAGACTGGCGCCAGAGCAGAGGTCTCTTGAGCTGGAGGCCCTGCATGGACCTTGCTGTGTGACCTGTGCGGGTCCACAGCCCGAGGAACGCTGAGAACAGCTGGGCAGAGAACCCCGAAACTCGCACACGGCTGCGCGGGGCACTGGGGAGAGACAGTGGGAGGATTTGAACAAGCCAGCCGGCCAGCAGGACGGGGATCGCCTGGCGAGGTGGCCGAGGTCCCGACTGACGCCATGTCGGCTGGGAGGACCTCTGAGGTCCCGGTGTTCAGTGGTCTGAGTCAGAGCTCCCAGGGGACAGGCACGCCAAGAGCGAGGGGTGCAGGGCTCCAGGACCTGCCGGGAGTCCGAGCACGGCGTGGCTGATCCTGACGCAGCAGGTGGCGCTCAGGCCTCAGGAAGCTGCCAGGAACTTCAGCAAGTCTCTTAGGTCGGGGCGGGGGGGGGGGGGGGGGACTGGATGGGAAACCGTCGAGAGGACTCCCGTGGCCTAAACGCTGGCTTTCTGCCTGAAAACCCTGACACCCCGTGCCACGCCCGCCGGTTTCTGGAAGCGTTCTCCGGCGGGGCTCCGGGAGCGCCACACCAGCTCTCGGGCCGAGCGCCCCCAGAAGGGGAGCCGAGCAGCTCTCTGCGTTTCGACAGGCTCTGGAACGCGCACGGGAGCAGCAGTCTCTCCAAGTTATCACCCTGTGAGCAGGTTGACAGATATGTGCAAATTGTGACTCACTGCTCAATTTGGCACCAAATTAATGTCTTTCCGCGCGCGTCTGCTCGAGTGTAAGCGAGCCACCGCCGCTGTTTGCTGCTTGTTTGCCTGCACGCCCAAGGTAGAAAGCAGAGTAATTAGCTTCTGCCACGCAGCGGAGGGGACCATATGGCGGGAGCGTAGGAGGAGAGTGCGCTGTTCGTACCTGTCCTCGACCCTGCGCCCCAGCAGGCGCCGCCTCAGGAGGCGGCATCAGGCACTGCCAGAGACCACCTTCCGTGCCGGCCCCCCCCTCCCCCGGCCAAAGGAGAGCCGTGTCTGTCTCCACATTTGCAGCCTGACGCTCCGAGCTCTCCTTATTTCCGGCGAGTCGTCCGTGTTTGGTTTGTTTCCCAGGTTGAGTCTGTTTGAAAGTGACGCGTTTTGATTTTTGCTTCTAGAGTTTAGACGTTGTTTTCCCCGCCTCGAGGTGCAGCTGCCTCTCTCTGTCTTCTTGGCAGATCCATAATGTCACCTGTAACAAAGGAATCTGTTAGGCATGTGGCGAGCCAGGCTCCTTACGTCCCGTTCTGCTTAGTAGCATCTTTGAGCAGAGCTCGCTGAGCCTGATCGGGGAGCACGGGGTCCCCAGGCTGGGAGGGACCAACGGCGAAGGAAGCCCTGCCCAGACCTGTGTGCCGCCCGCCTGCCGCGGGTGTTTTCCTGGCAGCCTTTCCCACCCGGGATCTCTCTCACGGAGAAAGGAATCGGAATGGCAGGGACTTGGTTGTGTGCCCATTTAGGGTCGGTCCCTTACGCAAAGCAAGCAGTCTGGCGCTTGGCGTGGAATTCTGGAGATCGGCTCAGTGAGCCTGGTTTCTTGGGCTGCTGTGTCACTCGGGGTCATCCCGTAACCCACCCCCGGGTCTCATGGAGTGGAGGGCGGAGCCTTCACGGTGAACGGCAGGAGGCAGTGCAGGCGGTGCTGCCTTTGTCCTGGCTTGCTCTCCGCTGTCCCGAGCTAGGACGCCTATTGATTGAGGATCTGTGCAGAAGACATTGCCCACCCCTCCCTCCCCAGGAGCATATGCTTAGCAGTGACCTCCATTCACACAGGACACGGCGTCTGCTTCCTGCTGAGTCTAAAGAAACTGGATTCACACCGTGCCCGTGAACACAGAAAAGAAGTGTGGAAATGAGAGTGCTTTCCGGTGACCTCGGGTGCACTCTCGGCGTAGCATGTTTGTCCTGTGTCTTCCACCTGCAAGGAAATTAAGTTAAAGTGGAGATCCAGGGTGGCTTGTCGTGGAACCGCAAGTCCAGAGGGGACGTCAGGAGGGGGTGGAGGCGGCATCTCAGCCCGCACAGGCTGTTTTCCAGATCATTAAAGCAGCAGCCGAGTCGGCCTGTTCGTCCTGAGCAGGTTCACCGTTTGATGCATCCCTCGGACGTTAGTCCTTGCTCGGTTTGATGCATCCCTCGGACGTTAGTCCTTGCTCGAGGTGGGAGATGGTTCTTCGGTGCTGCCTCTCAGAAGCCACGCGTGCACTTGAAGAATCAGTCTCCCTTAGTCTTGTTTTTCCCAGGAGCAAATACCCTTCAGTGCACCTCCGCTCTCCTCTCCTCCCGTCTTCTCAGCTGTCACTGGTAGTCACGCCGGCCCTCTGAGGAAGACCTGATAGGTCGATCCGTAGGGTCACTCTGCAACTTTCACAGTAGTCCGTATCGATGTCCACTTCTTAACAGCCAGCGCTAAGTTGTCTGTCATCTCTCACGAGTCCCAGGTTTGGAATTAGATCTTTCGTGCTTGTGATCGGAGAGCTGGTCCTGCTTCCTCGAGAGACTATGCGTTGTGTGTGTCCCTGATTTAATGGACATGTGATTTAATTTACCTCTCCAATAGGTATGAAGTCCTGTGCACTGCCTGAGTAGATAGTTTTGCATCTCGGTTATTATATTGCACGTCTCCTTTGTGTCTAGTGTGATTGGATGGTGAGCACAGACACTTGCTTTATTTTATTCTCCAAGGACCAGAGCCAGATCCAGCCCTGTGTACGCTGGGGCTGGCGTCTGCTCTGAGCCTCCGCTGCGTCAGCGATCTCCATTACTGTTCAGCTGCGAGAGGGGCAGGCACCATTTGGGCCTTCACGGAGCACTCCTCTTTTGGAGGAGTATCTCCAAGCAAAGCCCTGGAGCCCATGGCCCACCTGAGATGTTTGGCTGTGGTGAGGGAAGTCTTCGCGTCAGGCAGGGAGCTTAGGAATAAAATTGTGATAGGTGCACAGAAAACTGATCAATGAAAATCAAGGCAAGACTGAAATCCAGGCAAATAAAAGCTGTTGTGCCCCTGCGCCGCAGTGTGGCCCAGCTATCAAAACACAGAGATGTGGAAGGGAAACACGGAGTACTGATTTCAGCAAAAACTGTGCTGTGATCTGAATTAGAGTCCAGCTAGGAAAACAAGAACAGCATTGGGTCTTTAGAGCACAAGGACTTTAATCCAAGGGACTGGTCACTCAGGTGTATAAGGGGCAGGGAGGCCCTGGCAGGGCCTGGACTGGACGGACAAAGAGAACAGGCTGTGTTGTTGGAGCCCCCGGCTAGGGAGGTGACAGCTCAATTCTGTTCTCCTGCGGAAGGAAGTAAATATTCACGCCTTAAAAATGAAAAACCAAGAAGTAGCATTAAAAACATGTTAGTAGAAATAACGAGGTAAATACCAAAAGAAATCACGTAAAAACGCTCAGCTTCAAGAAGGCAGGGGAAGGAACAGGGGAGTAATATTTTTTATAAAAAGCCTTGTAATCTTGTTTGCCTTCCTAAACATGTATTACACTAATAAAAAATTAAATTGAAGTGGAGTCTTTAGTGCACTGTAGATTTAGTGCTCTTTGATGGGGCCGTATCTCATCGTCTGTGTGTGTTTTTCCCGTTAGATATGTCGATGACGTGATCAGCCGCATTGACAGGATGTTTCCTGAGATGTCCATCCACTTATCCAGACCCAATGGGACGTCAGCAATGCTTCTGGTAAGATCTGTGTGACCTATCTGCAGGGACAAAAAACTGACTTCAAAACTCACTCTGGTCCTGTGGCACAGGACCTGTACACAGAGATTAAATCCGAGTTTGATGGCAAATAGCCTGTCTCCTTTGCTGGCGTTCTGTAGATTAAAGGTTCTGTGCTTTCAGGCCTTGCCTTTAGATAGAAATACAGACCCCATGGAGGAGTGAGCCAAAGAGGAAGGACCTGGAAGGCTTGTTTGACCCTCAGTCAGCCGAGGGTGCAAACTCCCGAGTGAGGGCCTGGATGTTCCCAAAGAAGTACGTGAGGAGTGCCCGGCTGCAGAGCGCAGCGGCTGGGAATCGCTTAGAAAGCTCGCGATGTGTTCCCTCCCTCCGGACAGGGGCCCTCGCTGCCGGCGGCCTCAGGGGGTGTGGTCTGCTCGCCGTGCTGCATGCACTTGACCTCTCAGGCTCAGCACGGAGTCTGCGTCTGCGGTGGTCCAGCAGAGCCTGCTGGCTTTGGCTGCAAAGGCCAGCTCATCCTCCTGCTGAGAAGGACGGGACCTCAGCGCGGAGGCGCTTCCCGAGGGTCTGCGGCTGACATGGCTGGCGAACGCTTCCTGAACGCGGGTTCCGGGGCCACCTCCTCCAACGGGAAGCAGCGCTCGCAGAAAGGGGCGATGGTTTGGCCGGGCGTCAGGGAGGTGAGGGCCAGGACCGAGAGGCCGTACCTCTCGTCAGTCACCGCCGCTTTGGCTCCGTGTGATGCCCTCCGTCTCAGCATTTACTCACAGAAGAGCCCATAAGTGACAGTGCCTCAGGATGGGTCGCCGTGCGCTCGGCCGTTCCGCTTTAGGGAGCAGGCTTCTTGGTGTGTGCGGTGTGTTTTTCTCTTAAGCAAGGAAGTCGTATGGGCTTCTCAAATTGCATTATTTTGTTTGTGAGAAAAAAATTAGTGAAGTATATGCAGGCAGCATTGCTGTTTTTCTTTAAAATTCAGTTAAGAATGAGAGGGAGCCGGCACTGTGGTGCAGTGGGCTGGCTAAGCCTGCAGTGCAGACATCCCATATGGGCGCTGGTTTGAGTCCCAGCTGCTCCTCTTCTGATCCAGCTCCCTGCTAATGGCCTGGGAAAGCAGCAGAAGTTGGCCCAAGTGCTTGGGCCCCTGCACCCACCTGGGAGATCTGAAAGAATCTCCCGGTTCCTGGTTTTGGATCAGCCCAGCTCTGGCCTTTGTGGTCATTTGGGGAATGAATCAACAGATGGAAGACCTCTCTCTCTCTCTGTCTCTCCCTCTCTCTGTCAGTAGCTCTGCCTCTCAAACAAATATATAATTTCAAAAAAAATTTTTTTAAAAATGAGATAATAGTGTTCTTTTAATAGAAAAAAAAATCCATCTTCTTCCTGTAAGATGTGCCTGGGTACACAGCGCGCCGCAGATTCTGCCTCTGTCAAGTGCGCACACTGTGGCAACGTCGAGGCCCTCGACGCCCAGCAGCCAGGACATGAATCCTGCACGTAGCCCACCCGGCAGGGACCGCAGACTTAACCCAGACGGGGACTAGACGCGCCCTCAGTGAAGTGGGTTTGTTGGGATGATTTCTGGGTCCTTGCGCTCCCATTTTGCGATGGAGACTGGAACTTGGCATTGAGGGGAAGAGCAGAGTGTGTGTCCCAGCGACCTGCCAGCCTCGTCGGCCCGCTCAGACCCACTGTGAGCGTGCGCCGGCTCAGCTCATGGGAAGCCTCCCATTTTGCTGAACTAAACAGCTAGCGCAGGCCTCTGTGTCTCGCTGGCTGGTTGTTACCTTTCTTTGATGACACAGGGATTCACAGAAGGTGGTGTTTATTTATAGGAATAGTAGAGGGTGATCCAATTCAGGATCAGATTGCCAGGTGGGTAATCATGCTTTCAGCATTATTGCTTCAGTTGGCTTTTTATTCTAAAAGAAGGTTTTGGAGTAGAGGGGGAGGCAAAGAAGCAGAGAGCACCCATCTGCCGGTTTACTCCCCAGAGATCTGCACTAGCCGGGACTGGGCCAGTCTGAAGCCAAGAGCTGGAACTCCATCCGAATCTTCCACGTGGGTGGCAGGGACCCAACCACTTGGGCCATCACCTGCTCCCTCTCAGGGTGTGTAGCAACAGGAAGCTGGAATCAAGAGCAGAGTCGGGACCCAAACCTGCCCGTTCCCAGATGAGATGCCTCTGTCCCAACCAGCGGCCCAGCCACTAGGCCAACCCTGCCCCTAAGATGGGGCTCTCTTGGGTTACAGATCTCTGGGCTGTTGCCACACCCTTCTTCTCTGAGGCCGAAGGCATTCTCACCTGGGAAGGGAGTGGGACCAACAGATGCCACCTCCCCTGCTGCCTCTGTAGCCCCAGCGCCCTGGGCTGAGGTGGGACGACTTGGACTGTACAGGAGGCAGTAGGGCCCCACCGCAGGAGGCCCGGGGAGAGGTGCAAGTGTTGTCTGGAGACTTGGTCCGTGTGTCGTGCAGAATACAGAATACCCTGGACGGCCTGGGGAGGCCGGTGGAGCAGGCACAGCTGAGTGGTCTGCCGACCCCGCCCGTCCCTCCCTTGGCGCAAACCTGACTTGCACCTGTGGTCTCCTAAGAAGCCAGCGGAGCTTCCTGGAGAGCAGGAAACAGAACCTGCCCGGCTGACCTAAGGGAGGCCTTGGCGGCCTTTGGTTTCGGCTTTGCTGTTTAGTGATGCTAAGCGCTCAGCTGCCAGGAGGGACAAAGGAGTGTGAGGAGCAGGAACAGGACTGTCCTGTTGGGTCTCCTGGCGCTGACTGCCTGATCCCCGTGTCATCCGACCATGGAGGTGCTGGCGCTGGAGGGCAGGAGTCGGGCTCCAGCAGCCCCCCAGAAACCCGTGGAGTGGAGGGAACGGCTTCCTCAGAGGAGGCGGGGCAGGCCAGGCTGCAGCCCACGGCTCCCAGCTCCCCGCCCTCGGGCTAGGCAGCACCAGCAGTAGCCGAGGCCCTCGTTTCCACTGCCTGTGCAGCCGGGAGCCCTACCCCTCCTCCACCCGCACCTCCGGAGCCCAGAGCCCCCTCAGGGTCTCCAAGGACGGCTTGTGCAGGGGTAAGGAAGGCTTGGAGTACACTGATTCTTAAAGTGTTATTATGGAATCTGATAGAAGTACGAACATGTGACAAGCATGTAAGTTACAAAGCACAGATAAACCCTGCGCGCCCCTGGCCATGTGCTGCGCCCCGAGCCTGCCTCTCACCTGGGATCCTCACGGGTGCTCCGCCGTGGCGGGCGGCGTGTGCCGGGGTGAGAGGGGCCCCGGCTCGGATGTGTCTGGGAGCTGCGTCATCTTCATCGCTCTCTAACAGCCCGTGCTGTGCTGTGACTGCCCACACTCTCCTTGCCGAGGCCTGTCAGGTTGTTTCTAATTTTGCTTCTTAAATAATCTCAGCCTGAGCCTTCTTGTGCACGAGTCGCGGAGCCAGCGCAGACCCTGTGGTTGAGTGAGGGGCTGTTGGGAGCAGTAGGGCTGGTGGCTTTTCCCCCAGAGTTACCTGAGTCCTGGTGCCACCCTGGTGGAGAAGGAGGCCCTGAAATATCCCCTGAGAAGTGACCTTGCCGTCCCACGTCCCACCGACCCTGCAGCGTCCTAACTCTGCTCTGCTCCTGTTGCCTGGGTGCAGAGGGGTTCCCTCAGGTTGTGCACAGGACAGCATGCGTGGGGAGACAGCACAAAGCCATCGTCTTCCCAGATGATGGTAGCTTGGCTGGTCCTGTCTTGGTTCCTCGCTCCTCAGGAAATCCGTGCCAAGTAAGTGCAGGGCACCTAGGCCACACACGGACTGCACATGGAGCCCGCGGCTGTCCTGCTTCTGCACGGTATGAGGGAGAGGCAGAGAGCCGCCAAACTGACACCGGTATGCGTTTTCCTAAATGTGTTTGTTGAAGACACAGAGACAACACGCTCCCACCCACTGGCTCACTCACAGATGCCCTAATCCAGCAGGGCTGGGCTGGGGCTGAAGGAGCCAGGAGCTCCACGCCAGTGGCAGGAACCCAACTGCCGGAGCCAAGAATCGAACCAGGTACTCTGGCGTGGAACCGAGTGCACAGCCCCAAACAGCTTCTGTTTTAGACGACTGAGGTTGCCTTGGCCCATCTGAAGCTGCACGGCTGTGTGTGCTTGGCCTGGGCACGGGAGGTGAGAGGGAGGGCCAGCAGGCGTGGCGCCGGCTTCCCATGGACCAGCAGGTGCGCAGAGGAGCTGGGAGGAGGAGTGCTGGACTCCGAAACCGACAGCACAGTTACCGGCCCAACTTCTGGCGTCTTTGTGAGCCCTGGCCCAACTCCTGTGAAATCCCAACTTCCAGCCTCTTACATAATCTTTAAATACATCGTGGCTCTCAGCTCTGGAAGCTGTCTTGGCGTTGTGCAAGTTAATAACTCATGATATAATAAATCCTGTTTCTGTTCTTTCAAGAGATGAGCTCAGTCAGCCAAAAATAAATCTAGCTATGTTGATATTTAGTTTTAGCTAATCTACCGCCTAACATCCCATTATTAATTTTCTTCAAACAGTCAAAATATTGTAAGAGCTTAACTGAGTCAGAGCCTGGGACAAGCTGCTGGCTCCTCTCAGCATCTAAAATATTAATCTACAATGTTTGATCCGCTAAGTATAAAAATGTAAGAAAAGTTTCAGCCATGATGCTTCTAATACACCTTCCTGTTTTATGAATTAACCTGCCTGTAGATGCGATTTGATTTTACAAAAGATAAAACGCATGCATTAGTCTTTGTGATTGCCTGTTTTAACTGACCTGCGTGTCGTTGATATGTTCAGGCGTCGCTGCGTCCTGCCGCATCTTCTTGCATTATTGCATCTGATGGGAGGCCGAGTTCTTGGAGGCAGGAAGGGCCATGCCACAGCTGCCCTGCTGACCGTCTGGGGCTCTGGTTCCCCTGCTGGGTCCGGTGTTTCTCGTGAGTAGGCCTAAGACTCGTCATAGCGTGTGGAAGAGGCACATTCCTGGCAGGCTCTGGGCTGGAGGCCGGGAGCCGCACCCCCATGGGGCCAGTTGAGTCTGGTTATCTGTGGAACATGTTCTGAGGATCAGAGTTCAAGTTCTGGTGAAGGCTGGCCTGAAAGCCCCAGCTCTGGGGGTCACACTGGTGTGTGGGCTGTGTTACTGGAACCCTTGACCTTGCTCCGTGAATACTCACGAGCCCCAGGAGAGAGCGGCTGGTCTGGGCACAGTGTCTCGGGGCCTGCACTGGAGGGCGGGAGAGGGATGAGAGGCCAGCCAGCTGCTGCAGGTGTGAGGCGGGGAGGGCTGGAGAGGGCAGAGGGCCCTGCATGGGGGCAGGAGGGCAGTCAGGGCAGCCCCCGGAAGTTGAGACCTGAGGGAAGTGGGGCCCACTGGTGGTCAGCTTTTTTTTTTTTTTTTTTTTAAGATTCTTTTTTTTAATTTATTTATTTGAGGCAGAGTTACAGGGAGAGGGAGAGGCAGAGGCAGAGAGAGAGGTCTTCCATCCACTGGTCCACTCTCCAAATGGCCACAGCGGCCAGAGCTGGGCCAATCTGAAACCAGGAGCCAGGAGCTTCTTTTGGGTCTTCCAGGAGGGTGCAGGGGCCCAAGGACTTGGGCCATCTTCTACTGCTTTCCCAGGCCATAGCAGGGAGCTGGATCAGAAGTGGAGCCCATATGGCATATTGGCACTGCGGTGTAAGCCCACTACACCGCAGTGCCAGCCCCTGGTGGTCTGCTTTTTATTCTTGAGAGTTTTGGCCAGTGCTAGAACTTCACATGCAATATCCACTCTGTGGGGGCATTGTTTCCCTCCACCAAGGTTGGCAATGGAAGTACCAGGAATAGCTCTCTAGTTTTCCTTTTTTTCCTTTTCCTTTCTGTTTTACTCTTGAGTATTTTAGAGTATGCATGTTCTTGGTCTCGTGGTTGGAACTGTGATCAGCTTTTGTATTTGTTCTTGCTTGGGGCTCTCTGGAGAGACTTTGATGTAGGTAACTGTCCATAGTGTGTCTGCCTGCCAGCATTTTCAAACATACAAGAAGAGAGATTGTTGATGCCCACAGAGATTCTAAAATGACAAGTATTTACTGCCCTGGCTGGATCTGTCCATCCTCCCTCTGCCATTTAAAATACACACTTAGCTGTCTGCCTCTAGAAAAACACAGCACTTCTGTTTCATGGCTATGAGGCCATTATTAAATTCAACAAAATTACCAGTAATTCATTGGTATCATTTAAAATTTAGGGGCCTTTGTCATGGTGTAGCCAGTAAAAGCCACTGCCTGTGACACCGGCATCCCATGTGAGTGCCGGTTCATGTCCTAGATGCTGCACTTCGATTCCAGCTCCCTGCTAACAGCCTGGGAAAACACTGGAAGATGGCCCAAGTGGGAGACCTGGGTGGAGTTCCCGGCTCCCGCCTGGCCCAGCCCTGGCCATTGCAGCCATCTGGAGAGTGACCCAGTGGATGGAAGACCTCTGTCTCTGTTTCTTCCTCTCTCTCTGTAACTCTAGCAAATAAATACATCTTTTTAAAAAAAATTTAGACTATGTTCAGATTGCTCGGATTTGCTTAAAAATGCCCCGTAGCCAGTTCACTTGAAGGAAGGTCCAGACGAAGTCCACACTTGACGGTCACTGCTAATCGTCCGAGCGTCCCCTCCTGTCCTCCCACCACTGGCTGCGTTGCGGAACCTGGGTTGGTCGTCCAGTAAGTCACCCGCTTCTCTTTACTTTTGCTTTTGACTTCTTTTACTTTAAACTCTATTTATTAACAAATTTCTAACCATGTCATTGCCATTGCAACAAACATTTTGGAAACAACTTTTTAAAAAATTTTTGATTTGAGACATTATTTTGAATATTCTTAATAATTGACTGTATTTCACCTTAAAGCAGTAGTTCTCAAACATTTTGGTCTTGGTACCTCCCCACACTCTTAAACATTTTTGAAAACCTGAAAGAGTTTTTGTTGCTGTGTGATATGCAAATAGCCATTAATATTTACCATATTAGAAGTTAAAACTGGGGACTGGTGTTCCGCCTGCGGTGCCAGCATCCCATATGGGTGCCAACTCTAGTCCTGGCTGCCCCTCTTCCAGGCCAGCTCTCTGCTGTGGCCCGGGAGTGCAGTGGAGGATGGCCCAAGTGCTTGGGCCCTGCACCCCATGGGAGACCAGGAGAAGCACCTGGCTCCTGGCTTCAGATCGGCGCAGCGTCTGCCATTATGGCCATTTGGGGAGTGAACCAACGGAAGGAAGACCTTTCTCTCTGTCTCTCTCTCTCTCTCACTGTCTGTAACTCTACTTGTCAAATAAAAAATCTAAAAAAAAAAAAGTTAGAACTGAGAAATATCTAAGACATAAGAATACACGAGCCACTCAGCGTCGTGTTGATGTGACCTCGTGGTGTGCAGGCTCCAGAAGTTCCCACGTGAACTTGAGAGTTAGACTGAAACACACAAAGCAGTGGCTGCTGTTGGCCTAAAAACAACTTGATCTCACGGGCCCCTTGGAAGGGTCTCTGTCGCCTTCGTGTCCGGCGCACGGCTTGAGAACTGATGCCATAAAGGGGTCTGACTTGGAGCCACATTCAGTACGATTTTTGTGTGTGTCAAAAATGAAGAAGAACTATAAAGACCACGTTTTTCTTACAAAGTTTGTTAAATGGCATTTTTACCCAAAGAGTGTTTAACAGGGAATTCCAATAATATCCCACGGAGTGACAAAGATGTTAGAACGTGGGTTCAGATTTCCGAAGTGGTTGTTGCTGTCACATTGTAGAATTTAGTGCCTTCAGAAATAGCGGGACAGCGAAGTGACTTTCTGAGTCCTCATATCTGGGGAGGTCATTCTCAGATCGCTGCTGGGTGTGGCTTAGCGTGGTGGGGGAGTCAGCTGCTTCACCCCTCGCACCGGGCTTCCCACCTTCACACTGCCTTCCGTCTTGGCCCGGCTGATTCTTTGTTGTGTGGGGCGGTCCTGTTGGTGGTCAGAAGTGTGGCAGAATCTCGCTCTGGCTCTGGCTCTGGGTCTCTCGCTTGCGCGCATGCTCGCTCGCTCGCTCGCTCTTTCTCTCTCTCTCTCTCTCCCTCTCTCTCTCAGATTTATTTGAGAGGTAGAGCTGTCGAGAGATAGAGAGAGACAGAGAATGGTCTTCGGGGCCAGCACTGTGGAGTAGCGGGTAACATTGCCACCTGCGGTGCCAGCACCCCATATGGGCACCGGTTCTAGTCCTGGCTGCTCCACTTCTGATCCAGCTCTCTGCTATGGCCTGGGAAAGCAGTGGAAGATGGCCCAAATGCTTGAGTCCCTGCACCCACGTGGGAGACCCGGAGGAAGCTCCTGACTCCTGGCTTTGGGTTGGCACAGCTCCAGCTGTAGTGGCCAATTGGGGAGTGAACCAGTGGATGGACAGCCTCTCTTTCTCTCTCTATTTCTCTCTCTCTCTCTTTCTCTCTCTCTTTCTCTCTTTCTCTACCTTTCCTTCTCTGTGTAACTCTGACTTTCAAATAAATAAATAAAATCTAAAAAGAAAAGAGATTGGTCTTCAATCCACTGGTTCACCCCCTAAATGGCCACAACGGCCAGAGCTGGGCTAATCCAAAGCCAGGAGCTTCTTCTGGGTCTCCCACATGGGTGCAGGGACCCAAGAGCCCAGGCCATCCTCTGCTGCTTTCGCAGGCCATTAGCAAGGAGCTGGATTGGAAGTGGAGCAACCAGGACTCGAACCAGTACCCATATGGGATGCAGGTGCCACAGGCGGAGGCTTAGCCTATTGCACCCCAGCCCCGAGGCAGAATCTCTTCACCCCAGTTGCTGGTAGCCTGCCCTTTCCCTGTAAAGCTCTAACAGTTAGCACTAGCCACAGCTGAATGAATGTCCTTTGCTGGACAAACAAGCAAAAAGAAGTTAAGAACCACTACCCCCAAACCAAGCAGTTCCTTCCTAGGAGTAGATCTAAGGAAAACTTTGTCCCATGGTGAAAGTGATAAAATTATCCAATTTTCAGACTCCATTTTTTTTTTTTTTTTTTTTTTACAGGCAGAGTGGACAGTGAGAGAGAGAGAGAGAGAGAGAAAGGTCTTCCTTTGCCATTGGTTCACCCTCCAATGGCCGCCGCGGCTGGCGCGCTGCGGCTGGCGCACCGCGCTGATCCGATGGCAGGAGCCAGGTACTTCTCCTGGTCTCCCATGGGGTGCAGGGCCCAAGCACTTGGGCCATCCTCCACTGCACTCCCTGGCCATAGCAAAGAGCTGGCCTGGAAGAGGGGCAACCGGGACAGAATCCGGCGCCCCAACCGGGACTAGAACCCAGTGTGCCGGCGCCGCTAGGTGGAGGATTAGCCTAGTGAGCCACGGCGCCGGCCAGACTCCATTTTTTTTTTTTTTAAGGGAAAAGGTTTATTGATGTGGAAATCTGACAGGCCGGATGGAAAGGGTGAAGAATAAAAAAGAGGGGGGTCGAGAGAGAGATCGCACGTGTGTGGGAAGCAGGTCCCGCTCCATGTGTGGGAGCAGTGAATCCCATTAGGGTCGGGCTGGAGCTGACGTCTGTGGGTGGGCCATTTGGTCAGCTGACTTCTAGCAGTAGCTACGGGACCAAAGCTAGGATGGTGTGCAGGGCGTCGACTGTGCCACAGCTAATACCTACCCCTGTGCCCTTTTACTAGCACCCTCCCCTTTATTCCTGGGTTGAGGAGAAGCTCTTGACTCTTTCATTTATGTGCCCTTTGCAGCCTTGGACAGAAAACAACTCATTTTCCTTCACCACCTTTGAGGACAGATTCTCCATATCCCAACCTCCTTTGTCTCTTTTAGCAGTTTCTGTATTAAAGTCTGTCTGTCTGATACTAGGATGGCTACCCCAGCTCTTTTGGTCTCTGTTAGCATGGTGTTGTGGGGCACAGCAAGCAAAAGGCCACCAAAGCGATTAAGTTAAATGAGGAGTCTTTGTTAGCCAGCTGGCGGCTGCCCTGCTCCCAGAACAAGTCCATAGGAGACAGCCCCGAGTTTCAGTTGTGGGGCGTTTTTAAAGGCAAAAACCATATTTTGGTGGTCTTGGCTGTTAGCAAGCAAGCAGAAGTACAGAAGCCAGAAATATGCCTGTTCCAGCCGGATGAGCAGACCGATATCCATAACTTGTTTCTCTCAAAGGAACAGTCCTTCTCTGAAGCAAGCAGTCGGGATAACCTGTAGGCACCCGGGCTTGCTGTGTCCTGTGGGAACAATGGAGCATCCTTCCAGCCTTTCACTTTGAGTCTGCGTGCATCTCTGTTGGTGAGATGTGTTTCTTGTAGGCAGCAGATAGGTGGTTTTGTGTTTCAATCCCTTCAGCCATTCCATGACTTTTAACTGAGTTGAGGCTATTTACATGTCACAAAGTGACTACTGGTAAGTAACGCCCTGGCCCTGCCATTTTTCCATACATAGTCCTATTTTTTACTTTCGATTTCCTTTGTACTTTTCCTGGGAGATTTTCTTCCTTTACCTTCTTCCATAGCGATGACCATGTTTCCGTGTTTCCGTGTGCAGCACATCCTTAAGCATCTTGTGCAAGGCTGGATGGGTGGTGACAAATCCTCTCAATTTCTGTTTGTCGTGGAAGGTCTTTATTTCGCCTGCATTCATAAATGAGAGCTTGGCAGGTACAGCATTCTGGGTTGACAGTTTTTTTCTCTTAAGGCTTGGAGTGTATCTCTCCATTCTCTCCTAGTCTGTAGGGTTTCTGATGAGAAGTCAGCTGTGAGTCTAATTGGAAATTCTTTGAAAGTCATCTGGCATTTCTCTCGTGCACACCTTAGAATCTACTCTTCATGTTTTACTGTGGAGAGTTTGACTACAGTGTGTTGTGGTGAAGATCTTTTCTGGTCATGTCGATTAGGAGTTCTGTGTGCTTCCTGTACTTGGATGTCCCTTTTTTTCTCCAAATTAGGGAAATTTTCTGTTGTTAGTTTTCTAATTTCCTCTTCTTGTTTTTTTTGTCTATTTATTTTTTAAAGATTTTATTTATTTATTTGAGAGGTAGAGTTACAGAGAGAGAGAGAGAGAGAGAGAGAGAGAGAGAGAAAGGTCTTCCTTCCGTCGGTTCACTCTCTAGATGGCCGCAACGGCCAGAGCTACGCTGATCTGAAGCCAGGAGCCAGGAGCTTCTTCCCGGTCTCCCACACAGGTGCAGGGGCCCAAGGACTTGGCCCATCCTCTACTGCTTTCCCAGGCCATAGCAGAGAGCAGGATTGGAAGAGGAGCAGCCAGGACTAGAACTAGCACCCATATGGGATGCCGGCGCTGCAGGCAGAGGATTAACCTACTGCGCCATGGTGCCGGCCCCTGTCTGACTATATAATTTCCTGTGATTTGTCTTCTAAGTCAGATATTCTTTCTTCTGCTTCACCAATTCTGTTGTCAAGGCTTTCCACTGCATTTAGAATTCTATTGAATTCTTCATTTCCAAGATTTCATTTTGCTTTAAGATCTCAATTTCATGGGAGAAATTTTCTTTCATGTCATGTACAGATTTCATTAGTTTGTGCATTTGCTTCTGATTACTTCTATGTAATCTTTTTTTCAAAAAAGATTTATTTTTTATTTATTTGAAATCAGAGTTACAGAGAGAGGTAGAGACAGAGAGAGAGGTCTTCCATCCACTGGTTCACTCCCCAGATGACCACAATGGCTGGAGCTGCACTGATCTGAAACGGGAGCCAGGAGCTTCTTCCAGGTCTCCCACGTGGGTGCAGGGCCCAAGCATTTGGGCCATCTTCTACTGCTATCCCAGGCCACAGCAGAGCTGGATTGGAAGAGGAGCAGCCGGGACTAGAACCGGCGCCCTTATGGGATGCGGTGCTTCAGGCCAGGGCTTTAACCCACTGTGCCACAGCGCCACCCCACTTCTATGTAATCTTATCAATTTTTTGAATTCCATTTCGTGCATTTCTTCAGACTCTTCATCTTCACAGTCCAGTACTGAGGTGTTGTGTTCTTTTGGGGGCATCATGTTTCTTGCTTCTTGAATTGGTGCATTTATTATTTGGCGTCTGTGGAGATATTGGTTGGCTTCTTGTTGTTTTCTATAAGGCAGGTGTTGTATGAGGTTGCATTGGCCTCGAAAGGCCAGGCGGGGTGGAGGAGCGATGGTCTATCTTCTATAGCTGCAGGGGCGACAGGCCTTGGGCCTCTGGCGTGGCGCAGTGTCTCCAGCTGTTTCCTAGGTAGGGAGCCCAGTACACCCCTGGAGCAGCGTTTGGTCGACCGCCTGGTTGGTGAAGGCTTTGGTGCGTCCCGTTCTCACCTCCTAGAACACTTAAACACACAAGGTCGTATAAAAGCCAGGGTGAGAATAGCAGCCAGTGGTCCTAGGAGTGGCATTAACCAAGTGATGAGAGGAGTTCTTTTGGAGAAGAAATGAGGAGGGTCTTTGGACCCTTGTGAAGATTGTTAGGTGGGTGTGGTTAACATAATAACAACACTGGTAAGGCGCATCTGTCCCATAGTGCCACACCTGTTAGTGAGCTGATTCGGCTTTGGGGACCTCGGATGGCATCAGCTGAGGTCTAATGAGGATGGGCCTAATGACCTCCACTTGTAGCTGTCGGGGTTGTTTTGAGTCGGTTGGTCAAGATAATGTGGCCCAAAGCTGTTCCTGAGATCACTACTGAGGAGAGGGAGGCTGCGAAGCTGATCCCAACCAAGACGGGAGAAAGGCCACTCGTCTCTTGTGGGCAGAGGGGTTTGTCTGCAGGAAAATTCTGAACAGTCATACAACGTTAAGTGGGGGAGAGGACCATCAATCCACACGGGTCGGGAGTAGAGCCATTGGTGTAAGTAAGAGTAGAGGCTATGATTACAAAGGATTGAGACCCCAAGTGGGCCAGACAGAGTCTAGAACAAAGGACAGAGCCATTATTGGAGGACCTAAGAAAACCATGAGGAAGTGTTTTGATTGAGAGGCAAATGGAGACTGACAGAAGAGGCTTGATGATGATCAGGTGGGCTTGAAGGCCTTGTCAGTCATGAGGCCCAGAGCTGTCTGTCTCTTCACAAAGGCACCCTGTTGACTTGCATTACCTGGCTGGCCTGGGAGGAGAGCTGGCCAGGTGAAGGCAGGTGTCATCTCTAACAGGAAATGTACAGTTCTGCAGTGTCACTGACCCTGCTTGGCCGTCCCCTCAGCAGCCATGGTCACTTTTTAAGCTGGGCCGAGTGAAGGGCTTCTCAGACCTGAAACCCTTCGCCTCCAGGGCAGGTCCATCTCCAGGGACCCAGCTCTTGGCTGGCAGAGCGGCCAGGGCTCTTCACAGGCTGACCTCTGCTGAAGCCCTGGTTTTCCACATCGAAAACCAGTGCAGTGGACTGGCCCGTTGGGTCTCCTTGAGGGCAGATCACTGCAAAGCAGCGTTAACTGGCTGCCACCCGTCTTCACGTTGCTGCCGCTGCCTCGCTTCCTCTTCCTCCCGGTTTTGTTACAGCAGACCAGAGGGTGCAAGTCAGGGGGTGTTCATCAGACTCAGTGTTAAGATGACCAAAGAACAATAGGTTCAAATGAAATTTAATGAAGAGAATGGAAGAAAGGCTGAAAAACAAGAGAGTGACAATGATAAAAGTAGAAAGAGCCAGAGAAAGAGTGAGTGAAATGAAACACAGCCAAAGAGAAAACAGTGCAAGTATGATTGGAGTCCAGGGAAGAAAAAGCCAAAGTAATAGAAGAGAAATAGTATGTAAAACCAATCTAAGAGAAGTTTCTAGAAATTGCAGAAGGTCTGAATCTATACATTGGAAGGACCTACTGGGTAATTGGCATTATTAACCAGAAATAATCAAATCTACAATATATCCTGGTAATACAGTTATACTTAAAAGATAAAGAAAAAACACTTCAGTCTTCCAAACTAAAAAATAAAAAAAAATCAATTAACTTAAGTGCAAAGAATCAGACTGCTCAAAAAGATACAGATACAGATGCAGATATATAGATATAGATACAGATATAGATACAGGTATAGATATAGATATAGATACAGGTATAGATATAGATACAGGTATAGATATAGATACAGATATAGATACAGGTATAGATATAGATACAGGTATAGGTATAGATACAGATATAGATATGGATACAGATACAGATATAGATACAGGTATAGATATAGATACAGGTATAGATATAGATACAGATATAGATACAGGTATAGATATAGATACAGGTATAGGTATAGATACAGATATAGATATGGATACAGATACAGATATAGATACAGGTATAGATATAGATACAGGTATAGATATGGATACAGATACAGATATAGATACAGGTATAGATATAGATATAGGTATAGATATAGATACAGGTATAGATATAGGTATAGATATAGATATGGATACAGGTATAGATATAAATATAGATACAGGTATAGATATAGATACAGGTATAGATATAGATATAGATACAGGTATAGATATGGATACAGGTATAGGTATAGATACAGGTATAGGTATAGATACAGGTATAGATATAGATACAGGTATAGGTATAGATACAGATATAGATATGGATACAGATACAGATATAGATACAGGTATAGATACAGGTATAGATGTAGATACAGGTATAGGTATAGATACAGGTATAGATATGGATACAGATACAGATATAGATACAGGTATAGATATAGATACAGGTATAGATATAGATACAGGTATAGATATAGATACAGGTATAGATATAAATACAGATATAGATATGGATACAGGTATAGATATAGATACAGGTATAGATATAGATATAGATACAGGTATAGATATAGATACAGATATAGATATAGATACAGATATAGATACAGGTATAGATATAGATACAGGTATAGGTATAGATACAGATATAGATACAGATACAGGTATAGATATAGATACAGGTATAGATATAGATACAGGTATAGATATGGATACAGGTATAGATATAGATACAGGTATAGATACAGGTATAGATATGGATACAGGTATAGATATGGATACAGGTATAGATATGGATACAGGTATAGATATAGATACAGGTATAGATATAGATACAGGTATAGATATGGATACAGGTATAGATATAGATACAGGTATAGGTATAGATATAGATACAGATATAGATATAGATACAGGTATAGATATGGATACAGGTATAGATATAGATACAGATATAGATACAGGTATAGATATGGATACAGGTATAGATATGGATACAGGTATAGATATAGATATGGATACAGGTATAGATATAGATACAGGTATAGATATAGATATGCCAGGCAGTGATGGAGCAGCATCTGCAGACAGGTGTGAGTTACGGATCTATGATACTCCTCATGTGTGGGTATCTCAGGTATGCGGGCCAGTGGAAGACCGTGTTGACAGGGAGTTCTGTGCCTGTGGGCCGTCTTAGGGAAGAGCTTCCCCCAGCCCAGCGGTGGGTGAGAAAGCCTGAGCAGCAAGGCTGGGGGTGAGCGCGTCGTGCAGGAACTGCAGGTGCGGGGGGGGCTCCAAAACACAGGGGGCCTTTCTTCTTGTTCCAAAGACGGACAGACATACAGAGTCCTGTCCTCTGATTCACTCCCCAGCTGTCCACAAGGACTGACTGAGCTGGACTGGAGCTGGGAGCCAGGAATGCAGGCCAGGCCTTCCGTGAGAGTGGCAGCCATGGCCATCGCTCCCAGGGTCTGCATTAGCAGGAAGCTGGGGTCAGGACCCAGAGCTGGGTGTCGAGCCGGGGCGCTCCAGTATGGGGCGCAGGCATCTCACCCAGTGTCTGGACTGCTAGGCCAAACGCCCACCCTGCATTGTCGTTTAATTCTACTTTCCACACACTTTGTGAAATCCGTGTATAGTTTTTGAAGACCGCTTGCATGCATGGATTTCAAATGTCTTTGTAACACAATCGACTTACCTTAAATTCCATTTTCCATGAATTACTGAAGTCCCCACATATATGAGAATAAGGATACCAATAAATACTGAGCAACAAGGTGCTAAAATGGCCCATGAGAAAATGAGAGTCTTAGAGCATTACAAAGGTAAGTATGAAAACAAAATATCAACCTAAAAAAATAAGTAAGCAAAGAAAATATCACTTAGAGAAACTCTGCAAATACAACACACACAGTAAGACTGGGTTGTCAAATTGAGACCACACGTACCAGTCTTGTCAAAAAATATTATTCACAATGGAGCCTCACTGCCTTCCGCACCTTTATCATGAAGTGATTTCCAGGGTACGTTGTTGGAACAAAGAAGCGAACTGCAAGAGTAACTCACCCGGCTCCCCTTTCTTGGTGAGAGAGAAGCTAGGAAGCATCCAGTGGTTGCCCACGTGTAGGGGGAAAGGTGAACTTGAAGACATCACTTCTAGGTGGGTCGATAGGAGGGCCGGCCAGGTGTGCAGGGTGTGGGCCGGCCAGGTGTGCGCTGGGGGCGACCCTGAGCGTATTGGTGTGGAGTTCTGACTCAGGTGTTTCACGTACTCAGAAAGGAGGATAAACCAGTAAGAACCGAGCTGTTCTTGTGTACTGTGCCCACAGCTTGGGAGGAGGCAGGGAGAGCTCACCCTAGCCATCGAACCTGGCCTTGGGACTCCAGACCCACAGGCTCAGGAGTGATAACTGAGCGAATAGTAGACTTTCATTACTTGGCTGGTTTTTCACAGTGGTTTGGGTTGGTAATTCTGGAACTCCTTTATAGGAATCTGGGATTGAACAAACATGGGAAGAGTAGGAACTGAGTTTCTTCCTTTGGAAGGGGGAGGTACAGCTGCAGGACAGAAGGACAAATCAGCCCTTGGTGTTGACCGCAGTCGGAGGTGTCAGCCTGAGCGACCTGTTGGTAATGTTTGTAGGTAGACCTGGAAGTAGCCCGGCCGTGCAGTCGTGTGCACAGGTGTCTGGCCGCTGTCTGCCGATACACACTCACAGCAGTGAGACCCCAGGGGCAGTGGACACATGAGTCACCCACGTGGCAGTCTGAGTGTCCTCCTGACAGACTCCCTGGAGAAGCAGCACATTCTAGAACTGCTGGTGAGCCAGGAGCGTCAGGCCGTGCCGGGAAGTGAGGGCGGTGCTCAGAGGGGGGCCCAGCCGGGGTACCCTGGTCACACCCGGGCCGTGGAGCACCAAAATAAATAGTGCAGTGATGGTAGCAGATTGCAGCCCTCAGAGTCCAGTAACAATGCTGTAGTTCACCCTAGTGTAAGTCGATGAATCAAGAATTGGGCACAGTAGGAGGACTGTAAGTATATTGTATATTTCTCTTTTTTAAAAAAGATTTATTTATTTGAAAGGCAGAGTTAGAGAGGCAGAGGTCTTCCATCCACTTGCAGGGGCCCAAGGATTTGGGCCGTCTTCTGCCGTGGCCCCAGACCTCCACTCACCATCAGGGCCCAGCCCTGCACTTCCTGTTACCTGCTGAGCGCACCTGGCCCTGCCCTCTTGTTTTGTGTCCGGTCTGTTTGAACGTGGGTACCGTGTCCCCGGCGACTCTCTGGGGGCTTCCAGGTTGCAGCCCCGTGAGCCCCACCCCTAGAGGCGATGGCCATGTCAGGGAAACAGACACACCCAAGGCTCTGATCCGCAGTAGGAAAGCTTAACCAAATGCCTGTCAGTCAGTTTTGTGACAGCTGAAGAAAAACAAAACATTTTGAGCTAAATAGTTTTTATGAGTATTTTCTGAAAAAAACATGTGAAGTCAAATTGAGGGGTTTTTCTTCTCACAAATAATTTAAAGGAATAGTTTATCCTTTTAAAATAAAAACAAGAAATGCTGCTTACTAGTTGTATGTTGTTTCTTTTCTTTTTTGTTTGAAAGGCAGTTAGAGAGAGAGAGAGAGAGGCAGAGAGAGAGAGAGATCTTCCATCTGCTGGTTCACTCCCCCAAATAGCTGCAACAGCCAGGGTTGGGCCAGGCTGGAGCCAGGAGCTTCATCCAGGTCTCCCATGTGGGACAGGGGCCCAAGGACTTTCCAAGGGCATAGCAGAGAGCTCGACTGGAAATGGAGCAGCCGGGACTCAAACCGGTGCCCTTGTGAGATGCCAGCACCGCAGGCGGCAGCTTTACTCGCAATGCCAGAACACCAGCCCCTGTTGTTTCTTCTAGCTTCTTAAGTTATTAGTGCCACACAGTCACTCCCAGAAGCCATGGTACACTTGACACGTTGAATGAATGTATTCTAGGATTTAATGGTAATGGGGTGGGCACCAGTTCGGCTGCTGACACCCTCTCGCGGTGCCTGGGTTCATTACCCAGCTCCAGCTTCCTGCTGTTGCATTCCCAGGGAGGCAGCAGGAGATGACTCGATTGGTTGAGTCCCTGCCACCCACATGGGAGACCCCGATTGAGTTCCTGGCCCTTGGCCTGCTCCGGCCCCGCCCCAGCCATTGCAGGCATTTAGGGGTGAGCCAGGAGAGGAGACCTCTGTCTGCCCCACCCCCTTCATTAACTAGTTAACTAAAAGTTTAAAATAAACTAATGATGGCTTAGTTAGGTGCCTAGATTGCTCCCCTGCTCCAGCATGCTAATGTCAGTAATTAGCAGTCTCTTCCATTTCCAGTGATAGCCTTTTAACTCAGAAATTAAGACCTCCAGGGAGCTGGGAAACACGTTCCACCAGCCCCGTCTGTATCCTGTTAGATGTCCCAGTAGGTATTAGATGGCATTTATAACAGCGCAGGGACCTGTTGGAGAAGATGGGTCCAGCTCCAAAGGAGTTAATTTGAATTTTGCTGATAAATATTTTGAATGTTGGGGCCGACGCTGTGACGCAGCGGGTTAAAGCCACCGCCTACAGTGCCGGCATCCTATATGGGCACCGATACTAGTCCCAGCTGCTCCACTTCCAATCCAGCTCTCTGCTATGGCCTGGGAAAGCAGTAGAAGAAGGCCCAAGTCCTTGGGCCCTGCACCCGCGTGGAGGCCCTGAAGAAGCTCCTGGCTTCCGATCCGTGCAGCTCCAGCCATTGCGGCCATCTGGGGAGTGAACCAGCAGATGGAGGACCTCTCTCTGTCTGTACCTCTCTCTGTAACTCTTTTAAATAAATAAATCTTTAAAAATAAACAAATATTGTGAATGCATAATATGAATGTAATGTCTTAGAGAAACAAATGGCGCTTGCCTATGGGGGTTAAACTTTGTATTTTCAAAGTTTGAAAAAGTGTGTTGAGCTAATGAACGCAGTACCACCACTGTCTTAACTTTTTTTTTTTTTTTAAGACTATCTGATTCCGTTTTCAGTGACGAGTGTGAGGCCTGTTTTCAGGCTACACCACTCGCCTTACATCGGCCTCCACTTGGACACCTTTCTGTTTCTTCCTTATCCTCCTTGTGGTAGCAAATGCTTCCTGCTCAGATACGTGTGAAAGAGGCCCCCGCTGGAATCCCAGTGGTGGCGGCCCCAGCCACTGTCCCCACTCCTCCTGCCATGCTGTCCTGCCCGCTTCTGTCGCCTGCTGTCTGACCCCTTGCCCGGCCTCCTCCTTGGTCTCCTGGTCTCCCTGTTGATAGACACTCTGCTCGCTGTCCGCCTCCCACATGAGAGTGGTCACCCCGAAGACACCAGTCTGCTGCTCTGCTGGCTCCCTGTTGCCCGTAGGACAAAGGCCCCTCCTCAGGGCAGCTCACTTGGTCTTTATCGCTCGGCCTTGGTTAGCTTTCCCACCTCATCCCCTCCCCGCCTCGGTATCTCAGCACTCCGCAGTGTTTCCCAGGGGAGGCACGGCTGGCATTTTGGATGGACACTTTGTAGCACGGAACTGGCCAGTGCATGGCAGCAGGCTCCAGCTACCCATCTGGTTTTTGGGGTTTTTTTGTTTGTTTAGAAATTTTTTTTATTTATTTGAGAGGTAGAGTTACAGACAGTGAGAGGGAGAGAGAGAGAGAAAGGTCTTCCATCTGTTGGTTCACTCCCCAAATGGCCACAATGGCTGGAGCTGCGCCAATCCGAAGCCAGGAGCCAGGAGCTTCTTCTGGTCTCCCACACGGGTGCAGGGCCCAAGGACTTGACCCATCTTCTACTAGCCGGCACTAGAACCAGCGCACATATGGGCTGTCGGTACCGTAGGCAGAGGATTAACCTACCGCGCCACCGCGCCGGCCCCTCCAGCTGCCTACTTGCGACAGTCAGCAGTACCTCCTGGTTTCCAGAGGCTGCTTGGGAACCACAGAGTCCACGAACACCTGGTACCTGGTACCCACTCGCGTGGTGCTTGGTGCGTGGTGTTCTCTGCCTCTGGCAGCCATCTCCGTCTGCTGCCTTTTCTAGCAAAACTGCTGTACATTCTTTTCTTTAAAAAAATCATTTTATTTGAAAGGCAGAGTCCGAGATCTTCTGTCGCTGGTTCTCTCCCCAAATGCCTGCCACAGCCAGGGCTGGACCAGGCAGAAGCCAAGAGCCAGGAACTCAATCTGGGGCTCCCCTATTGCTGGCAGGAACCAACTACTTGAGCCATCACTTGCTGCCTCTCAGGAAGCTGCAGTCAGAAGCAGAGCCAGAACTTGAACCCAGACACTCAGAGGAGGCCCAGTGGCTACCCTTGCTGCTGTTACATGCTCTGAGGTTGAGAGAGAGAGACAGAGAGAAAGGTCTTCCTTTTGCTGTTGGTTCACCCTCCAATGGCCGCCGCGGCCGGCGCGCTACAGCCAGCGCACCGCGCTGATCTAATGGCAGGAGCCAGGTGCTTCTTCTGGTCTCCCATGGGGTGCAGGGCCCAAGCACTTGGGCCATCCTCCACTGCACTCCCTGGCCACAGCAGAGAGCTGGCCTGGAAGAGGGGCAACTGGGACAGAATCCGGCGCCCCGACCGGGACTGGAACCTGGTGTGCCGGCACCGCTAGGCGGAAGATTAGCCTATTGAGCCGCGGCGCCGGCTCAGATTGGGTTCTAACATTCAAAATACCTACCCGTGCTCCCCCAGACAGAGTCAGCTCCACCTCCGTCCATGTCCCTTGAGCCTTGAGCCCTGCACGCCTGTGTTGAAGGAGTGTGCTGTGTACCGAGGTGCCCTGCGCGGCTCCTCCATGGATTCCTTTGCTTTACGGTGCCTTTTGACACTGCCTGTGCCACTATGCACTGCTGTGCACAAAGCCGTCGTGAGAACCTATAGGGGAAGACCTGGGGTCCGGCCAGCGGCCCGTTAACATCTGTTTCATTGCACTTCTTTACATAGCATTGCATGGCCCTAGGTACCAGGCACAGCAAGCTTCACAAAGAGGAAGGGTTCTCTTGGGACTTCATAATGTCCACAGGACAAAGAGGCGACGTAAGTCATGGTGGTTGGGCTCCTCACAGAACAACGGTGTTGATCAATAGACTCTTTGGATCCCATGCAACTTGTCTCAAAGTTTGTATTTGACCAAATGGAGCCATTTCTCTCAAGAGCCAGCGCAGTCGATAATTGCAGCGAGCCGCTGTCACTGGCCTGACGCGTCGTCTTTGTTCTGCAGAGTTACAGCGCGGGGGCCGCTGTCACTGGCCTGACGCGTCGTCTTTGTTCCGCAGAGTTACAGCGCGGGGGCCGCTGTCACTGGCCTGACGCGTCGTCTTTGTTCCGCAGAGTTACAGCGCGGGGGCCGCGCTGCTGTTTTCTGTGGACGGTCGGCGTCCTCGATTTACACAGCAGTGGGATCCCATTAGCCCAGACATACATCGTGTGGACCAAGCCGCGAAAAATTAAGACTTCCAGAGCTGCATTAAATCTTCAGCTGATTTCAAAAGCAGTTTGTCTTGGTATTTTACTTTATTCCTTAATCCCAGTCTACACAGTTGATTTTTCCTGCAGTTAACTTTTCATTGTGTCTGTGCACTGAGATAAAACCATCACTCCAGTTTAATAAAAGCAGCGTGCATAATCCATTTCTCTTGGCAATTGAATTGAAAGATGAGTGTGAGTTTACACTGGTATGCACTGATATTATTAATTATATCAATTTATTAAATTTTAATTAAAATTAATTTAGCTAATTGTGCCATCCGTAGTTATGGGAATAGTCATCCTTCTCATCACCATCATAATTAACCCAACTGTAAGCAGACAGTAATGAGGATGCAGGCTCTGGGGAGCCAGGCAGCGTGGATTCAGATTCTTGGGTGGCCGCTGCTGCCCGCGTGACCTTGAGTCGCCGCTTCCTCTCTGCCTCATTGCCTCCCTGAGATGGGACGGCAGCCGTCCCTCGTGAGCCCATGCGGACGGCAGGCCTGTGGCTGCCGACTCGGGCGTGCCGGCGGCCGGGGAGGGCAGTGGGGGTGGGCCGCAGCAGACGCTTGTTGAAGATCCGACTGCTCTAACACTTGTTGCGCTTGGTCACCGTGTCGACCGCTGATCCTAAGGGCTGGGAGAATTGCAGACCTCCTTTGTTTCTGTTCAGAAATCCTTTGTACGCCATGTGGGCCCCTGACCACACTGAGGGGGGAACACCTGTGTTCTTCCCCGTTCTTGAGTTTCGTTCTCCGGTTGCGTCGTGACGGTTCCTGTGGACCCCGCTCACCCCTCAGCACGTCTGTGTTTCTGTATTTCTGTCCATCAGAGGCGTGGGCGGCTCACCAGGATTCTGGAGCCGTGGCTTTGCTAGGTTTTGCCCACGTTGTAGTCCCTGATGACACCCAAGTGTCACCCTCATCCAGGTCCCCAGGCTTCAGCCTCAGACCCCTCAGCCTGCTGGTGTCGTCACTTGACCTCCGCACCTGCCGCTCGGGCGTTCTTGCCGTTGCCCACGCCGGAATTCTTGGAGGTGCCCTGGCCTCTTGTTGCTCTCATACTTCCCAGTCAGTCCACCAGCAGGTTCCAGCGTTCTTCTGCTAGAGAGGTGTCTGGAATCCATGTGCTTCTCATCACCCCCAGCTCAGGCGCAGCAGGATCCCCCGAGGCTGCCCGGGAGACTCCACTGCGCTGAGGGAGGCCTCTCCCTGATCCAGCCCTTCCCTGTGTCCCCAGACTCTGCTTCCTGGCTGTGTCCCCAGTGCCAAAGGCAGGGCCTGGCACCGCTGAGTGCCCAGTGGGTGTTCAGCAAGCGAGGGAAGGTGCCGGTCTGCAGGGTGACCTCTCCCCAACCCTCCGGGTGGACCCTGGAGAGAGGCAGGAGGTCGTGCCCAAGCACCTGGCAGGGAGGCTGAGATGTTACCTCGGCCAGCCTGAGAGGGTGGGCGCTCCCCGCCTGCCACCCAGCCTCCCATGGAGAGGGCAGGCGCTCCCTGCCCTGCCACCCGGCCTCCCATGGAGAGGGCGGGCGCTCCCTGCCCTGCCACAGAGCCTCCCATGGAGAGGGCGGGCGCTCCCCGCCTGCCACACCGCCTCCCACGTCTGGGTGTTTCTGAATAATGCCAGGAGCTTTACTGGGCCTTTGAAGCCTTAGCCTCTGGATTTGGTTATTGCCATCAAATGCTTTCTGAGTGCCTGGACTGCACAGAGCTTATTCCTGTCACAGAAGATGAAAGGGCGGGGGGAGGGACCTGCGCTGTGGTGTAGCCATTGAAGCCACTGCCTGCAACACTTTCTCATCCTGTATGGACGCCAGTTCAAGTCCCAGCTGCTTCACTTCTGATCCCGCTCTCTGCTGTGGCCTGGGAAAGCAGTAGAAGATGGCCCAAGTCCTTGGGCCCCTGCACCCACATGGGAGCCCTGGAAGAAGCTCCTGGCTCCTGGCTTCAGAACGGCACAGCTCTGGCTGTTGTGACCATCTGGGGAGTGAACCAGCAGGTGGTGACCTCTCTCTCTCTCTCTCTTTCCCTCTCCCCCTCTGCCTCTGCCTCTGCCTCTCTGTACCTCTGCCTTTCAAATAAATAAATATTTTAAAAAATGAAAGGAGGGCCAGTGCCTGGCCGCTGCCCTTCTCAGCCTGGAGCGTGCGCACTGCGTGACCAGGAGCTCTAGAAAACCAGCCTGCACACTTTTTGGTTCCTCTTCTGAAGGCGTAGAACCAAGCCTGGCACAAAGGAGACAGCGTTTGGAGCTGTTGGACGGGTGAAGACAAATGGTTCGGTGCTGCGGGAATCAAAGCTCATGTTTGTTCAACTCCACAAAGCCCGGCTGGGTGCTGCCCTGTGTCAGGCGCCAGTGGTTCAGGGGAGGCTCGGGCTGGCTCCGGTTAGATGTGTCCGTTCCTCCCCAGAGCTGTGGGGAAGGGGCAGCGGGTCAGATGGGGTCCCATCTTGAGAAGCCCATTGGCTCCAGGTGGGAAGCTGAGCCAGCAAGCCCCAGAAGGGCCCTCCAGGCAGGGAGACAGACAACTGGATGATGGCTTTTGCCTTGAGTCCTAGAATGGCTCACCCCTGCCACCAGGAATATAACCTTGATCATGGCCGCAGCTGAGTGTGCCTGCTCTGTGCCCAGAACTCAGATTGGCCCGAGTCTCACACCGACGCCCCACAGGAAGGTGCCGTCACCACTTTCCAGAAAAGAACCCAGACTTGGAAGGTGTAGTAACTCAGGCCAGGTAGTGGAGCTGCGATGTGAAGAGAGAGCCTCGAAACACCAGCGTCCTGGTCTCTTCTGCCACCTCTGCTCTTGGAAGAGGTCGCGTGGGGCGCGCGGCATGTGGTGCAATGGGTGGTGCTGCTACCTGGGACACCAGCAGTCCATGTGGGCGCCAGTTCGCTTCCTGGCTGCTCCACTCCGATCCAGCTCCCTGCTGCTGGCCTGAGAAAGGCAGCAGACGGGGGCCCAAGTGTTTGGGTCCCTGCTCCCCACGTGGGAGATCTGGATGGAGCTCCTGGCTTCAGCCTGGCCCAGCCCTGGCTGTTGCAGCCATCTGGGAAGTAAACCAGTAGATGGAAGATTGATCTCTCTCTCTCCCTCCCTCCCTCCCTCCATCTTCTCTCTCCCTCTCTCTCTCTCTCTCTCTCTCTCTCTGCCCCCATAACTCTATCAAATAAAATAAATATTGAAAAAAAAAAAAAACTAGAAATGGCCACACAGACTCAGAACCATAAGAAACTCCTAGTGTGTGTAGGGGACTAGGGAGAACATACTGAAATGAGTTCAGGGTTTTTGTTTTTTTTTTTTTTTTTTTTTTTAGCTTTCAAAAAAGAAAAATGGTTTTGATAAAATTTAATTTTGGTGGGAAATGCTTTCTGACTTTCCCAGTTCTATTTTCTTCCTGCACAGAGCCCTCATCAAATGATTGTTGTGTTGATAAATTTAGCGTGCAGTTGGGACTTATATGTAGATTGTACCTACCCTCAAAGGGAGAGAGGATTTTATAGTTTCCATTCATTCTCATTAAAATCAGAACATTTGCATCTTAACTTTTACATCTTGTTCCAGGAATTTTAAGCAGTCTGATTGTATGGAAGTGGGTCGTATTAATTGCAAATGGGCTAGACATCTGCTCGCTAACATGGAGTGATTTTTTTTAAGCTCTGTTTTGTTTTTATATATGATCTGCACAGTGATTAAGTCAGGGCTGTTGGTGATGGTGTTGCAAAGCTAGGTTTTTCAGACTGATAATGTAACCATAAAAACGAGCTTAAGAGTGAATCTTTGAAAGTTCTGGGATGTCTTGGAGTTGATAGATCTTTGTCCCTGACACTCGGTCAGGGAGCCGTTTCCATCCGTGGCGCCCCTGCTGGTCTGCTGCTGTGAGTCCAGGCTCTGGGGTCAGGGAGGGACGGTGGCGCTCCTGTCCCTATGCGCCTGCAGGGTGAGTGGGGTCAGGTGTCCGACTGAGGGAACAGGACCCCGGCTGCTGTGACTTTTGACGCCCCTTTCTTCTTTCTAGAATTCTGGTAATGGAACAGTGTTTCCCAAAGTGGGTCTCTTGGGACACTAGTCCTAAAGGAAGTTGGTAAGCACAGAGACCCTGAGAGGTGCTGACTGCTTCAGCAAAGCCAAGCAGGTTCCTTCGCCGCAGTCCCTGTCCGAGCCTCTGACCCGGACCCGCACGCACTGACCCTCCAAGGGGAAGGTTCCGAGTGTGCACTTCCTCCGCTGCACTGGACCACCACAGACCCTTTGTCATGGAACACACGTTGGGAAGCGTCAGAGAACTTTCCAGATGCGCGCTATGAAGTCAGGAGCTCGGGAATCCGCTGCTCTCTGAGTCACGCAGCTTACGGAGCCTCAGTTCCTCAAGGCAGCGGCCGTGGCCTTGGCCCTCTTGCCCCCTAGTCCGTTGCAGACCTGGCTTTTCTCAGGGTTGCTGCTTGTAAGGCAGGTGCCGCTGGCGCAGCTGGGGGACGGGAAGGAAGCTGGGCCCCTGCAGACCCACGCGTGCCTGTGTGGCAGCGAGAGGAGGGTGGTCCGTGGCTAGCATCAGTGCTTAGGGGAGGACACGTCGTGTCTGAGAGGCAGAGGGCCCTAGAGTGAGTGACGCGTTCCCCGCAGCGGCGCCTGCCTCCCAGGAACGCCTCTGTCAGCATTTGCTGAAGGGTGAACTGTTAGGTCTGAGGTCTTTGCTAAAAGATTGCCACCAGTGCTTGCATACCATGCTGTTCTACCTCAGGTTAGTTGCCAAGTGCATATGTGATTTCACACCTTCTAGAATCAAAGGTTGAAACCGGAGAGCATTCCTTTTCCTACAGATGTGGCTGGAAGTGGAAATGGATTTGAACCAGTTCATCTAAACCCTGCTCTGCCCCTCCTGGAACCAGTGGCAGAAAGCTGACAGGTGTAAGAGGTGCTGATGCCACCATGGGACCAGCAAAGCTAGGTGACCCATAGGCGGGGGGAGGCTGCAGTTTGAACCCCTGCCCTTGACCTCGCTAACTTGAGCTTTCTGGTAATGGCGCAGTACGCAGCCTGTTGCCCAGCTCCTTCTCCTGATGCTCAGAGGAACCGGGTCCCACTCGTCCACTGCTCCTGCAGGCTGGGGCTTGGTACCCAAAGGAAGGCTCACTCGCTCCCCCTAATATGGGAAAAATCATTTAGAGCACTTAATTTGTGTTGACTCTTTACTGGTGCACTATTGCAATTAAGTTAGATTAATGAAAGGTAAATTCCAGTCTATACATGAAAAAGGAAAGTCTCTTGTAAAGACCCTAATTAGGATGTGTGTTTATTTAGCCTCTCATGGTTTAATTGCATCCCATCTTGCTATTTACAAACAGGCATCATTAAAGAATAATGAGTGTGTGAAACACATTCGTACCAGCAGCAGATGCGGTAACTGGAGGTTGGTGGAAGTGGGAGGGATGGATGGGACAGCTGCTGCTTTATTATTTTCGGATGGAGAATGCAGGGCGGCAGGGCGGGGCACGGGCGGAGCGAAGGCTCTGCGAGGCGAGGCGAGGTGAGGCGGCGGCAGGTTGTCCTCCGGCCAGCAGTGGGTTCGCCACTGCAGTTTGGTCTTGGTCTCTAAAAGAGAGCAAGCACGCTCACCCAGCTGTCCGCCGACCTCAGCCGGCCGGGGTTGGTGGAAGCCGCCTTGGCGGCCCTGCAGCGCAGGACATCTGAGCCTCAGAGCCGTGAGGATTCCCCCGAGAGCTGCAGAGCCGTGCCACGATGGGCCTCGCCTGGTGTAGCTCAGCGCCAGGCCTTCAGCAGCCGAAAAGAAGAATCCAAGTGTCAGATAAGCTGAGAAATAGCTTTCTGGCACTTCACCGGCTCCCTGAGATCCCATTCCAGTTCTGCATTCGTGCAGTTGTTCCTTGCAGTTACAGCGCCGTCTCGTCTCTTAGGCCGATGCATCATCATTTATGTTCCCTTCTAAACTTGCTGAATGGGGTGAGAAGAGCTGAGTTTCCAGATGGGACGGCAGTGAGACGGGGGAAGAGAGAACCACACGGAAGAGCCGAAGCAAGGGCGCGTTCCTCCCTCCTGGTGCGCAGTGCTCTGGTCCGTGGTGTGAATCAGACGCTAATGAAGAGTGTAGGTGCAGTAACAAAGACGCGGCAGTGTAGGCGCTAAGTGTGAGAAGCAGGTGCCACGGGGCCCTGGTTGTATATTGCCTGCAGGAATAACGATGGCTCTTCAGGCCCAGTGCCTCAGTTTCCCCTTCTGTTCTGGCTGTCATTGCAAAGCATTCTGTAAAAGCATTCCATATAAATGCAAATGGCTGCTGTTCAAACTGCTAAAAAACATAGATTTCTCTAGGGATTCCTGGGTGAGTTGAAGTCCAGGGTTTGTTTTTTTTTTTTTTTTTTAAATTGGGTTATAGGAATTCACAGCTTTCAGTACATTTATTTTTTTTTTCAAACAAACTCAGTTTAATTTTAAGCTACCCTAAATAGAAGCAAAATATATCTATATATTTGGTATGCCAGCGACCGCGTGTGTGTTTGAGGACGCGGATAGCTGCATTATCAAACACAGGAGAACCCAGACGGCAGAGGGGCTGTCTCTTTGTAGGTGTTAACTTGCAGCTGCTCCATTTTCAGCTCACAGAACTGTGGGGTAGATTTTCCCATTCATATTAATTGGATTTTAAAGTGACCTTGTCCATGTATTGATTTGAATTAAAATTTTCTACACCAAGGTCAAGTTGGCATACATCCTACAGACAAAATATTAAAAAGCCAAGGCTGCCTAACAGGGTATCGACAGAAGAGGTAGAGCCTTAACAGGGACAGCTCTGCCGCCGAGGGCACCACGGTGCCATTCTAATGCAGGCAGCGAGTGGCGGTTCTGTGGGGGGCGTCCGTGGGCCACCGCTTTGGGGGAAGCGCATCCCTGGGCACCTCCGAGCCCCGACTGCTGTGCCTCTGGCTGTGGGCCGGGGATGAGTCCCCAGGCCCCCTCGAGAAAGGACCCGTTCTGGCCGCTCATCAGACGGAGCTGTCTCAGCAGTGGCTCCCAGGCCCTGACCTGCCCTGTTAACATCTCCTCACTCGGTTACTTCAAGAGCATCCTCAGCTTCGTAAAGACGGACTAGTCTCCCCGTCCCTGCCGCCTTTCTCCTCATTCCATCCAGCAGCAGGACCGCAGGCCTGGCGCTCAAGCCCAGGCCCCGGGAGCTTCCTTCGTCCTGCCTCTTCCCGCATCTCCTCGCTGGCTCTCGGCACGTCACTTCAGTCCCCGCAGCCATCAGCCTCTAGCTGCCCGACTTCCGCCGCCCGGTGAGGCTGCCGCTGGCGCCTCCTGTGCGCTCCCTCTTCTCTGGACCCTCCACGCGGCATCCGGGCTGGAGTGGTTTTTAAGCACACATCCACCTGCTCGTTTCTCTGCCGAAAGCCCTGGGCGGCCACCCCGTCACCCATGCAGCACCTAACTCCTCCACGGAGCCTCCGAGGCTCTCCCCGGTGTGCCTGCCTCTGCCCAGCACGGGCCCTCGCCTGCCTGCCCGTGCCCAGTGCGGGCCCTCGCCTGCCTGCCCGTGCCCAGTGCGGGTCCTCGCCTGCCTGCCCGTGCCCAGTGCGGGCCCTTGCCTGCCTGCCCGTGCCCAGTGCTGGCCCTCACCTGCCTGCCCGTGCCCAGTGCGGGTCCTCGCCTGCCTGCCCGTGCCCAGCGCAGGCCCTCACCTGCCTGCCTCTGCCCAGTGCGGGTCCTCACCTGCCTGCCTCTGCCCAGCGCGGGCCCTCACCTGCCTGCCTCTGCCCAGCGCTGGCCCTCGCCTGCCTGCCCGTGCCCAGCGCTGGCCCTCGCCTGCCTGCCCGTGCCCAGCGCTGGCCCTCGCCTGCCTGCCCGTGCCCAGTGCGGGTCCTCGCCTGCCTGCCCGTGCCCAGCGCTGGTCCTCGCCTGCCTGCCTCTGCCCAGTGCGGGTCCTCGCCTGCCTGCCCGTGCCCAGCGCTGGACCTCACCTGCCTGCCCGTGCCCAGTACGGGTCCTCACCTGCCTGCCTGTGCCCAGTGCGGGTCCTCGCCTGCCTGCCTGCCTCTGCTCAGCGCGGGCCCTCGCCTGCCTGCCCGTGCCCAGTGCGGGTCCTCACCTGCCTGCCCGTGCCCAGCGTGGGCCCTCGCCTGCCTGCCCGCCTCTGCCCAGCGCGGGTCCTCGCCTGCCTGCCTGTGCCCAGCGTGGGTCCTCGCCTGCCTGCCTGCCCGCCTGCCCCTCAGACACCAGGCCTTGGTGCGTGCTGCTCTCTTGGCCTGGCTGCTCTGTCCTGGTGCTTGGTGTGGGCCAGCTCAGTCCTGCTCAGTAGGCTTCAGCTTTCTGTCCTCAGAGCCTGGCTCAGGCTAAGCAGCCGTTGGCTCCCACGCCACCCATCCACCTGAGCACGTCCAGCCCTGAGAGCAAACGTGACCTTGTTCTCTGGCCATCTCCAGTTCCTAGAAGATGCATTGCATGTGCTGGGTGCCTCGTTAGGGTTTCAGTGAGTGAGTGAGTGAGTGACCAAATGAATGACAATGAGCTGACCTACATGTCATTTTTAACACACAAGTGTTACCTACATAGTCTCTTTAAACCGTCTCCTTGCCTTTCAGATAAAATGGGAAGCAGTCCAGTTGCTCATTTGCTTTGTTACTCTTGGCACATTCTGTTTCTGTGTGGGGGTCTTCGTCACCTGTCTCCTAGACCGTCAGTCCTACCCAGGAGCGTCTCGCTCCCTTCCCCCTCCAGTGCACGTGGGAACGTGCAGCCAGCACAGCCTTGCCGGGAGCTGCAGGCCGCCCGCGCCGCTCTGGCTGTGTGCCTTTGCCCGTCTGTCCCTCCTTCCTCCTCCCCTAGTCTGCCCCCTCCCATGGCGGCGCTGTTACTTTCCCGGTGTGACCAGTGTTTTCCTGTCCGGATTCTGGCAGGGGACGCTGTAATCGGCCTAAGCAGTGTGAGGCAGAACCAGGCCGCTACTGGGTCCTGCCCCTGGCCCCACCGGCCCTGGGTGGCAGGCACTTGGTGTGCGGCGGCTTGCCTCGCCATGCCCCGCAGTGCGGGCGCGGGGAGGGGCCGCCAGCCGTCCAGGAGCCCACTTCAGATCTGCTGGGAGAAAGCAGCCTCTCACTTTCCACGTAGCCTGTGTCCTGCCCCGTTCCCGTAGCTCTGTTTGGAGTCCGACGTCCTGTTTTATCCAGGCGCCGGCTTTAGTTCTGCACTCCGTTTTCCCTGGAAGGGATGCGTGTTACATATGCATGTGCGCCTTATGAATTAAGATGGACTACATTTTCTCTTGACAGTTTGGGGGAATTTTTCATACCGGTGCAAGGGCAGCCCGGAGGTAGTGTGAAGCCGACCTCAGGAGGCGCGGTTCTCTGGTCTCTGATCCGTTAGACTGTGTGCATCCTGGCTGCTGTGGAGGGGAGGCAGACGAAGACGGCAAGGCTGGTGAAGAGCCGTAGCTGACGGGTGACACGGGAAGTCGCGGCAGAGCCTTCCCTGTCGGAAGCCTGTCAGTGAAACCGGCTGCCCCAAGTGCTCCCTGGCCGTCGCGGTTGTGAGGCCGGACGAGGGGTGAGCTAGGGAATCGGCAGGTGCCCAGGTCACAAGTTTGGTGGCCCGTTAGCAGGCGGCCCAGTCCTCTCCGCAGGGGAATGGGCCACCCAGGGCAAGTTAGACCTCGCCTTACCAGGCAGGGTGCTTAGTAATTACGGAAAGTAGCGACAGCCGTGCTGTGAGCCCAGCGCCAGCTGTCGGTCCTCGTTGAAGGCTGCATTCGGGAGAAGAGAGTGAGCGAAGCCCAGCAGAGCTCAGGCTCCCCAGCCCCGGCTCTCCTGTCCCCTGTGACAAGGGCCGTGAAGGGGGCAGCCCCGCGTGACTGCGGACAGAGCCCCCGCCATGTCTCCGTCACAGTGCCGAGGCTGGCGCAGGCGGGGCCTAGAGAGGGCCTGGAGGGGCGGAGCGGATCTGCTGTCCAGTCTGCCTCCCCCCAGCCTGTGGCCGGCTCTCAGCCCTCGCCTGAGGCTCACGGCTTCGCATCTCGAGTCCAGTGCCAGGCTCGCTTGGCCCCTCTCAGACCACATTTCACATCCTTTCACATCTGAGACACAACCGGACCCCTGGCCTGGAGCCTGGCAGGACGCGAGTTCTGCCACGGCCCTCGGCGTGACCTCGGTTTCCCATCACATAGGGATGTGGCCATTGGCCTACACCCTGCAGCCCCAGGGGCCTCCGCTTCCAAGGTGTGGCAGACACTTGATCTTCTCTGCCTGAGCCTTGCCACACTCACAGGCCCTGGGCTAAAAAGCAGCAGTTGGGGTCAGCAGACAAAGCCACCACCTGCAGTGCCGGCATCCCATATGGGCGCCGGTTCAAGTCCTGGCTGTTCCACACTTCCGATCCAGCTCTCTGCCATGGCCTGGAAAAGCAGTAGAAGATGGCTCAAGTCCTTGGGCCCCTGCACCCGCATTTGAGACCCGGAGGAATCTCCTGGTTCCTGGCTTTGGATCAGAGCAGCTTCAGACATTGAGGCCATTTGGGGAGTGAACCAGTGGATGGAAGACACACCCCCACCCCGCCTCTCCTTCTCTCTCTGTGTACTCTTTCAAATAAATAAGTAAATTTTTTTTTTTTAAGATTTTACACAGAGCGAGGATGGAGTTCAGACTGCTGGCTTCGGCCTGGCCCAGCCCCAGCCATTGAGGGAGTGAGCTAGTGGATGGAACAGAAGCCTGCCTGCCGTCCCACCTCGTCCCTCTCTCTCTGTCCCTCCCTTCCCCTTCTCTGCCTGGAAAGTAAAGTGAAGATCAATCGATTGATTTCTAAATGGGAGAGTTAGAAGATGATACTGTGACTGCTTCCCAGCTCCGGTTCTGTGATTCTCCAAGGCCACGTCCTGGCCCAGTGTCTCTCCTCGTCCCCGCACCTACTCCTCCATCAGGACCACAGGCCTTATCCCATTCCTTCCTTGGAACTGGGACAAACAGGACCCTTAGCACTGTACTGCACCTCCTGAGTCTGCCTCCCCCGACACCACGTCAGTTACCCCTCAGGGAGACCTGGGTATCAGGCTTCTACCTTGTTTGCCATGCGGGATAGCACCATGGCGTGGCGGGGTTTTGTAGAACACCCCTCTCCTAAGGCGGGGCAGACAGTCCTGAGTGACAGCCCTGGGGCCAGCTCCTGTTGCAGACACCCAGGCTTCAGGCCAGGTTGGGTGCCCTGGTCCTGGTCAGCCCAGCTTCCTTGAACCCTGGGCCCAGAGTCTCCCCCACGCGGGAGGAGTAGGGTTGTGAGGGATCGCCTGCCTTGGTCTGCCAGTGGAGACGACATTCCTGCCACCAGATTCCTCGGGTTTCTCTAGGGGCAGAGCTGAACCAAGTGTTTTTCTCTGTTATTCTCAACTTCCCTCTTCTTGTGACTTGACGTGACACTTGAACTAGATATGCTCAAAGTGCCACACAGCTTGGCAGACAACTGCTGGAAGGTCACACAGGAAGGGCCACTAACCACGGCGGAGCGCTGCCCGTGCTGAGGGGGCGGGCGGGGCTGGCCTCCCCCAGGTGCACAGGGGCCTTCCTCTGCCTGTCTTTGCAGCGTGCCGCTTGAATGCTCACTGGACCGACGTGGAACGAGTAGGGAGCGAGCTCTTTGGAGACGCGCTGCTCCACATAGAAGAGGGTTACCGTGGTAACCGCAAGCCCGCTTCATCACCAGATGGCGTGAGCTCTTGTCGGTGGCGTCCGTTGCAGTTGCCAACAAGCAGCCTGGAGCCCTGGCAGTGGGTGCTTTGCTTCTGACTGTGGCCGGCATTGGCTAGTTTGTGGAAGGATGTCCAGTGGCCTGCGTGCGGCACATTGCCATATTGGTCCATCAGAAGTCCAGGGTCACTCCAGATGGGGTGAAACACATAGGTGTGAGAATCTGACCTCCGTGGGGGACGTGGGAAAAGGCAGGCTGAACTCCGTCCCAATGGCCGAGTTGGCAGGGCTCCTGGTGCCGCGACCCCTCTGGGGTGGCCGCTCCCCAGCCACGCCTCTTACGTCGCCCTCCCTTTCTGAACTCCCCAGCTGGCCTTCCGCTGAACAAACAGGCTTGAGCAGGTGTCTGCCTTGCCCTGGGCAGGGGCGCCGCCCTCCACCCGCACACCTGATGGCCGCCTCGGGGTCAGCGACGTGCTGGCCTCGCACCCTGCCCTCGGCTGTCCGACCCCGAGGCTCTCACTTTCTGCTCCACAGTCACTCCCGGGAGCCCCCAGTCGTCCGGTCTTCAGGGCCCAGCGGCACCGTCCCCCACGCTCAGCCATGCCGCCAGCCAGAGTAGCAGGTCCACTGGCCCGCTGGCGGCAGCAGTTCTGGCTCGAGGTGTGACGTGGCTCTGAGCCCAGTCACGATAGCGGCCATGCTGTGCTGTTGCCTTCCACGGGCATGTCCTGGCCACTTGGGGGTGGGAGAGAAGGAGACCGTGGCTAAGCTTCCCAGCCACGAGGTGAGACTCCAGTCCAAAGGCAGCTGTCTGCAAAGCCTCGGATGCTGGGCTTCAGAACTGTGGCTTGCATGTGGTCGTGACCCAGCAGACTTGAGAAAACCGTCGTTCCCGGCTGTCCACGCTGAGCGAGCACCAGGGTCCTTGTGGCTCTGCATTGTCAAACCTCAGAGAGCTTTACTGATTTGAAAGATATTAAAAGTAAACCAAGCCGGCACCGCGGCTCAATAGGCTAATCCTCCACCTTGCGGTGCCGGAACACCGGGTTCTAGTCCCGGTCGGGGCACCGGATTCTTTCCCGGTTGCCCCTCTTCCAGGCCAGCTCTCTGCTGTGGCCAGGGAGTGCAGTGGAGGATGGCCCAAGTCCTTGGGCCCTGCACCCGCATGGGAGACCAGGATAAGCACCTGGCTCCTGGCTTCGGATCAGCGCGATGTGCCAGCCGCAGCGGCCATTGGAGGGTGAACCAACAGCAAAAGGAAGACCTTTCTCTCTCTCTCTCTCTCTCTCTCTCTCACTCTCACTCTCACTGTCCACTCTGCCTGTCAAAAAAAAAAAAAAAAAAAAAAAAAAAGTAAACCAGGGGCCGGCACTGTGGTGTAGCAGTAAAGCCACTGCCTCTAACGCCAGCATCCCACGTGGGCGCTGGTTCACGTCCTGGCTGCTCCAGTCCCGACCCATCTCTCTGCTATGGCCTGGGAAACCAGTAGAAGATGGTGCAAGTCCTTGGGCCCCTGCACCCGCGTGGGAGACTTGAAAGAAGCTCCTTGCTCCTGGCTTTGGATCGGCGCAGCTCAGGCCATTGCAGCCTTCTGGGGAGTGAACCAGCAGATGGAAGACCTCTCTCTCTGCCTCTGCCTCTGCCTCTCTGTAACTCTGCCTTTCTTTAAAAAATAAATAAATAAACCAGAGCAAGACTTCACCACCCTGGCTATGAACTACTGCAGCCCTCAGTGTCGTCTTTCCAAAAGTGTCAAACCTGAACACCTCACATGACGAGTGTGTGAGGGGGAGCAGGCTACCCTGCACCACGGGCGCCTGCGGCAGAGTCCAGCCTGCGGGGCTCACAGATAGCCCAGCTCCCTGCACAGAGGAGGTAGGAGACGGCTTATGAGACCAGCCAGGCACACCCAGGCACACTGTGTGGCTCTTGTTTGAGTTCTGAAACAAGCAAACTTTTGTGGTACTTAGGAGACTCAGATGAGTGGGGTCTTGGTAACGCTGCACAGGGATTGCTTGAGTCGGGGGCCAGCTCTGAGCGGAGGCTCTGTTTCCCAGGTCTTCATCTCAGAGATGTACCCTGCAGTATTTGCAGGTGAGGTGACTGACCCGTGCCTTCGCACGTTCACATCACTCAGGGGTAAAGGAGGTGTGGGTGGCCAGCGTGGCTGGAGTGGCCGGCAGGGGTCTTCGCTGCAGGTGTCCCCACCCCGCCTCGCTCAGGTTTGTGTGGGGTTTTATGGCTCCATGGTGAAAGTCTTGTTCAAAAGCCAGCTCAGTGGGCTACTTGCAGGGAGTGGGTTTCAGTTTATCTTGTTTCCATCCAGCAGCTTCCATTGCTGATGGCAGAGAGACGTCGGTGTGCTCGTGCCATCCTGGTTAGCACAACCCTATGGTTAGCAGCTTGGCAAATCCTTCCAAAAGCCTGTCCTGTTGGTGTAGTTACATTTCAGAAGGTCTCTCCTAAGGAGGGAACCTCAAATGTGGTGAGAGCTTTGTGGAGACTTGGATCCGGTGTCGGATCAGAGCGCTCAGGCACGCACAGCGGCTGACCCTGGCCTGGAAGGTGCATGGAGGGTGGCACGGTGCTTATGTCCTAACAGGAATTACATAGACAGATGTGATCTGTTATAACCTTGTTAGTTTAAAAACCGCGTATCTCTGGTAATACAAGTAATTGAGGGACACTTACCCTAAAACAGTGATGGTGATTATGTTTGGATGGGAAGACTGGGAACAAGGTAGGACCCCTGAGTGGTACGTGGTGGGACCGTATTTAAAAGTATTTCATGGAATAAGGTGTTTGAGCATTCCCTTCAATGTAAGTACACGTGTCCTGTCCTTTGGCCTATTTATTTTCCCTGCCATTTTAGACGTACAAATAGACATCAACCTAGCAGTGAAGTTACTGAAGGAAAAAGATGTGGGGGTGGGCACTGGTGCCCAGAGCTAATCAGGGGGAGGGGGTCCAGGTCAGACTGGGGGATGGGGTTGCTGTCGGAGGCCGAGGCTCTGGTCTTACCCAGACCTGCAAGGTTCTCCCTCACCTGGTTCTGTGATGTTCACACCCCGGTGGGTCTGGGCCAGGTGGCCTCCCGGGTCTCTCTTCTCCAATTTATTTGTTTATTTGAAAGTCAGAGCCTGGCGCCGCAGCTCACTAAGCTAATCCTCCGCCTAGCGGCGCCGGCACACCAGGTTCTAGTCCCGGTCGGGGCGCCGGATTCTGTCCCGGTTGCCCCTCTTCCAGGCCAGCTCTCTGCTGTGGCCAGGGAGTGCAGTGGAGGATGGCCCAAGTGCTTGGGCCCTGCACCACATGGGAGACCAGGAGAAGCACCGGGCTCCTGCCTTTGGATCAGCGCAATGTGCAGGTCGCAGCGCGCCGGCCGCGGCGGCCATTGGAGGGTGAACCAACAGCAAAAAGGAAGACCTTTCTCTCTGTCTCTCTCTCTCACTGTCCACTCTGCCTGTCAAAAAAAAAAAAGAAAAGAAAAAGAAAAAAGAAAGAGTTACACAGAGAGGAAGAGACAGAAATATCTTCCCTCCTCTGGTTGACTCCCCAAATAGCCGCAGCGGCCAGGGCTGGGCCAGGCCAGTGGGGCATCTTCCACTAATTTCCCAGGTGCATTAGCAAGGAGCTGAATTGGAAGTGCAGCAGCCAGGACTCCATCCCCTGTGGGCTGACCGCTTTACCTGCTGTGCCACAACACCGGCCCCGTACCAGGCCTCTTCTCTGAAGGGAAGACAGGGCCAGCAGGGGCCATGAGTGACGGCGCCCCACGAGCAGGCAGGTGCCAAGTCTGTTCCGGCGAGCGCAGCAGTTCGCTTGCCCTGCTGTCTGAAACTGCACTTGCTTCTCCTTTTCGATCCATAACACGTGCTCCAGTTCTGAGAGACCAGAGCGCTTGCCTGCACACCAGGGTGGTGCTCTTTGGTGGAGATAAAGCTCAGCCACTTCCCTTTTACCTCCAGACTTCGTCTGGTAGGACTGGCTCAGCTGCGAGGAGTGCGGCGCCCGCCTTCACTCTCTGTTGTGCTGCTCCGTACTCCGCGGCTGTGCAGGGCCCGCAGCAGGACGAAGACAAATGTGCTCCCTAACCCCTGCATCCAGAACCCGGGACCCTGGCCTGGAAGAGGGCGGTCTCCAGTGGGCGGGTTGTGAGCACAGGAAACCTGTCCTGAGCGTCCAAGCCAAACAGTATGAAGGGCTGCAGGGCGGGGCGCTGACTGGTGGCCAGAGTCTGTTCTGCAGTGCCTCAGGGTCGCGCCAGGGCTCCGGGGAGTCCTCCCAGCCCCGCCCCTTGTGATGTGCACGTCCCAGTAAGCTGTGCTGTCTGTGTGTTTGCGCCCTGACAGGTGACCTTGGGGAAGGTGTTGAAGGTCGTCGTGGTCATGCGGAGCCTCTTCATCGACCGCACCATCGTGAAGGGCTACCATGAGGACGTCTACACAGAGGACGGCAAGGTACACGCCCGCCGCTCTCTGTGTCCCGGCACGGATGGCCCAGGGTCCCCGGTGAATGCCCCGCATATGAAGATGAGCGCTGCGTGAGCCCTGCCCGGGGTTTCCCCCAAGCCGCCACCGCCCTCAGCTGCATCTCTAACTCACTCCCTAGACCCCGGCCGCCTCCCTAAACGTCTCTTCTGAGGAAGGGGCTCTTTCTCCCCCAAGTCAGACAGCACGTCAGTAGCCCAGGGGTCAGCATTTTGCTTTTCGAGGGTTGGAGTTAGGGAGACACAGCCTGGTGACGCCCGTTTTCCATGAAAGAAGCAGGTAGCCCCCAGCAAGCCGCAGTGCATGGTGGCGCAGTGGACGCGACCCGCAGCCCGTGGGCGAGCAGAGACCCCGCTGGTTACAGCCGGTGTGCAGCAGGGAGATGAGAAGGAGACGTTCAGAAGGCTGAGCGATGGCCGGGCCGGTGTCCTGAGGGCGCGAGGCGGCCGCGAGCTCTGAGTGAGGACGGGAGACTCGGCGCCCTGCCTTGTGCTGGCCTCCGGGTTTGCCTTATTCAACTGCCCCGTACTGAGGTGTCCCAGATAATACATAGCGGGCACGCGCTTAGCACTGTGCCGCCTGGTAAGCCCCCAGCGGTAGACGGCTAGGATCTTATAACACACTGAAGGGAAGTGGGAAGTGGCCTGCTAGGGAGCCCTCTCTTCTCTGTGTCACCCCCGCTCGGCCATTCCCAAGTGCCCCACCCCCAGTCCCCCAGGCTCTCTTGTCCTCCGTCCATTCCCATGCAGTGACCACTCGCGACTGCTTCCTCGTCAGCCCCCGCCCCGGTGTCTCTCCAGTCCAGCCTGGCCCCGCCCCGTCGTCCGGCTCCCGGCTGACCTTTGCTGGCCTCCCTGCACAAGCCTTCCTAGCCAGGCCCCAGCTGTCAGCAGGTGCCGGCAGGCCTCCCTCTCACCTCTGCAGCAGGGCCCAGCCGTCTCCTGTGCATTCGGTTCCTGCTGTTTCTGAACCGAGTAACCGCTTTGTAGTGGCTCCCGTAGTCCTCAGCCACACTTCCCTCCACCATCCGGCCCTCCTGGCTTCCAGGGCCATCTTCCTGAGATTCACACCACGCGCCCAGGCCTCTGGCTGCGTACCCCCTCCCCGTTGCTCGAAGCAGGATAGTAGGTTGGGAGTAGGTGACGTAGCAAGCGTGGCAGACACAGCGTGGAGCACGGCCTGCAGGCTGCTTAGCCGCGGAGATCCTTGGAGCCCGTGGTCGCCTCTGCCGTGGAACTCCATCAGCAGGAATGCGCCCTGGGCAGGGCTTTCCCGCCTGGCTGACCACCAGGTTCTTTTGTGTATTCCTTTCATCTCGGGTCATGCTGTGATGCTGGCGTCTTGCGGAACATGCTTCTGAGAACCCAGCAAAAACCTGGACAAGACCCAGACTCCTTTGCAAGGCACAGAAGTGCCTGATGGCTGGGCCCTGCCTGCCCCTCTGGCCTCGTCTGCATCGGCCTCTCTGCGTCACATCTCACATTCCAGTCTTACGTGCCAAACTCTGCCTCGCAGCTGCCTGTCGCGTGCCCTTTGCCCCCTGCCCTGCGACCCTCACCCTTCCCTCGACAGGGACGTCATGCCGTCCCTGTTCACCTGGCAGCCTCACTCCAGCGCCATGCTCGTGAGTGGGTTCCTGAAGCAGCCCGCCTGGGTCTGCCTCTGCTTGTGCCAGAGCCGCCAGAGCCGCGCTCGGCAGGTCTGTGGGATCGTGAAGTCTCTTCCCAGGAACAGAAATGCCGGCAGTGCTGGCGGGCGTGGTCAGGGCCATGTGCTGGGCATTTCCTAATGAAGTCCTCCAGACAGTATCATGACCCGGTGCTGCTGTGAGTCTCATTTTTCAGCTGAAGAAACTGCCCACGGCCGCCGGGGCGGAGCCATAACCTGCACTGGCCGGGAGCTCTTCGAGGGCGCAGTCCCCAGGCTGTCTCTCTGTGCCCGGAGCACAGGGCGCGGTCCCCAGGCTGTCTCTCTGTGCCCCGTGGAGCCTGGGAGGGCGTCGGGGAAAAGCAGAGCACGGGAAGTGGAGAAGGGAGAGACGGAGAGTAGGAGAAGGAGTAGGGGTGTTGGTGTTCTGAAGGAGTCAGAGGATAAAGGACACTCACACTCACGCACACTCACACACACACTCACACACTGCTGATGAGAAAACAGCTCGGCGTCTCCGTCCGTCAGGAGAAGGGGGTGTGCTGTGCGTCGGGAGCCGTGTGGCCTCAGAAGTCTGGTGGGACAGGAAGCACTCTTCCAGCCGCAGGCCTGCCAGGCAGTGAGCAGGGACCTGAAGCCGGAGTAGCCAGGCTGCTGCCGGGGACTCCACGCCGGGCTCGCTCATTTGTTTTGTTTTGCTTCAGAGCACTTTACTGCTGATAAAAATAGAACCACCCGGCACCAGGGATCCGTTTTGAGTGCTGGACCTGGGGGTGTGTCTGCGTGGTCACATGTACTTACCTGCATGCAGGCACGTGCACTGGTGTTGAGGTGTCTGGCACATCCCAAATGGAGCTGCCCGTCTGGAGGAGCCCCGGAGCCGAGGGCGTGGCCTGCGGCGCAGCTGGTTGGGAGCAGCCCTGCGTCTGCCGCGTTGTCCCGGGTAGCTGCAGGGGTGTTTGCTGCAGGCTCCTGGAGAGTGGCCTCAGATGCCCCGCGTGCGGCTCGGGGAGCTCCTGCGGCTGCACTCTGCCTGTGCCGCGGCTGTCCCCAGGCCCAAGGCCGTGGTGCCTTCTAACAGGCTCCGTTCCCCCTGTGGCTGCAGCCATGGCCCAGCACCGCCCCAGCCCCCAGCCCCGGCAGGATCTCTCCCCATCAGAATCCATCACTTGCAGGGACCCCCAGCGCCACCCTGACATGCTGTCTCCTTACCTGGGAGGCGCAGTTTTGATGCCAAGCAGTAGTGGCCCGAGGCTTCTAATAAGAAACAGAAATGTTGTTCAGACTTAGCAGCGGCTGGGCAGGGCACCCGGGGCGCAGCCCGCGCTGTGACTCAGCACGTTAGACAGCAGAATTTCAGATGAGTACCTGGCCATTGTCCTGATCTTATAGCAGTCAGCCTTCGCGGAAAAAAATACAAGTGTCTCGGGTGAATTTATCTTATTAGGGGATTTGGGTTATGTTAATGCCATAGCTTCATTAATTACCCCATATCAATAAGAAAGGCAGCTGTTAGCCTCCCAGTGTAAGAGAGGAATAGAAATGGTGGTATCAAAGGAAACCTTCAAAGACAGCCCGAGCTGTCTCCAGGGTAATTTCTGATCCCTGCATTCTTCCCACTTCAAAGTTGGGGTGTGTGTGTGTGTGTGTTTGGGTCGAGCGGGTTGGGGGAAGCTGGAATCTGATTTCTCTAATAAGTGTTGGCATCAGCCCCGTTTGATATTAGATGCAGGGAACATTTTGATTTGTTATAGCCTTTGAAATTGTTCAGACGACCTTCAGAAAAATGGCCTCTTGTTACTTCTGGGGAGAAGGGCGAGAGCCGGGAAGGGGAATCCAGTTTAATTCACATGCAGAGGGTGCCCTAAAATTGTGCTTTCAGCAGTTTTTTAGTAACAAATGCGTGTCCTGATTGAAAGTGAAAAGCTGAAGAATAATAGACCCGTGGCCCTGCGTGGCTGGGCGAGACTTGTCCACTCCCCGTCCCCTGGGAGGGTGGGACCCTGGGACTGCCTGCAGGGGTCACAGGCAGGAAAACTTGGTGACCCCAAGGGTGATCCCTCAGCATGCTGGTTTGTAGCACCCTCGACAGCCGGGCGTGACGTACCTGTCGACCTTGCCAGCTGTCAGTAAAAGCTTTCAAAGTTGAAACCATCACTCAGCCCGAGAACTCCACTTGGAAGTGTCCTCTCAGATCATCTAAAATTCATCGTGCAGTTTTTTTGAAATGAAATAAAGAATTGATAACCTTCTGATACGCTGCCAACATTTTCACTTGCTGCTAAGTGAATTTTCGTGGCGATGATTGTCGCAGCAGCAGGCCTCAAAGCAGACAGCGGTGTCGAACACGGCAGGAGCGCCAGCGCTCGGCGCCGCCCCTCCCAGCCCGGAGCCAGGCCTGGGGACGGGGACCTGTGATGCCAGACGAGTCGGGGCCCCCGCTGAGCCTCAGTTTCCTCCTCGGGGCTGGGAGATGATTGGTCTCGTGCCCGTGCCCATGCCGACAGGATGTGAAGAGTGAGTGCCCGCCCCGTGGCTGGGCTGCAGCTGACAGCGTGGTCATCCTCAGAGTCCGAAAGGCCTCGCCCGCCTGCTGGTGTCCCGACCTTCTGGTTGTTGCTTTTGGTGACTGATTTGGATTTGTCACCATCCTCACCTGTTCCTCCTGTGCCGAGGGGCCTGGATGTTTGTCCTGAGAGCAGGCGTGTGTCTTGCCAGCACAGTGGTCCTCTGAGAGCAGACCATAGTCCCATCCTCGAATCTCGTGCCGGGCCCCTCTTCTGGAAGCCTCACTGGAGACAGCAGGTGCAGCCACCTGCCGGGATTTCACAGCCCTCCAGGTTCCACAGCTTTCTGACGCTGCCCAGCACCAGGGTGCTCCTCGCCTCCTTCCTGCACCGTGGTTCTGAATGATCTCCAGTTCGTTGTGTTGAAGGTCGCGGCTTCCAGAATGTTCCTTTTTTGAGCACTGCGGTCAGTGGAAACTTGGTGGCTATGCCCACCCTTTTCAGTGAATGACCGGAGGAAGTAAACACCGGATCAGATCAGTCCTGGCTCCCTGGAATGAATTTCTAAGATCTTCTTGGCCCCTGAGTAGGGCAGGGCACCGACTCCAGACGCTCTGCTAAATGGCTTTCTTTGGCATAAATCTAGCAGAAAAATGGAGCCCGTGCCACCTGCCGTGCATTCGCAGCTAAAGGGGAGCCCATTGTTCTCAGGTCCCCCTTCTTAGCAGGGACGGGCATGCCGGCAGGTAAGCGGCCGCGGCTGTCTAAGGTCCCTCCGTCCCAGATGGCAGGAACTGTTCCCTGGGGCCCTGAACAGCATAGTTAAGCCTCCTTTCAAAAGAGCAGCTCCCTCCCTCTGAATAAGCGGCGTGTGTTTTGCGAATCCACAATTAGGCTGGAGAGTCCATCTCTTAATTAAACCTGTGCCTGCTTCTCTCCAGACGATTTTTCATTAAAACATTTTGCTTCTTAACGTGATTCTCTCCTGCAGGTGAAAACTCAAACTTCTCAGTCCTCGGAGTCTGTTCTTTTTCCCCTGTTTTCCGTGGATCTCGGGGTGTGTGTTGGGGGGGGGGGGTCTGCTCTGTGTGATGTGAGCGGGCAGAATCCCCGGAGAAGCTGGGACTGGGAGGCGGCAGCTGTGAGCCTGCGCCGTGAGGACAGCTCTGTCGGTTCCAGGTTCAGACCGATGTTGCTCTCCCTAAGATTTAGATTTAGAACCTTCGGTGTCTCCGTGCCGTCCTGGCCGTGCACAAAGTCATGCTCGTGCCGCCCTGAGCGTTTTAGCAGGCGCAGAGGGAGGAGCTGGGACCCAGGAAGGAGACGATGCGAATAGTGGGCGGGGGGCCGTGGATGGACGTGAGCCACGTCTTCTGTCGTGTACCCCGGAGCCGGGCTGACTGAGCCTCCACCAGGAGCCCTGCAGAGGCCTTCTCTCCCTGGCCTCTGTCCCGGGGTCTTCGCCAGGCATTTCTGAGGGAGGGGGTGTGAACAGGAGGATGCCCCGGGAACCAGTTCACAGCCCAGCCTTTTCCTTTGCAGAGACAGATTTCCAAAAGCCAGGTTTGGGTGTTGTCCTTGGTCAAAGGCAACACTTCTTGCCCCGTCCACTGGCTTCTCCGGCCCCGATAGCCACGGCTCGGCTTCAGCCCGGCCACCAGCCAACCCCAAACCCGGTCCCAGGAGGTTCATGGCCAGGTGTTGCAGTTCCCTCACCTTGTGACCTCTTGATTAAAGTCGACTTTTTAGCACCTGTGGGGCTCACTGAGGGCTCCTCATTTACCCAGCACTGTGTCGGGGCTGTTCCTATTTTTGCCACCCTCCGCTTGTTCTGAATTCTTGAAGCAGTGGGAAGACATTGATTGGGCTTGTACAAACCCGTAAAACTCAGATGGCGTTGGGTGTCCCAGGTGTGACCAGGTGCCACCTTGGCCTGCAGCCTCTGGGTTTGTGAAGTAGGGGTGCCTGAGACCAGGGTTTCTGACCGGCCAGGCGTCACATTAGCTCTGCGAAAAGAAAGACAAAAAAGGCTCTTGAACTGACTCCAGACACAGCAGGGATCCGTATACTAAAAAACCATAATAATAACCACAACAATCCCCCTAGGGGCTCCTGATGCCCGGCCAGTTTGGGCAGAGCCCGTGAGACCATCTGGAGGAGGTGTCTCCGGGTGACCCTGGGCCGCTGAGTGCCTCTGAACCCTTGCCACGCCATCCGCAGAGTCAGATTATGAACGGAACCTGAGTGTGGAGGGCCCAGGGCAGGGCCCAGCACAGGACAAATGCTGGGCAGACGCTGGGCAGCCGGGAGCTGCCGGCTCCCTCCTGTCTGCAGAGGCTGCTGGGGCCTGCTGAGGGACCCAGGGGGCAGGCAGTGGGGGGAAGATTAGCCCCATCCCAGCTGAGCTCTCCTGCCTGTGGGCAAGAGAGACAGTAAACTAGGAAACACTATGCTGGTTTTACAAATTTTTTTGAAAAATGGTAGCAGTTTGGGCAGTTCTTAAGTGTTACAAAAATAGAAGGTTTTGAAAGGGTGAAGACAATGGGGACAGTGGGTGTTGGGAATGATATGTTGGTAGGGTGGCTGGGTGACACGTCACTGGGAAGTGACCTTTGAACTAAGGGAAGTGCGGGAGGTGCCGTGTCCGGGAACTGGGGGGAGGAAACCAGGCCGGGGCAGAGCCGGGGAGGAGGCAACAGGTGCCTATGTCTCTGTTCCCTCCTGTGGTTGTCTCAAGTCCCTAGCAGATGAGGCCGACTCTCAGGGTGGGGGGTTCTGACACAGTGCTGATGAGTCTTCCCTCTTCTCTCCGCAGCTTGATATATGGTCCAAGTCCAACTACCAGGTGTTCCAGAAGGTGAGTGCTTGCTCGGGGCCCCAGCCAGGCAGCGGTGTGTGAAGAGTTGGGGTCGCGGAGGCACAGGCCAGCATGGGGGCCGCTGGCTGGGTGTTCCATTTAGACGGTGATTGGCGGCTGTTGTGTGGGGGTGGGAGCCGGGGGACATGCGGAACATGCAGGGTGCAGAAACCATTCTCTGTGTGTGTGTGTGTGATTACACGGCTGCGTCCATCAAAGTGCACAGTGCTGTGCCTGCAGTGCCCTTGTGTGCACCAGACCTTAGAAGTCAGGGTTACGTTGGCCCTCTCAGAGCCCTGTGGTCCACACAGGCACCCTGGGGATGGCTGGGGGGATCCCGGCCGCCTGCTGAGGTCTGGTGAGGGGTTGTGAGGAAAAGTGGGAAGTGACCAGCTCCTGATGAGGGAGGGGCCCCGCCCCACCCACAGCGAGGCAGCAGCGGTGCCAGCTGTCCTTGTCCTCGGGCAGCGAGATCACACCAGTTTGGTTTCGCCCAGTCCCTCCTGGAGTACCCCACACTGCACCCGAGCCCAGGGTTGCATGCGTGTCCTGTGCTCAGTGCTGGGAATACAGGGGCCGGCGGCGCAGGCGAGGCAGATGAGGCAGCTCGCACCTGTTCCTGGGGCCCCCTCATGTTAGGGTGGGCAGCATGGGTGGGGGAGCCAGCTCCTGAGATGCCTCAGGAGGGCCCAGGCCAGGCAGCTGCCTGGACACCCGCGTGGGAGGCATGGATTCTGTTTCAGTCCGTGGGAAACCCTTGCTGGCACTGGAGCCGAGGAGGGTATGACTGGGTGCGTCATGTCCCGGGCAAGTCCTACACTGAGTGGTAGCTGTTGCCCACCTGTGCCCGGGAGCGTGACGCCTTTTTCTTGCCAAACTGAAATTCACCTACCACATGACTGGCACTTAGAGTAGAAACTCCCTGGCTTTTAGCACGTCCACCACGGTGTGCCGGCACCACCTGTGTCTCTCCTGAAAGGAGACCCCGAGCCCACGAGTGCTGAGCTCCGGGTTTTGCTCTCCAGGGGTGTAATGGCCGTCCTGCTAGCGGTCCTGAGTGCAGGCCAGCTCGCTCTCGCCCCAACTGCCGCAGGACGGGGGTCCCAGCTGCCTTCCGGCTGGCATCCATGCTCCCACCGCAGCCAGCTGCCCTGAGACAGAAGAGGGCATGAATGGACAGTCCAGTGGGGCTGGGGCTAGTTATCGCTGAGTCGTGGTGTTGGCTGCCCTGTTGTGACGAGTGTTCCGTGGGAATGAGGTGCTGGCAGGAGCCTAGTGAGGGGAGGTGGCAGCTGTGTGCCACTTTTGCAGCTTTCCGGCAATCTAAATCTTGCAAAATGAAATGTGTGTTCAACAGAGAATCCTCACCTGGTGTCTCCCAATAGCCCTCTGCTACCCTGAGCGCTGGAGAGGCCGGGCGGGGCCCCCTGCCTGGGCCGTGCCCACCAGAGACTCCTGTGTGGGCCCTGGCGTGGGGCGGCCTCACAACCTCAGGGCTCTTATCTAAGTCCCCGGGCCCCAAGGACTTCCACGTAGAGCATGCACGGTCTCAGCCATCAGTGCCAACTCGTCCCCTGCCGGTCCGCCGGTCTTGTCATTTCCCCAGCAGCTGCCTTCGCCACGCGGAGGAGAGGCAGCACGGCTCCCGGTCTGTTCGGTCTAAGAGTGAAGCTGTATTTTTTACTTTGCCCTGGTTCTTATCTCGTGTCCTCTGTGCTGCCTTCCTCTGGCTCCACAAAGGGCTGGGAACGTGCAGCCCAGACCCTGGTGTTTAACAATGGCCCCATGGCCACTCCAGTCTCCCGTGAGGGAGGGGCCTGCACCTGCTGGCCCGCGCATATCTCTTTTTTCTTTAATGTTGTGTGTAGCATTAAGTGGTCTGAATGCAAGCAGCAGGCTGATTAGAAGTTAGAAATGTGTGAAGCACAGATTCGGCGAAGCCTGGGCTCGGAGAGCCCGTGCTCGCGTTCATTCTGCCCCCGCCGAACATAGCCTGTCAGGCAGGCTTTGTGTTTGCTGAAAACTGCAGGCACACACTGAGGCCGCGTTGAAAGCTTGACATTCGCCGGAACACCTGCCGGTTCCTGCCTCGTAGTTTGTGGAGCAGGTCTGACGCGGTGGAAATGGACGGAGTCTGTGGGCCTTCCGTGCTGGCGGGGCTGTCCCCGAGGTGCCTTCGTCCTCTCCACCTGGTTTTAACTGAGCGGCCTTGACCCCTGACATCCATCTGCAGTAGATGAAAGGGCCATGACCGGGCAGGTGACAGCGCTCTCTGATCAGAACTAAAGGCGGGAGCACAGACGCGCTGTTTCTCACTCCCTCCTGAAACATGGGGGGCCTGCTGTCCCCTGGGCGGGAACGGGGAGGAATGGGCTACAGAATCCAGCTGCGCCCTCTCGGCAGAGCCCTTGCCTGCTCGTCGTCCCCTGGCTCGGGCCTGGGGTTTATCAGAAAGTCCATTCTGCTTTCGTCCCTGGCAGGAGCTGGTGGGGAGAGCAGGAGGGGTGTGCCGTGCGGGACCCCGAGGGCAGGGCTGTGCTCGGCGTATTTCCCTGTGTTCAGCTCTGGCCAGCACGGTCACACAACCCAGCTCCACACGCAGCGCAGGGCTCGGGCCTGGCCTCGGGCCGTTCACATGCAACACACCGCAGAGGAGGGCGAGACAGCAGCCAGTCTCCAAACTTCTCCCCCTGCCTGCCTTCACAAACTTAGGGTGTCCTGACCCATGTGCTTGTAGCGTTTCCCCAAGGTGCTGTCTCACGGCACCCCCCAGCCAGGGTGGGGCTGCTTACCAAGAGCAGGCAGGAGCCCCAGACACCGCAGCTGCACCCACACGGTGTCCTGGGAGCCAGGCTCTCCCTGGCTGCTCTGGTGACAAGTAGCAGCAGTGGCCACCGCAGAGCAGGGCCGGCTGGGAAACGGGAAGCCCCCCAGGGTGTTCCCCTGGGTGACAGAGGGGCGGGGGACTGCCTTGTGGAGCTGAGCCCAGCTTACCTCGCCTCACTGCCAGGAGGTGACGCGAGAAGCGAAGAAAATGGAAGCAGAGCCGCCGAGGCCCCGGAGCCCCCGCCGCTGGCGGAGCTGGGCCTGCCTTTTGTCTGCGGGCGCTGGCCATGCCCGCGGGCCCTCATTAGTCCCCGGGCCTGCGGGAGGGGAAGCCGCACACGCCAGGGACAGCTTGCTGTGGGCCCACAGCTGCTCACAGGTGCCCGTCATTTGCGAGGAGCCCCGGAGGCGCCGTGCGCTCCGTCCCAGGGCGACGCGGCTTTGTGCAGCGCCGGTCTCCAGCAGGGTGGACTTGGAGAATAGGACTTAGAAACGGGGCCCAGCTGAAAGGGCAGCTCACAGAGCCGGGGACGGCCCAGGCCTGCGCGTGCTTCTGACATTTACACTCTGCGGGGGCAGTCGCTGTTTTGATCTTTAACCCCCTCGTTTCAGAACAGTGTGCGTTCTCATCCAGAAACGTGGGAGGGGTGAGAGCTACCGCGTGGCCGCCGGCTGTGTTGCATCCTGGCAGGAAGGGGGTGGGGGTGTGCACGGCCCCAGGTGGGCAGGGGACCCAGGGAGCGGCAGAGGGGCTGGCTGTGCCGCTCTTCACTCGGCCTCGAAGGACAAAGCACGGCAGTGGTGGCCGCGAGTGTCCAGCCCTCAGGCCGTGGTGCCCAGCTGAGGACGGGGGGCAGCATTGTGCGGTGGGGAGAAAGCGCCCGCTGGGCTGCACGTATCCGTTCATGCCTCCCTCCTTCCCGTTGCTGTGGAAGGCGGGGCCTCTCTCGGTGTGCACTCGCTCACCCAGGGGCCTCAGGTGCTTCCCAGTCGAAGGGGTGGAGTCAGCCCTGGAAGGCCCCACTCTGAAACGCTGACAGCTGGGGGGCTTCCCAGAGCCCTGCCTAAGCTGAGCACCTCCACGAAAACAGCTTGTCCAGCTAATCCCAGGCGGCCGCCCGGAGCAGGAGCCACCGCCCCCGGGGAACCTGGCCGCGCAGCGCCTCGCCTCACCCAGGCTCAGCTTGGTTTCAGTCCACAACTTCTTCCTGCAGCCTCGTCGGCGTTTCTTTCAAAACCCTCTGTGGGAATGCCACAGATGGAGACCGGGCAGGGCTGAGGGTGTGGCGAGGGTTCGGAGACCTTGGGCCACGTCTCGCCCCTTCCCCTGCTCAGCGCCCTGCACAGCTGAGGCTCCGACCTCCAGGGACCCTGGTGTCAGGGGGCAGCTTCCCAAAGCCGGCACAGGGCCGTGCACTGTCCCGGGTCCTGCGCCTCTCACGATCCACCTGTGTCTTCAGTGCTAATGCACCTTCTTCCCCTGGGGAGAACTTAGGTGTAAAGGTGAAACGTGCGCTCGTTTGCTTCGGGTGCTGTGCGTCCAGTTGCTGCCTCGCAGATGTGAACAGGTGGGTAGCAGTGAGGGACAGGCGAGCGGCCAGCACAGGGAAACAGAGCCCGACCGCCTGGGCTCTGCAAGGGGCCCGGGCGGGAGCCGGCACTGGGCTGAGCAGGGCAGCGCCTTCCTCGGCTGCCAGTGGACTTCCTGGCCACGCCAGATAGAAGCTACAGATGGCCAAGGGCCGCGCGCTCACCCGATGGCCACGAGGCCTTGGCCTCCACCTCCTGCAGGTGCTTGTTTGAGTACTCAGAGGCAGAGTCTCCCTCCTGTGATAACCCTGCCCCTGCCCCTGCCCTCTGAAGTCTCCTCGGCCACGGCAGCCACGGCAGCCACGGCCATGGCACTCGGCGCGAGGGGAGCGGGAGAGCAGGCCTGTCCCGGAAGTGGTTTGCGGTCTCGCCGTCAGAGGTCGCGGAGCCGCCGCCCGGCATCTCCTTCGCTGGCTTCTTCATGGAAGGTTGCCCAAGACGAAGCCTGCGCCACTCGGAGTGTGCTGACGGCTCCTGGGAGCCTGTGCCCTCCGTCTGTGGGTGGGGGGACGGCAGCGCCTCTCTGCTGGGGGGGCGGGCTGTGCGGGTGCTGCTGGAGCACTCAGGCTGCCCAGAGCCACGGCTCAGGACACGCTACCATGGCCACCACCGTCCCGGGGGTCAGGGACGCAGATCTGCTAGGGGCTGTGGCACAGGCACTGCACCCCCTCGCAGGCCAACAGTGAGCCCCAGCCGGAGGAGGACGCCACGCGCTGGGGCCCTTCAGGCAGCCCCGATGGCCTCTTTGGCACCTGGTTCCTTACAAAGCAGCAGAGGAAGAGGTGGGGCCCCGATTCCCCGTGTCCTCCAGCAGAGCAGGGCTGGGCTGGCAGGCGCCGTGGACAGAGCCACCTGGCACCCAGGGCTGGCTCCCCCGGGGCTCCAGGCCTCGGCCTGCATGAGTTTGATGGAGAAGTGGGCGGTACTGTGTGTGCTTCCCCGGGAGCCTGGCTGTCTTTGGGGCCTCCGACTGCAAGGCTGCCCTTGCAGGAAGTGACAGCTCACCAAGTGGGCGCGTGCAGTGCAGGTGTCTCTGGGCCTGGACCTTCCTGGCAGCCGCTGGCAGAATTGGCGTTCTACCATCTGGAAAGCCTTGCGCTGGCCTGCTTTTCATCTCAGTGAGGAGCTTTAATTCCTTAATCCTGCAAAATGGCGAGGACCCTTTGTGTGCGTCCCCTCAGCCCTGCACAAAAGCAGAAACTGGTCGGACCCCAAGGAGGTCCCTAGCATCCACCCTGGGCTCCCTGCTGGCCAGGCCCACCTCCCCAGAAGTGCCCCCTCCCCAGCTGGCAGAAAGTAGACGCCTGCCCGCTTTCCGTCTCGTTCACCTCCCGTCCTGCCAGCTGAGAGCCCCCGGGGTAGAGCCCCCCCCTCAGAGGGCCCTGCACCGCAAGGTGGGAACGAGGCAGGAGCCGGAGTTGCCCAGCCCCAGGGAGAGCGCAGCCTGGCGCAGAGGCGTCTGGTCCCGGGTCTGGGCATCTGGAGAGTGCTGCTGGGGGCACAGGCAAGGAACTTGCTGCCCAGCCCAGGGGACGGTGACAGAAGGGACAGGGAAGACCCCTGAGCTGAGTGCTAATGGTGATGGGAGCCTCCAGGGGAGGAACGCTGCAGGCAGAGGGGCTGCCGAGCACAGCCCTGAGTCAGGCGATACGGCGGGTGGCACGGGCTGACGGGAGCCGGGGCTGCGACCTGGGTTCCTGGGGCTTTACAGTGGGGTGGGGGCGGGCGTACGGCCTAATGGGGTTAGGGCTCTGGTTGGGACGCCTGCATCCCACATCAGAGTGACCGGGTCTGAGTCTCAGCTGCGCTCCTGATTCGAGCTTCCTGCCCGTGCAGACCCTGGAAGCCAGCAGTAACAACTCTAGTAGCTGAGTCCACCCAGAAAGACCCGGATGAGTTGGTGGCTCCCAGCTTCGGCTGCTGTGGGCATCTGGGGAGCGAGCCAGCAGATGTGCGCTGTTTCTCTGCCTCTCAGAAAAGTAACTAAAAGCAGGGTTAGCACCTCCACACCACAACCAAGCCTCCGCTCAGTCAGGGAAGCGCTCTGCACACACGGGCGCGTCCCTCTCAGAGCCGAGCTGAGCCCGTGTGCGGGCAGGGCTTTGGGGCGCCGTGGAGCAGCTCGGTCTCCTCTCACAGCAAGACCCCTGCTGTGTCCAGGACGACCTTGCACTTTCTCCCCAACACGTCCCGAGCGCCTTCGGCTCAGACTTGACTCGATTCCCTGCATCGCTTGGTGAGCTGGGGACCCCCGAGGCCCCCGGCACCACGCCACCTCTCCTTGCTTCTGGGCCGAAGAACTGGGGAGAACGGGCAGTGCAGCACACAGGCCAGGGCAGCCTCCGCAGGCGTTGCTGGAATCTTCCCCAGCTTCTAGAAAGTGCATCGAGGCCGGGGACCTGGGCGGTGCTGCCGCACAGCTCCCCGGGGGATGGATTCTGAGGGGCAGCCCGGCTAGGAACAGGCCACTGCGGTCTCTGCCTGCCTCCCACCACCAGGGGCCAGGACTGCAGCCGAGCGGGAACAGGCTGCAGCGGACGTGCGTCCTGAAGCAGGGGCTGTCGGCATGGAGTGGGAGATGCGACTGCCTTCTTCCCATGCAGCCCTCTCTGGTCTGAACCTTGGTTTGGAGGCCACAGGCTCAGCAGGCCTGGAGGCCCGAGGAGGAAGCATCGGCGCCCACAGGGCCTGGGGGATTACTCGGCCAAGATCAGCGTCTCCAGCCTTGCTTGCTGAAGGAGCCGTCTGCGGGGCTCGGGAGGGTGCAGCTGCCCCCCGGGGCCGTCTCGCTGCCCTGGGCAGACCCCCGGGAGGAGCAAGCTGCCCGCAGAGGCCCCTCCTCCCGTGTCTCGCCGACCGCTCTGAGTCTGCACCGTGTGCTTTGCCCTTCCCTTCCCGATGCCCTGAGACCTGGGCTCCAGGGGTGGCCCTGGGCAGAAAGGAGTCATGCTGGGCCCAAGCCTGTTCCCTCCATGCCCACGGCCAGGGGAGGGCAGGGGTGAGCTGGGCGAGAGCTGGGCTCTGCACCACATCCACCTGATGGTAGGGTCTCCCCTGCGACGCACCCACCCCCCCCTCGCCCACTCTACTCCCCTGCTGCTGGGTGAGCATGTGGCTGCCCTGTGCCCCCTTCACTGTGCACTCTGGAGGGCTTCTTGGGGCCATCGGTGCCTGTCAGGCCCTTTGGGGTGTGGTTACTGCCACGTGGTCATACCAGGAGAGGACCTGGCTGTGGCACCTCTGCAGCCCCTGCCGCCCGCAGCGGCCTGGAGTCTGGGCACCCACGCATGGGCCCAGCCAGGAAGCCTGACCTCGCGCTCTGGCTGCAGGCGGCTCTCGTCCCGAGGGGGCTGCAGGGATGCACGCGGGGCCTCGCCGCGGCTCAGAGCTCCCGTGGAGCAGCCGAGCCCGCACCCAGCGCCGCTCCCTAAACGTGGGCTCGGCTCACTGCTGTCCCTGCAGGCAGCGCAGCAGAAATAGCTCACGGTCTCCTTTGAAGCAGCCTGGGTGCCCAGACTCAGGGAGGGGCGGCCGCCGGCCCGCGCAGTCTGCCGGGGAGCCAGGGAGAGCGTGCGGCTGGCAGGCGGCCCCGCCCGCCTGGTGACTGGCAGCTCCTTCAAGGTCTCTTGAAGGAGTCCCCCCCACCCCCAGCTTAGTCCTGCGTGGGTTTGGGTGTGCGAAGGCCTCCTCCAGCGCTCCAAGCTCAGGGAGGAACTTGGCCCGTTGGTGCCTGGGACAGAACTAAGTACCGGTCAGAAGCCGGAGTGGGTCTGCAGCCAGCACCAGAGGTCTCCCAGCACAGCGCCCGCTCCCGCTCCTGCCTTCGCTCTGTCCCTGGTGAATGTTACTCTGTCTCTCCCTGTCCTTGGGGTCCCCATCCCCTTTGATCTCTTTTTCTAACAGCACTAGAGGCGGATGGACAGCCAGGGGGCCTCCCTCTGCCTCACGGGAGGACTAGGACGGCTTTTATCTCCCAGTGGAATCTCATTAGCTCCACGGCACAATGGGGCCAACCTCAGCCGCTGCCACTCAGTTAGTTAATGGCAGGGGTTTTTCTTTCTTTCTCTTTTTTTTTTTTTTTTTGCCCCAGGCCTGTTTTATCCACATCTCAGATACTGAGGAGAAAACAACTTTATTGTTGGAAAGTATAAAACAAAATACTGAAGGCGGGCTCTTCGAGGGAAAGGAGAATCCTTGTAGGTGACTCTCACAGGCGGCCTGTGAAAGGGGCCGGGTTTGGCCAGGCTGCGAGCAGTCCCTGGGAACAAATTCAGTGGCTGGCCTGGGAGCCAGGTGCCGAGGCAGAGCTTGGGTGCAGCTCCAGCCGAGGGCCGGCCGTGCGCCAGACACGGGCTCTGTCCGTCGGAGCTCAGTCCGAGAGAAGAGGAGGCGGCTGCGCCAGGAGGCCGAGCCCCGTCCAGGAAGCCTGGCTTTCGCCCGGGCTCAGAGAGAGGGTCAGGACTTGAGCGGGAGGGAGGGAGAGGCCGGAACCAGCGCCTCTGCGGGGCTCCCAGGGCCTCCTGGGTGTGGGAGGATTTACTGATAACCAGGATGCTTATCGGCCTTTGTTTAGTCCTCCCGCTGTGGTTCATGACAGTTCAGGATGGAGCGTCTCCGTCTCCAGGGAGCGCAGGAGTGGGAGGACTCAGGTTGAGGAACGTGGGACTCTGTGGCTGCATGCGGATGGGGACACATGCGTGGCCGTTCAGGGAGAACGTGGTAGAAGGGGCAGGACTGGGAGAGTGCTCCAGGGGCCTCATGGAAGAGGTCAAGTGCAGGGGTCGGTTAAGAAGGAAGCCGGAGGTGGGCACAGGGCTGCGGCAGGGTCAGGGATGTCGGGACAGTCACGGCTTTGAGCAGGGCCCTGCAGGTGTCCTGATGGATGCAGCAGCCTGGGCCGGCGGCAGGTGCACCCTCTCGGAAGCGGGGAGGGGCTTATCCTCACGGCCACCTGTGAGGCTGCCCCGGCTCCAATCACAGCTTCGAGAGAAGCAGGAGCCCAAGTTCCATGAAGTTCCCCGAACTGTAAATGTGGGTCCGTTGAATCAAAACTCATGAAAGAAGAGAAACGCAGTGTGCACGGGGCCAGCACCCAGTCCCCTCTGAAGAAGGAGCCAGGCCCCAGGCCAGCGCTGGCCACTAGATGAGCGCATTGGGCCTACCCTCTCTGGAGGGCCCACCTGGGGCTGGTGCAGCTGGACAGTCCCAGCTTGAGAAAAGAGATGTTAAGGACCCAGAATAGCAGGGCGCAGAGCAAACAAGGCTGGCCCGGCCTGCTCTGCCACGGCAGCCGGCCCTGTCGGGGCATTTTAAAACATAAGCCCTAAGTCGGTGCTGCGGCTCACTAGGCTAATTCTCCACCTTGCGGCGCCGGCACCCTGGGTTCTAGTCCCGGTTGGGGCACCGGATTCTGTCCCGGTTGCCCCTCTTCCAGGCCAGCTCTCTGCTGTGGCCAGGGAGTGCAGTGGAGGATGGCCCAAGTGCTTGGGCCCTGCACCCCATGGGAGACCAGGAGAAGTACCTGGCTCCTGCCATTGGATTAGCACGGTGCACTGGCCACAGCGCGCCGGCCGTAGTGGCCATTGGAGGGTGAACCAAGGGCAAAAGGAAGACCTTTCTCTCTGTCTCTTTCTCTCACTGTCCACTCTGCCTGTCAAAAAAAAAAAAAAAATTAGCCCTAGCGTCAGGAATTCTCCAGAAGTTTCGTCCCTCTTGTAATCGGCAAGCATGGTTGCCGCACACAGCGTAGTGGGGAAGCTGGGTGGGCAAGAACCAAGCCCCTGAGGGCAGGCCCTGGGTGGGCCCTGCTGGCTGTGCTGTGTTTTACAGCCGCTCATCCCACCTGCACCCCCCGAGCCCCCTCTCGCCGCCACCCATTTGCAAAGTTATCGTTACTACTGCTTCAAAAACACCCTTGCTCATTTTAGAAAGCTGTCTGTCAAAGCTGCTTAAAATAAAAGCCGTCTTGGCACTGGAAGGCGTGCGTCCCATTTATCTTACAGTCACTTGGGTAAGGGTTTCTCCGTGACACTGGATGCGTGAGCTGAGCTGCGTCTGCAGGAGAGCCGGGCCAGGCACTTCCGGCCGTGGCCTCCGGCGAGTGGACCTTGTGAGGCTTCCTCGATCCAACAAGTGACGTGCTGGCCACGCGCTGGGTGCCGGGTGGTCTTCCAGGCCCCGGGAACATGGCGCAGAGCCCACCCCAGAGCTGACCGCTCTGTCACTTCACCAGGCAGGCGGCAGAAACCCAGCGAGAAAGGGAGCGGAGAAAGAGGGGCGTGGCGGGAGGGGGGGCCTGGGCGGCGCCTGATGACGACCTCCGTGGGGCAGGGGGAGCCGAGGCTCCGAGAGCCCCGTCAGGAGCCAGAGATCACGCTGGAAACCGGGAGCCGGGACCAGCTCGCCTGGCTGCGGAGCCTGGGTCCTCACACTCAGGCTACAGGTGTGCACAGCAGCTGGGCCGACTGCGGGCTCCTTCCCAGCCGGCACAGCACGCGTGTTCCCACCTGGCTGCCTTACATGCCGCTCAGGCCCGTGGGGGAGGGCATGGGTGGAAATGGACAGATCCGGGCACACGCACTGTGTTCTCAGAGCTAATGATGTTATTGGGTTTTTGTTTTGTTTTGTAACCACAGCATTTGTAATGCCAAGAACCCCTAATGAGAACGATCAAGAGAAGCATTAGTGAGAACACGACCATCAAGTTAGGGGTAATCTATGAGCCTGCTGATGGATAACGGGCATTAGCGATTCACGGGGTCATCACATTGCAGAGCGCAAGGCGGGAGGGAGCCGTGGCCGTGGGGGTGGTGCAGGGCTTGAACCCAGTGCTCTGTCCTTGGTCACCTGACGGCCCTGGAAGGCTCCTACTGGGGTTTGGGAAACAGCGCCCCCGGGGGAGAGCTGGGGAGAGCGTCCCGTCCGCGGTCAGCTCCTGCCCCTCGGAGGGAAAGACCTGCAGGAGTTGGAGGCTCCTGAACATCAGCCCTGTGCAGCGGCCAGCTAGGACCCAGAGCAGGCGGCCACTCTCCAAGGACACCTGCTCCTTTGCGTGCGTGCCGTGTGCTCAGGGTCTGGCCCTTCTGGCCTGTGCAGGCTTTCAGCTGCTGGAATGTCCCAAACTCCAGCGGCCTCCAGGCCCATGTTTTCCTGCCTGTGACCCCCTGCCCCCAGCCCTGAGTTAGTTTGTCTGGGGGCAGCTCTGTGTGCACGCGGGGCAGAGCCAGCCGCCTCCTGGCTCTCGCTGCCGCTTGCAGTGGCCACTGGCCCCAGCATTGTCCTTTGTCCCCAGGTGACCGACCACGCCACCACAGCCCTGCTGCACTACCAGCTGCCGCAGATGCCGGACGTCGTGGTCAGATCCTTCATGGTGAGTGGCCCCTGGAGCCAGGCCTCCCGGCGGGCTGTGAGAACTGGCAGCTCGGCTCCGTGGCTCCAGTCCCACGGCCTCCCCACAGGAGGTGGGCTGCAGGGCGCTGGGCCCCCTCGCCCACCAGCTGCTACTTTGTGCCACTGCCGGGCGACAAGGTTTCAGAAGCTGTCTCCACAGTCCCCATTGCTACTTGGTCGCAGGTGCCGCCTTGGGCTCCTGGGCTGTTCAGGGGTCGCTGGCCCGGCTCCTGGCCTGCCGCGTGCTGTCGGGAGTTGAACCCAGCCCAGCCGGGTGCTCAGCAGAGCTGGGCCGAGAACCCTGTAGCTCCAGCCCTTAGCAACAGAGGCGGAGAGTCGGCTCCCCGCCGGCTTCCCTTTGGAAGGAGTTTGGCCTCCTCGTGTTTATGGCTTTGGGGCGTGAGCCCTGCGCTGGGCTCAGGGAACTCGGCGCCCTGGTTCGGGAGCACGAGGAATGACAAGGTTCTCGAGCCCCTGTGGCAGTGAGCGCCGGCCTGCCTGTCACCAGGTCTGGTTTACGGGGCAGGGGAGGGGGCGTTGTCTGAGTGTTTTCTCCCCTGTCAGCGAATCTCCGTGAGGTTGAGAATCGAGTTATGTGAGCCTCGTCCTTAGGATGATGCCGGAGAGCTGCACGCTGAGCCCCTTGGTGTGTGCCCGCCACTCGTTAGGTTTGGCGGCAGCAGGGCTGTCCCCGCCCGTCCCCACTGTGTCAGGCCACGGAATGACAGTGAGTGATGGCCTCAGGTCAGATGCGCTCCAAGGTGTGTGGCCCTCGGCGGCGGGCGAGCTCTCGTCCACGTCCCCCTTGGCCCACAGCTGTGACCGCTGCCCCTCTGCACCACGGCAGATCCCCCGGGGTCCAGGCCGAGCCAGGCGCTCTGCACGCGGGCGTCGGGTCGGGCGGAGGCGCCGGCCCCTCACTTCCCCTCGCTTGCCTCGCAGACCTGGCTGAGAAGCTACGTCAAGCTGTTCCAGGCCCCGTGCCAGCGCTGCGGGAAGTTCCTGCAGGACGGCCTGCCCCCCACCTGGAGGGACTTCCGGACCCTCGAAGCCTTCCACGACACCTGCCGGCAGTGAGCCCCGCCCGCGCTGCCCGCACCTGTCTGCCCCGCCCCCACCTGGCGTGGAGCGCAGGGCCGAGCCTCCAAGAGCAGACCCCAGCTCTGGCCGCTGCGGGGGCCGGGGGGACGCTCCAGGGAGGCCGTCCGAGCGGGCCGAGCAGTGCTGGGGACCCCGCCACCCCCGTCCGTCCATGAAGCCCTTGCCTTGACTGTTACTGGGATGAGCCATGTGGCTGTGTTGCTTTTCTGTAACTTATTTTTGTAAACAATAAACCTTTTGTACCCAGGACAAGGCGCCGGCCGCTGTTCCTCATGTCGCCTCTGATGCTCAGTGCAGCGAACCCGCCTTTTAAAGGACAGCTTAGCGATGCCCGCTGTTTGTTGTTGTTGTTGTTTTTTTTTTGTTTTTTTAGATTTTTTTTTTTTTAATTTGAAAGTCAGTTACACAGAGAGAGAGGCAGAGAGAGAGAGAGATCTTCCATCCGCTGGTTCACTCCCCAGGTGACCGCAATGGCCGGAGCTGAGCTGATCCGAAGCCAGGAGCCAGGAGCTTCTTCCAGGTCTCCCACATGGGTGCAGGGGCCCAAGGACTTGGGCCATCTTCTACTGCTTTCCCAGGCCACAGCAGAGAGCTGGATCGGAAGTGGAGCAGCCGGGTCTTGAACCAGCGCCCATATGGAATGCCGGCACTGCAGGCCAGGGTATTAACCCGCTGTGCCACAGCTCCGCCCCCAGTGATGCCTGCTTTTAAATTCTGTGCACACTGGGTTAAGCCACCACCTTGAGACGCCAACATCCCCTTGGAGCACCTATTCCAGTCCCGGCTGCTCTGCTTCCAACCCAGCTCCCTGCTGATGGCCGGGGACGGCAGCAGAAAGTGGCCCAAGTGCCTGGGCCCCGGGCGCTCCTGTGGGAGACCCAGATGGACCTTCCGGGCTCCCGGCTTAAGCTCAGCCCAGCCCTGGCCCCTTGCAGCCATTTTGGCGTGATGGATGCAGATGGAAGATCTCTCTCTGTCTCTCCCTTTCATTCTCAAAGTAAATCTTTTTTTTTTTTTTTTTTTTTTTTGACAGGTAGAGTTATAGACAGTGAGAGAGAGAGAGAGAGAGAGAGAAAGGGAAAGGTCTTCCTTCCGTTGGTCCACCCCCCAAAATGGCCGCTACAGCCGGCACTGCGCTGATCCGAAGCCAGGAGCCAGGTACATCTCCTGGTCTCCCATGGGGTGCAGGGCCCAAGCACTTGGGCCATCCTCCACTGCACTCCCGGGCCACAGCAGAGAGCTGGCCTGGAAGAGGGGCAACCAGGACAGAATCCGGCGCCCCAACCAGAACTAGAACCTGGTGTGCCGGCGCCACAAGGTGGAGGATTAGCCTAGTGAGCCGGAGGATTAGCCTAGTGAGCCGCGGCACCAGCCCCCAAAGTAAATCTTTAAAAACGTCCCCACCCCTTGCTCTCCAGGGAGCCGGCAGAGCCTCCCTTTCAGGGGTGGCTGGGCCTGGGAAGCGGTACCTGCAGCGGAGGGCGCAGCTGTCTCTGCACTAGAGCCGAACACACGCTCGGAGGGAGAGGACCCGACCCCCTCCAAGGAGTTCCCACTTCTGTGGAGGCGAGGAGGGGTGTGGGGCAGGACCAGGAGCACAGGCTGGCTCCCTCCTGGGATCTGGTGCTCAGCCCCTCTCTCTCCCCTCCGGGGGTTTAGTGACTGACAGGGACCTGGGAGAGGTGGGGGCGTGGCCTCCCCGGCCAGGAGGCATGGTGAGAGGCAGCAGAGCTGAGAGGACGAGCAGTGGGGACGGTTCCACGGTTCCACACAGACTGCGAGCGCCCCTGAGCTACGCGGTCATCTCATGAACCGCTCAGAAAGACCTCAGCACCAGCCAGAGCCCGGCGTGGCCTTGGTGGTGACCGGGACGGTGAAGCCGCCGCCAGCCCTCCCCTGCTCCACTGTCGCTCCCACCCGTGTGCCGGCACAGCGGCTCCCCGGGCCGTCCGTGTCTCCTCCAAGGCTGTGACGGGCGACCCCTCTGCTCAAAAACCCGCCTCATCCACATCTGAACCCCGTGCGATGCCAGCAGGCCACATGGCCGGGCTGTGACGACAGCAAGCACCGGTGCCAGCTGGCCGTGCCCCACCTGGGGCTGGAGCCCCGATGGAATTACAGCAAGGGCGGTCGCGCTGTGAGGCTGCGGGTTCAGGTTTTCACCGTTTGCCTCTTGCTGATGAGGGACCCCGAGCTCCGCCCGGCTCTCCGGCCGTCCCCTGGGTGGAGCGAGCCAGGCCTGAGCACTGCGGGGCTGGGCAGGCAATGGTTTCCTCTTAGAATTCAGGGGAGATGCCTCCCGCTTACAGGGAGCCACGCATGCGTCCCGCTCACAGGAGCGGTGGAAAGTTTCCATTTAAACCGGATTTGCCCAGGGGGAACAGCGTGACTGTGAAAGAAAGCCAGTGGGCAAGCGACAACTGGGCGGTGGCAGGGGCGCGGAGGACGCGAGCAGGTGATGGGGTGGGGGTGCAGACCCCTGAGCGCCTGGCTCCGACGCCCCGGGAGCCATCCCAGGTGGCCGATGAGGCTTCTGTGAGATGCAGCGGTGACTGCCGGGGGCAGAGGGGGACAAGGACAGGGCCTGCGACTACGTTGTCCCTTTTTCTTCTAATTCCCTGACGAGGGGGCTGGGGGCACCGGGTAAGCCTCCAAGCCTTTCTCCTCCGGGCGTGGGGCTGTGTTTGGAGCTCAGGGAGGTGGGAGGGGCTGGGCTTGCCGCCCAGATCCCCGGATGCTCAGCGCTCAGGAGCTTCAGGCTGTGCATGCCCACCATGGAAAGGAGCGCGTCTGCTGCCCTGGGTGTGCACCGGCGTCCCTCCCAGTGGTGGGCCGTGAGGACGCTGGCCGGCTTCCGGAGCCATCCTCGGTGCCTCTCCCAGCGGGAGCGTGGCCCAGGCGGGGTGCTCCATGGGCAGGGTCTAACCCTCAGCACCTGCTCTGTGCCGGGCACGTGATGGATGTGGTCTGATTCAATCCCGGGTGGCCGATGAGGAGCCCGGGAGGGGCCACAAGTTCCCCCAGCAGAGACACCGCCTCCCGAGGCCCCTCCATCCTGCAGGTCTCCCTGGACCGCGCACCCCGACCCTCCCCCGCCCCCGAACTGCCAGCCGCCCGTGGGGGTGGATGGGATGGAGCCGGCAGGCCCTTGAAAGGTTGTCCAGATTTTTCCCCCCCAAACTAAAATGGGAATCGGCCTTTGGGAACCGCGTGAGCCTCTCAAGACTTCACACCACTGACAGCGTGGAGCGGTGATCTTTCGGCGTGAACGTGCAAGCCGCCGCTGCATCTGGAGTGCCAGCGTGTGGGCCTCGTGCTAAACCCAGAGCCTCCTCGGGTCAGCCGATGGGAGCCGGGGCCCCTGCACACCTGGCCTGGCTCGGGGGACGGCGGCCTCTGCAGCGTCGCCGGCCGGCTGGGGAGGGCCCCGGGGGTGACCCCAAGGGGCAGCCAGTCCCGTTGCACCTGCTCACCCTCTGCCAATGCCGGCCGTGCTGTTCTGCGTGTGGCCCGGGCACACAGGGACGGGGCCTAACGGGGCTTCCCTCTCCAGGACAAGCCGGCCCTTTCCTCCCACACACATCCTTCCCCACCCCAGCTCCTTAAATCCGGGCAAGGAGCCACGGAAACCCACTTTCCAGCTGAGTGTTGACTGTTGGATCAGCCAGGAAGTTCACGGGCACATCCAGGCGCAGCCCCGTGCTGGTGGCTTGGTGAGGCCCCAGTATCAGCCTAACATCTCAGCCGGGGACCCACCGCCCCCGGGGACCCTGGGGGCCGGGACTTGGTGCACACGGAACAGGCAGGGGAGGCCAGCAGCGGACTGCACCCGTGCAAACAATGACTGTCCCCCAGGGGAAGGGGGCCGAGGGGGACAGCAGCGAGCGTGGCGGCTCTGGGGGCAGGCGGTTGCTGAACGCGTGCCTCACCGCAGCCCCTGGCTTCAACCCCGCTCTCAATTACAAAAGGAACCCGTGGGTCCCTTCTGCAGGGAACCGGGTGACGTGAGCAAGCAGGGGCAGGGGACAGGGCACCGGGAGGAGGCCACGTGTTTGGACGCCCTCTTGTCCCGTCCCATGGGTGAAAGCCGAGTCACAGGCACCCTCCCAGTTGGCAGGGTGGGGGAGGCACGGGGCCCATGTGCCATGTGCGGGCCTCTGCAGCCCAGGATTCTGCTGCCCTCTGTCCAGCGCCACTTGGCTGTCCTCGGGTGGGCGTGGCCCTGGGGCTCGTGTCACCCTGTGTCCCACCATTTGGTGGCCGTAATTGATGAGATGAGTCTCCTGCCGGAATCTTTCTGTAGCTTTTTATCTTGGATAATTACAGATTCCCAGGAATACACGAAAAAGCGTGCGGGGAGCCCATGTAGCCATCCCCAGCCTCCTCCCAGGTCAGCGAACCACATAATGGAACGCAGGGTCCAAACCGGGGCTGCCCAGCTCTCGCCAGCCACACCGCACTCGTCTGTGCGTGTCCGTGTCACTGTGTGTCCACGTGTGTTGCCATGTGTGCATGTGCTGCTGTGTGTGCACGTGTGTCACTGAGTGTGCCCTCTGACCATTTGTGTGGCTTTGGGAGCCACACCCACAGTCTAGATATTTTCCTGAACCCTTGACTCCCAGGCCAGGGCAGCAACGGGCCGGGGAGCCGTTGGGGCAGCTGCCATGGCCTGACCTGGCACAGGTGCCGCAACAGTTCCCACAGGCCCTTAGGGCAGGACTGGCCACCCCCTCCTCCACCCGCCCACAGGCCAGGTCCCAGGGATGAGCAGGGGCTGACTGCACAGGCTGCCGGGCGCCCACAGTGTTCGGCAGCCTCCCCATAGGCCAGAAAGGACCAGGTCGGCTCCCAACTGGCCGTGGCCACCTCTCGGCTGCAACCTGAGCATTCCCCCTGCAAAATCGCCACCTCCAGGGGGTCCCCCAAAGCCACAGGGGTGAGCCCACCCGTGACCTCGCTGCTCGTCCCCGCCCCCAGCTCCCGGGGCAGCCGTGGGCCCTCACAGGCCGGCTGGAATTTGCTCAAACTGTCAGCTCCTTTAAATAGCACTCCATGCTCCCCTTCCCCGCCGCGCCCTTTCTCACTGTCACTAAATACCAAGATTTTCCCGGCCCGGCTGCAGAGCCCCAGCCCTGAGTCACGGGTGCGAGGCGGCGGCACCACGCTGCCCGTGAACTTGGGCGCATGGCGCCACCAACCGTCGTGCCCGGCAGGCAGCTGGCATCGCCAACAGGAACAGCTCAGCTCCCCAAAGGCCTTCGGCCAGAGTGCGTGCCGATGCCGGCGCCAAACGCTGGGCCGCTGCCGCCTCTGGCTTCCCACCTCTGGTTTTTCACTTCCTCCCGGTTTCGGATCCAACCGACCCTGCGCTTGCGGTGGGTCAGGCTTGGCAACAACAACGACGGCAGCAGTAACAGTAACGCAGCACTGAGCCCTTGCAGGAGCAGCCTGGAGACTGGGGAGCCCCAGGGAGGGCCCCCCTCCTCAGACAGCGAACCCCCTACCGCCCTCCCCTGTTTTGTGGCCTCGGAGGCCGCGGGGAGGGGGGTTCCGAGAGCATCCGGAGAGGCCCCCTCCTCCACGCCGCCTGCTGAGCCTCTCCTGGGAGCCTCATTCCTGCCAGTGCAGGGAACCAGGCCTACGCTTCTCCCCACGCTGGGCTCCGGCCTGGGCCAGGCTGGCGGGGTGAGGTGACCCCGGCTGCTGCCGCTGCTCCCAGCCCCACTCTCGGGGGCCGCTTCCCCCCCTCAGCTCCTCGCGGGCGACGGCGCTGGATGAGCTGGTCACGGCCTCAGCGAACGAATAGACGGATTGATGAATGGAGCCTCTGGAACTGGCTGAGCCCAGCAGGTGAGACTGTTTCTCCCTTTTACTGGTGGGGAAACTGAGGCAGAGAGCAGGTGAGGGGCTTGCCCCAGGTCACAGGTGGAAAAGCAGAGGGGGCAGGGTGTGGGCTGCAAGGCTACGCCCCTCCCTGTGGGCCCTGCCTCCTGCCAGGGGCATCACGGGCACCCCAGGGAGGAGCAGACCGAAGGCCAGACACAGGGAGTTCAGAAAACAGAGAGGGAGGAGGGTGCCCTGGCCAGGACATCAAGGGGGGCTTCCTGGAGCGGGTGGCATTGAAATGAGCCTGGAAGGGCAGGAAGGGTTTGACCTGAGAAGCTGGGGTGGAGGGCATCCAGGGGTCACAGCAGCTGTAAGAGAGCTGCCCCCCAATGCAAGTGCCCCAGGCTCCCCGCAGCCCCCGCACAGTCCCCACCCCCACAGCAGAGGAGCTGGAAGTCCAACTCCTCCCCAGAGGGTGGGGGCCATCTGACTCCCAGCCTTGAGTCTCTCCCCACTCCCAGCATCCTTTGCAAACGTGTGTGGCTCTGGAGGGCGGGTCTAGGACCCAGCAGGTCTGCACCCCAGGAACCCCGGGCCACCTACAGCCACAGGGAAGACGCAGCTGTCCCTGGCGAGGTCTCTTCCACACTTCCGGAGCTTTTACAAGGTGGGAGGCGGGCGCCAGGTGCCGTCCACGCCTCCCTCTCACGTCCCGTCGGGTCCTCACGGCAGCGCAGGAGGTGCAGCTGCCCACGGCCGGCCGGTGAGGTGGCTTCGCAAGCCTCCTCCTTTCCCAGGAGCCTGGGTCCTCCCCTGGCCGCCTCCCCCGACGGCACTCTCTCCGGCCATCCCCTGACAAGTCTGCCTCCACCCTGCCCCACTCAGAGGGCACAGGCGACAGCTTTCATCCCCACCCGGCCTCTGGGCCCGTGGTGGCCGGTGGCAGTGCCGACCGATCAATCCTCTGGTGACGAGAGGCTGCAGGAAGGGCCACGGGCAGGAGCCAGGAGCCGGGCTCTGAGCGGCGCTGCTGGGGGCTCCAGGCCCCTGGCCCAGCTGGGCTTGGCAGCTACCTGCCCCAGTGAGACAAGAAGGAATGGGCGAGGGACAGAAGGACCCGGGGAGGAGGGGGGAACCTGGCCGTAGCCTGAGCTTCCTGTCCTGCCCCCGCTGAGCCTCCTGCGAGCCCCTGGCCCTGGGGCCCCAATGCCTGCCCCCCGCAGGGTGGCCAGACCCCTCCAGTGACCGCTCAAGGCTCCCAGAGACAGAAGTGGCCCAGCAATGGGCGCCGGGTCCTGGGGGCGGAGCCAGGAGCAAGCCTGCTTCCCAGAGTCGTGGGCTAATGCTTAGGGGAGTAGCAGGGCCCCTGGAGGTGACTGGGTTGCCGTGAGCCCCCCTGGTGCAGCCCCACCAGTGAATCGTGGTGGCTTTGTCCAGACAGCCGTGAGGACAGCTGGGCCCTCCCACCCCACCGTGCCTGGCCTTGCCGCACACCGGCCGAATGGGCCTGTCTGATCGTCTCCTGTGAACCTCCCAAACTGTGAGCCTAGAGGGGACTTCTTCCTTCCAAGTAGCTCTCATCACAGCCAGGACGGGCGACTCGCAGGCCGGCAGGAGCCTGTGGCCGTCTTTGCCCGGCCACACTCACAAAAGGCACAAGCAGCAGCCAGGAGAGACGTGACGCCCGCAGTGACTCAGCAGCCCGGGCTCAGGGACGCTCTGCGCGCGGTGGTTCCAAGGTGCGAGACGCGGGCACGGACAGCAGGGAGGACCACGCCAGGGAATTCTGTGGGCCAGGGCTGCAGGGTCCCCGTCACTTCCCTGTGCCTTCCCTGGCCTCTCCCAACTGCAAGGGAGGCCGGGAAATGTCCAGCACTGCATCTGGGGACACAGAGAGACACGGGGCCGGTCCCCTATCCCCTGGCGTGTCGGCGCCATGGGCCTCGCGGCTCCCCCACTGGCCACGGCTGAGAAGCAGAGCCACGCACCCACAAAGGGAACCACCATGGGAGCGGGGCTGAAAAGACGCAGTGAGAAGCTTGGGGGGTGCATCTGGGGAGCATGGAGGAGGCAGAAGCCGGGCGCTGGCCAGAGCGCTGTGGGGAGTGGGGCAGGGTGGGGGCAGCAGCCCCTGGCTCCTGGCTTCGCACTGGCACAGCTCCGGCCATTGCGGCCATCTGGGGAGTGAACAAGCGGATGGAAGACCTCTCTCTCTCTGTCTCTGCCTCTCCAGCTCTGCCTTTCAAATAAATAAATCTTGAAAATAGATTTATTTAAATCTTGAAAATAGATTTATTTATTTACTTGAAAGGCAGAGTTAGGGAGAGACAAAGGTCTTCCATCCACTGGTTCACTCCCTAGATGGCCGCAACAACCAGGGCTGGGCCAGGCTGAAGCCAGGAGCCAGGGCTTCTTCCAGGTCTCCCACGTGGGCGCAGGGGCCCAAGCCCTTGGGCCGTCGTCCACTGCTTTCCCAGGCCGTTAGTAGGGAGCTGGATGGGAAGTGGAGCAGCTTGGACACGACCCGGCACCCAGATGGGATGCTGGTGCTGCAGGCTTCAGCCTAATTTTCTATGCCACAGCAGAACCATCACTCTTGACCTTGACCGGCAAGCTTTGGCAGAAAGCCTGCCGGCAGCGTTGGCGGCTGCGCAGGTCTCTGTGCATCTGCCTGGCTCCGCGTCCCTGTGCAGCAGCTGTAGACAGCAGGGAAACCCACGGCTGTGGCTGCGTGCCAATAAAACTTTATGGGCACAGAAATTGTAATGGCACCAGATTGTCACCCATCTGATGACACTGTAAAACCCCTCCCTAGCTCGTGGGCTGCACAGCTGCGGGCATGACTGCGCTGGCTTCGGCCTCGGTGCGTGAGGGCCACCGGGGCCTTGAGGTTTGGTCACCAAACACCCGCGGAGGCAGAGGCCACCGTCCACCACCAGAGCTGAGCAGGGCCCGTGTGCACGCGTGGTGAGAGGCAGGTGATGGGAGTCGGTCCTGGGGAGGGTGGCGGTGCCCTGGGCGCCAGGCGTGGGGACAGCGGCGGGGTGGGGCCCTCACGGCCGCCACCGCGGTTCCGTGGGCTGAGGCGGGCCCGTGAGCCCCAGAGCCTGCCCGTGCTTTCCTGCCCTGCTCCCCGGCTGCGGGAGTCCTCTCCGAGGGCTCCCCAGTGACTCCCGGGGCAGCAACGTGCGCTGGGAAGTTCTCCCCGTGAGCTTGTGTTTGAAAAATTATGACGTCAATAATACACGCTTGCTCTTCCAAGAAGCTAGAAATGACGAGTAATCAGAGAAGAGGTAAACTTTCTCGCCACCATAACGCCCAGGGGCGGGCACAGTTCCTCCTCTGGGGCGGAGCCTCCCAGATGGATCCGCACACGGATGTGCAGGGTTCTGTTCTTACAGAAGTGAGGGCGTCACATCACACAACATGCACGCACATGCATGTGAGTACATGCATGAACACATACAGCGTGCACACACATATGTACTCATACCCGTGCAACACACATCTTCACATACACACATAACACACGTGTGTGTACTCACACACACAGCACACCCACAGTCATCACACACGCACACCCTTGCAACACACATAACATACTCTATGCACACATGTATGCTCACACATACAATACACATGTGCACACAAAACGTATGCACTCACATGCACACATGGTGCACACGCAGTATGCACATACATGCCCACACAACATGCACGTGCTCGCATACACACAACACACATACATACCACACACGACATAACGCACATACATGCACAGCATGTACACACATGTACCATGCAACATGCATTGCTCACATGCATACACGGCACACACCATGCACGCATGCACACATACAACACACACACAGAAGGAGTTGAGAAATGCACACTTGTAATTCCATTTTCCTCAAAGTTCTTGCAGTGCCCTCATACACACACACACATGAATACAGTGCATACCAGTCAGCTCGACATGCATGCTTGCTTCTTGTCGGACAGCTGCCTGCTCCGCCCCAGACACGCCCCCGGCTGCCGCACAACCCCCACTGGCACAGAGGCTGCTCTCGGCGTTTCCGAGAACAGGAACAGGCGTGGGTCAGTATGGGTGTGGCCTGAATCGCAGTGCCCTCGGAAATCAAAGCTGGAATCCCAGCCCCGGTGGGGGACCCGGAAGAAGCTCCTGGCTCCCAGCTTCCTCCTGGCCCAGCCCTGGCCATTGTGGCCACTTGCAGAGTGAACCAGCAGATGGAAGGTCTCTGTCTGCCCCACTCTCTCTGTAATAAAGAGATAGAGTGACGGGTAATTCTTGAAATTTGTTGCAGTCCTGTATCCAAAGACACTGGCAGCACAGGGCTCTCCAGGGCATTGGTGGCTTCCCCCTGGTGAGCAGGGCAGACTGGGAGACGCCCCCACCACCCCTGGCATCACGAGACAGCCTCGGGCTGGTCGGGCCAGCCCACGAGAACGCCTACGCCAAAGTCGGAGCCGGGGTTTCCGCTGAATGTGTGACTCTCGTGCCCAAGCGGAGTCATCTGAAGCCAGGGCGCCTCTGAGCTCGGAGATAGGACCTTTGAGGACAAGGGCAGAGCGAGGCCATGGAAGGTGGGCGACTTCCCGGGCCGATGGCGTCTGATAAGAAAAGGCTCGTAGGACCCAGACTCCAGGGGCAGAGGGCTGGCAGCGTGAGGACCTCTGCAGCCAGGGCAGGAGGCCTCGGGAGAAACCAGCCCTGTCCCCACCTCGGGCTTGGGCTCGCAGCCTCCGGGACCAGGAGAAAATTAATTTGGGTCGCTTAAGTCCCCCAGTTTACTGGGTTTTGCTGTGACCACCTGGGCGTGCTGCCCCTTTGTATACATTTTCATTTTACCTTAGGCTCGTATCACAAAAATGAGTTCCCTGAAATGAAGGGTATGCACTTAAAAAAAAAAAAATCTTGCATTTTGAAATCATGATAGAATCAGGGGAGTTTGCAGAAATACGCAGAGAGGCATGGTGCCTGTAACCGGCTTCCGCCATGGTGACATTTTTCCTAACTGAGGCGCCAGGTAAAGGAGCGTCGGGATGGTGCTGCTGTCTCTGTCCTGTTTGTTTCTGGAGTAGGAAAACAGGGTGGCCTGAACTTGTATCCAGCAGTCTCGCTGAGTTCCCTTATCACTTCTGGTCACTTGTAGATTCTATGGGAGTTTCAACACACACAACTTTAGCATCGTGAGTAACGACAGCTCTGTTTCTCCTTGCAACCTTTTTTGTTTTCTCTTGCCTTACTGCGTGGGCTGGCATCGCATTATCCATACAGGGTGACATTCCCCGGGATGCTCAAGGAAGTCCCGGTTTCCTCGTTTCACTTCCAGGTCGGACGTGGGTTGTCCCCCAGCATGTTGCGAGATGGTGGCCACTTTGGCAGGTGACCAGAGACACTGAATTAAAGAGGTGAGAGGGCGCTCAGGGGAGCACTACAACGCCTCCCACTGGCTCCACCCAGCTCCACCATGGCGTGATGCCACCCTCACCAGAACTGAGCCAGTGCCAACACCAGGCCCTTGAGCCCCCCTAAATAAACCTATTTTCTCTATAAGTTGCCTGTGTCTGGTATTTTGCAATAGTGACAAAAGGCTGAATAACACAGGCAGAGTTTTCTTTAATTTACCAAATTTACTATTTGCTGTGGATTTGTAGTTAAGGTCATTATCAAATTAAGGAAATTTCCTTCTATTACTAGTTTTTTTTTTTTCCATGAATGGTTTTGAGCTGCAGCAAGTAAACTTTCTTCCTCTAGGGAGGGGATTGCTTGCTGTTTCTCCTTTTGACTGATCTTTGGATGTTAAACCAACCTTGCATTCCTGAAGTAAATCCTGCTTGGTTGTGATACTCTTTTATGTGGTTTGCTGATACTTTGTTAAAGACTTTTGCTTCTGTTTTCCTGCAAACATTCATGCTGTCCCTGGGTTGTAATCTACCTGTCAGACTTCACTGTTTCCATGGTGCCAGCCTCGAGGAGTGCCTTGGGAGCCCCTCTCTGCACTCTCCAGGAGATTGGCATGGGCAGGGCTATTTCTTCCTTAAATGTTCGGCAGGACTTCCCAGGGATGCCAGCTGGGCCTGGCGTTTTCTTCGTCAGATACGTTCTAATTTTGGACTCAATTTCTTTAATAGACACGCTCATTTCTCTTTTAAGTAAGTTGTGCTTCAAAAACCCTTGGTCTGTTTCGTGTACATCTTCAAATGAAGCTCCTGTCTTCCTCTCTGTAACATGTGATTCTGCATGATCACAGGAGGTCTCTGTGTCCAGACAAGGGGCACACACCGCAGACTAGAGGCACAAACCTGCCTGCCCCGCCTTCCGCAGTCACAGCTCTCGGCTGGTCCTGCTGTCGTCGGTGTCAGCTCCCCTGACCCCGCTGTGCTGTGAGTCCCCCAGGAATAGCTGGGTAGATGGAACTCACCGCCAGGCAGTGGGTTGAACAGGGGCCAGCATTCCAGGGCAGCCTCCCCCTGGCTGCTGATGGCCGTGGGGGGGTGGCTACAGTCACTTTGAAATGGAGCTTTCAATCCGTCGGCTCCAAAGCATCTAAGGGCTCCCCACGTCTGCCCAGCCGGAGAGCGCCATTGATAGATTAGTTTGAATGAAGATTAATCAATAATGTATGCTGATGTTTTTCCACCAGCAGCAGAGAGGCCTGTTTTGATGTGGCTTGACAGGGTCGGGCAAACCTTGGTTTAATTAAACCTGATACAGAAAATTAAAAGAAAAAAAAAAACATACCCACCAACCCACCGGCAATTGCTGACAGAACATGGCCTCCATCTGCGATCGATGGAGAGGGCCTGGGGGCGGCCGGGGTGGTGGAAGCAAAGTCCAGATTCAGCAGATGCCCGAGCGAGGCGCACTTATTGGCATCTTCTCATAACATGGCCTTTGGGAGGCCGGCCGGGTGCACACGGTGATGGATGGGTGTGCCGGCGGGAGCCAACGCCGTGTCTGGGAGCCAGCATCATTGAGGCCTCCCTTGGAGGAGCCGGAACGCTACGCCGACGTCCTCGGAGCGGTCATCGGAGGCAGGAGCGGCATGAGTGATCACCGCGTTCCCGGCAGAGGGGAGGCATCTCGGATCCAGGGGAGAAGGGCCGCCCGGGCGGGCTCTGCCTGGACTCTGCAGGGCCCAGCAGGCTCCGTCTCCCTCCCGTCATTCCTTGCGGCCAGCTGGTGTCCCCGCCACGACCCCACCCCTGGGCCTGCCTCATTTGGTGCTGGATCACCACCCTCCCCTCCGGGCTCCTGAGGGGTCAGAGGTCGCTGGACCCCCACTCGAGAGCCCCTTCCCCGTGCACGCATACCCGCGCCGTGGCAACCCCGTGCTGCCAGCCTCCCCATGGAGGCCCTTGCCCCAGCTTGAACGGAGCCTGGGATCTGGCTGCCGGGGAGACAGGGCTGGACGCCAGAGCCCTGGAGGCCCCGGTCGAGTGACAACGGCGGTCCCCCGGAGCACGTCACCCAGTGATGCCACAGCCGTCAGAGTTTGTGCAAAGCACTCTCGAAACCACAAAATCAATGAATGCCACGTTTCTCAGGACGTGGCCCCATCACTCCGTGACGTCACTGCAGTCCCCAGTCCTGCAGCCCAGTTATGTCCCCCCGACTCTGCCTCACTGACTCCCCATGATGGATCCCAGCGGCTCCACCGGCCAGGGCACACGCAGGTCCCAGGGCCAGCCCGCCCGTGTCTTCTATGTTCCCCAACCCCCTGTGGAGCCCTCCCCTGGCCCGATTCCCGAGTCTCCCCAGAGGTCCCACCTGGGCTCCCAGTGAGACCTGTCCCCTGCTCCTCTGCCTGGGTCTGGTCCACCCCAGATAGCGCGTAGACCTCGCCGGGGCTACCATGTCTGCACCTGCCGGATGCGCTGACACTCCCACGGGGCTCGCTCCTGCCCCAGATCTATCCACTGAGCCCCTTGAGGCCAGGGGGGCAGGACCCTGACACTCAGGCCAAACCCGAAGAGGGCGGGGAGGGGTCCCCACACCTCTGCACCTGCTAACAAGACCCCTCACTAAGAGTCTGCTCAGCAGCCACCGTGGTCCCCGTGGCCGAGGACAGCTGTCTCACGACGATGACTTCCTTCCCCGTGGCCGGCGCGACCTGGCTCGCCACCCTGGCGTTCCCACGCACAGTCTCTGCTCCCCCTCGTGGTGCTCTTGGCCCAGTTTCTCGGGGCCCAGAGGAAAGTGGCCTGTTCCCAGGGGTCCTCAGAGCTGTCAGCTCTGCCCTCCGTCGTCACTCAGGTCCTCTCCCTCCTCTAGATGAATCCTAACTCCTGCCTGGGCCACCAAGGTCTCTTGCTGGGTCGGGCTGCTCCCCTGAGCGAGGGCTCCTCAGTCCCACCCACTCAACAGATCTGATGGACCAGGCCACACCCGGCTCTGAGCGGAAGTGGGTAAACCCCTGGGGGCAGACATCGCTAATCCATCCCTGCACGCTCTCCTGACGATGGAGAGGAAGTGACGAGCCAGAGGCCAGCCCTTCCTGCCCATGCAAACCAGAGGACGCTGCAGGTGAACAGGGAGTGGCGGGGTGTCCCTCTGTCCCCTTCTTGGACTTGGACCCCGAGGGCTACCAGGCACGGGTAAAGGAGAGGAACCCGGGGCCCGGAGGTATCTGTCCAGGTCGTCCCGGGCGCCCCCCGTGCAGTCCCCGCCAAGCTGGGGGCGGCCTTGTGAGAGGATACCTGGCACCTTTGTGGGGCTGGTGGGCTGCTCCACCCCTCCACCTGCTCCCCTGTGACCTCAGTGGGCTGCAGAGACCCCTACCTGCCTGCGAGTCGGTGGAACCCACACCCAGGTGGGGAGATCCTGTAGCTGAAGCTACAGGGGTGGTTGGAGGCCGGTGGCCAGGTTGGGGGCAAGGGGTGGGGGACACGGGAGAGCTGGGGCAGGGGGCCGGCCTGGCCAGAGAGCACCCACTGCCCTCCCTGTCCCTGCCCCAGTGACTGGGGCACAAGATCTCAGGGCAGAGCAAAGCAGAACCTCCTCTTGGTGGCTCCGGGTGGCCATCTGCCCACGGCCAGCTCGCCTGGTGGCCTGGACAAGGTGGGGCCATCCCATCGGTGCCACCGGAAGCTTTGACGCTGTGGCTGATCCAAGGTGACCCCGCACGGCGAGTGAGGATGCCGGCACTGGCATCCATTATTCACTCTGAGTCTCCCAGGATGCACTCGGAACACGCTGGGGGTCGTTACCCCTCCCCTGACGTTTGAGACATTTGTCAGATCTGCACCCGGCAGAGAAACACAGAGCCGGGGCGGGGGGTCTCGCACCCTCGGGCCTTGGCGGCCGCGCAGCCCCCTCAATGGGACCTGAGCCTGCGTCCCCACGGAAAGAGCCGCGGGCCGGCTGCCGGGCCCTTTGATTCCCGCCTGACGAGGCGCTGACGGACGGATCTGGCGCCCGTGCATAATTCATGAGCCCCTGCAGCTGAGAATTCTGAGCAGGTCTTTTCCATGGCACAGAAGGAGGCGGCCGGAGAGATTGGGGCGCGTCTGTCCTGTGTGGACCTGCGGCACAGGAGAGGGGGCGCGTCTGTCCTGTGTGGACCTGCGGCACGGGAGAGGGGGCGCGTCTGTCCTGTGCGGACCTGCGGCAGGGGAGAGGGGGTGCCTCCATCTGCTGCTGCCCCCGTCTGATGCTCCTTGCAGAGAAGGGGGTGTCTTGGCTTGGGGAGGGTGCTCCCCTTCAAGGCACCCCCACTGCCCCTGCTCTGTGGTCTTCGAGCAGGGCTCCGGGTGCAGCCTGGGTGCAGCCTGCCGAGTGGCCAACGAGATGGGACCCCCTGTGGCTGCAGCCCTGCACCTACCACCTGCTGGGTGGCCCCGGCACGGCACTTGCTCTGCCTTAGCCCCTAACGACGTCGTGCAGGGAAAGGCACTTTCCTTCCACGGGCGTCCGTGCTGTGTCCCTCTCACCGCATGTGGGCTCTCCCAACACTTCACCCCAATACCCATCTTTTCTTTTTGTTTTTTAAAAAATTTATTTGGAAGGCAGAGATACAGAGAGAGAAGAGACAGAGAGATCTTCCACGCGCTGGCTCACTCCCCAGATGGCCACAATGGCAGGGCTGGGCCAGGCTGAAGCCAGGAGCCAGGAGCGTCTTCCGGATCTCCCGCGTGGGCGCAGGGGCCAAGGGCTTGGGCCATCTTCCGCTGCTTTCCCAGGCAGGGAGCTGGATCCGAACTGGAGCAGCCGGGACTCGAACCGGTGCCCATATAGGTTGCCAGTGCCGTAGACAACAGCTTGACCTGCTACTACGCTGCAGCGCCGGCCCCGTGTCTCCGTCCTTTCTCTGGCTCCCTGGGGGCGGCAGCTCCATTTCTTCGTCACAGGCTGGCCCTCGGGACTTTGTTCACAGTCAGGTTTGAAGCCCAGGCCATGAACCACACAAACCACTGTGAGAAGAGCTGGCATATCGTCGAAGGAGGCTTCTCACACTCAGCTCCGTGCGGGCCGGGGCGTGGGTTCCAAGTTCACATCCACCAGAACCACCTGGCGATTCGGAAGGATGGAGCTGGGGCTCCCCAGGGATTCAGGTCTGGGGTCTGGAGAGGCCAGGAGCCATGCGGTGCTGCTGACCCTGAACCCGGCTACCGGCCCCTGCCGGGGACCTCCCACGTGCGGTGTGGCTGGACGCATTCTTGCCAAACACTTTGTCCTTTGTCCACCTCGTCTCTGGGGGATGACAGTGATTTTTTTTTTAGATCCTCCCAGTGTTTCTTGTTGACACTGTTTTTTGAATTGTAGAAGTTATACCGATATAAAAGTTTCATTATTCTCTGAGCTTTTCTGTATTTAAATTGTTTCCAACATTAAAATACAATATATATCACATGCCAAAAAATGTGGAAAATAAAAAAAAACAGAAAGGAAGCCCCGCCCCACGATCCCTGCCCTGGGGCCATCAGCCAGGAGCCCTGTGTCTGCCCGCCAAGGACCATGGCCGTGGGAACAGAGGCGTCGCCCCATCTTGTTTAATGAATCCTTTGTTGCAGTGAACTGCACACAACGGAAGGTCGTAATGATTCCTCGGTGTCCAGTTCAGTGGGGTTGAGTGCATTCCTGTGGTTGTCTGACCATCACCACCATCCACCTCCAGGGAAGAGAGGGAGAGGGAGAGGCAGAGGGAGAGGGAGAGGGAGAGGGAGAGGGGGAGGGGGAGGGAGAGGGAGGGAGGGAGGGAGAGGGGGAGGGGGAGGGGGAGGGAGGGAGGGAGAGGGGGAGGGGAAGGGGAGGGGGAGGGAGGGAGGGAGGGAGAGGGGGAGGGGGAGGGAGGGAGGGAGAGAGAGAGAGAGAGAGACAGAGAGGATATTAGCGAGCTCTTCCAACCACTGGTTTGCCCCCCAAATGACTGAGAACAGCTCATAAGCATTGTTCACTGTTAGGAGTTTGTTATAAAGGAAAGGACCCGGGGAGAGCCAGGTGGAAGAATGCAGAGAGGACGACACCCTCCCAGCACCTGCAGTGGGACCCAGGCCAGCAGTGTCCGTCACGGTCTGGGAAATCATCCGGGCGTCCCCCGCAGCTCGTGTCAGAGGCCTGGTCCCCAGTGTCCCCAGCTAACAGCTGCAGTTGTGGCTGATGGCAAGGGATTGGACGATATAGGCTGTTAGGGTGGAGCCCGTTTGCCCTGGACAGACCTGTGGGAGAGAAGGAAGTCTCTGCCTCCTGGCTGGCCACGCCCTCCGCCCTCCACCGCCCGCCCCAGACTGTGAACCTCCAGAGTTCACAGCAGCGCAGGCATCACCGGTTCCAGTCCCGGCTGCTCCTCTTCCGATCCAGCTCTCTGCTGTGGCCTGGGAAAGCAGTGGAAGATGGCGCAAGTGCTTGGGCCCCTGCACTCATGTGGGAGACCTGGAAGAAGGTCCTGGCTCCTGGCTTCGGATCAGACCAGCTCTGCCTGTTGCAGCCATTTGGGGAATGAACCAGAATATGGAAGACCTCTCTCTCTATTTCTCTCTCTCTCTCTCTCTCTCTCTCTCTCTCTGCCTCTCTGTAACTTTGTCTTTCAAATAAATAATAAATAAATCTTAAAAAAAAAGTAATGGAAAAATGCCGACCACAGTTTCTGGAGCTCGCTAAGTGCTGGTAGGGACACGCAGTGGATCAGATCCCTGGGCGCGGCTCAACATCCAGTCAGCCCCTCCCCAGAGATTGGGGCCTGAACCCTCACTGGTTCCCCTGGAACCAGGCCTCTCCTGCAGCTGTCCAGGGGCCCAGCCACCAGCGTCTCATCAGCACCAAAGACACAGGTGTCACTCTAGAGAGTCCAAGGGCATCAGAAGCTTGGTGCAGAGCCCGAATCCCTAGCTCGTGTTATGGCACAGTTATACTTAAAGAAAAGTAGACAAGGGAGCCGGCGCTGTGGTGGAGTGGGCTAAACCTCCACCTGCGGCGCCAGCATCCCACGTGGGCGCAGGTTCATGTCCCAGCTGCCCCTCTTCCAACCCAGCTCTCTGCTGTGGCCTGGGAAAGCAGTGGAGGATGGCCCAAGCCCTTGGGCCTCTGCACCCACATGGGAGACCCGGAAGAAGCTCCTGGCTCCTGGCTCAGCCCTGGCCGTTGTGGCCATTTGAGGAGTGAACCAGCGACGGAAGACCCCTCTCTCTCCCCCTCTCTCCCTCTCTCTGCAACTCTGCTTCTCAAATAAAATCTTCAAATAATAATAATTTTAAGAAAGGAAAGTAGACTAAAACATTTGGCTGGGGGACAGGGCATGGCTCTGGCTTGCTGCACCCCACCAGGGCCTTCTTCCTTACTTGTCATTGGGAGCCCTGGGGGTGACTGCTGAGGCCTGGGGAAGTGCACCTGTTCCCAGCCGCCACCCGAGCCACGCCAGCAAGCCGGTCCGTACTGGGTTGCCAAAGGGTCAAAGTGCCCCCGTGTTCCACCAGCTGCCCAGAATAAGGCGTCCTCAACAGAATTCCTGCGTGGAAAGCTAGGGCCAAGGAGGGGGAGGGGTGAGAGGGAAACGCTCCCAATGAGACCCACCCCGGCTCAGGGTCCCGCTCCCAGACAAGGGGTCCAGGAGGAACCACAGGAAGGGGTTGGGCAGCCCCCGCCCCCGGCCCCCCGGGAGTCCCCAGCCTTCTCCGCGGAGCCAGCGCAGCCCGAGCCCAGCACGGATGGGTTAAGGCAGGAGCCGCAGGAGCCAGCTCGGCCTCGGGCTGACTGCGGGGCCTCAGGCCCCTTCGCTGCCCTCCCTGGCCCTCCCTGCCCATTTGCGGCACCGGACTAATGGCGCGTGCGGACGGGGCTGTTGCAGATGTCACCTGGAACACATACAAAGCGACACTTAGCTCGGAGCCTGGACAGCCCCGGGCACGCGGCACCTGGCCCTGCCCCCGATGCCATCACCACCCCCGTCCTCAGGCCCTGGCTCCTGCCGACGAGCGTGTGAGCCTGTCTGTCCTCAGACCCACAGGGGTCGTCCAGCAGGAGTAGAACTCCCCCGTCTGAGAGGGACTCACTGCCCCCGTGCCCAGGCACCACGTGGCATGGCATTCACCCCTTCTGCGCTGCACACACGACCACGGTCACCCCGGGGTGGCAGCCACAGCCGGGGGTGGGGGACAGGGCCCGCCAGCAGGTCCACAGGGGTGAACAGATGTCTGCGGCTTTGGGACACATAAGTGGCCAAGGTCACTCCAAGGCAGCTGGAGCTCGCGTCTCCTTTGGCTCCGAGGAAAACCGTGCGCGGGTTCCAAATGTCCCTTCCTCCCCCGCCGCCGCTGGCCGCAGGCCCCCGGGGTCTCTCCAAGCTAACAGAGACCAGCTCCCAACGACGCGGTCTGGAAAGCTCACGGACAGCTCCAGCACCCCGCCCGCTGCGGCCCCTCTCAGACCCAGGGCAGGCAGGTCTGGGGTTGCACCGCCAGGAGCCAGCTGCACGCTGGGCCCTCGAGCTTGCGGGGGCTGCCACGGCCACCAAGTCCCTGAGACCCCCAGGCCTCCCACTCGGGGATAAATGGGTCTGTAAGGCTGTCGGGGCAAAGCAAACCGACTTCCCATCAGCCCAGGGCCAGACATTGCTAATCCATCCCTGCCCACTGAGCCCTGCTGGGGCCTCTGAATCCTTCTTAGTCCAGAGCTCTGGGCAGCAGGCCAGCCGATGGGCCTTGGCTGGCGAAACGGTACCATCCTAGGGTGGTAAGCATCAGGGTGCTCAGTGAGGGTGAGTATAATCCAGGAAGGCTCCCTGGAGGAGGTGGGGGGGCACTCTGCTTCGGACATGGAGGAGTGTGGCAGTGGCCGCTGTTGACAAGGAACGGGGTCACTTCTCCTATCAGGAGGGTAGCAAACCCCAGAGGGAAACGGTGTTGAGGGGGGGAAGAGGAGGCTGGGGCCTCGCATGGGAAAAGATTTGTTCAGTAGTCGTGACAGTGTGACACCATCCACAGTGACGCGGGACCTCTCCATCCCTCGCACCTCCCGGCCGCGGCCAGGACACAGGCCTGCCCCCTCCCCCGCTCCCGTCCTCCGTCTCTGTGGCTCTTTCTCCTGTGGGCGGCAGAGCGGGCTCAGAGGTGCTCACCAGCCAGGTTCTGTCCTCGGGGCCCGCTCTGTGCCCTCTCTGCCTTGCGGGAGGAGATCCACTCCCCCACCAATTCCTGGCCGAGTGTCCCCGCTGCCCCCAGACCGGGGAACCAGGACTCCAGGAGCCCTGCAGAGCCCGGGCTGGCTTCCCAGGGTCCCTGCCCAAGAGAAGCTGCCCCTGGGTCGGTGCCAGGCGCCTGCCGAATGCCAGGTTGGCCAGGGCCACGGCTCCCGCAGGCGTGGAAAATTCCTAGGCTCCCCTGGCCTTGGCCTTGAGATGCTGGGTGTGCAGTGAGCCCCCAGCCGCGGCCCTCCAACCCCACCTGGCACGTGCCTGGCATGGCAGTGTTCTCGGCAGCCCGGCCAGGGGCACGTGGGGGCAGATGGGAGGGTGGGGGGAGGCAGCTCGGCTGGTGGAGAGGAAGAGGTTCAGGGATGCGGTGACCTTGGCCGAGAGTCCTGGGCCTCCCTCCGGGTGCTCCAACTACTCACAGGCCTAGCCAGCCCAAGGACAACCAAGTAGGCGTGTCCTCCAAGAAGTGGGGCGGAGTCTGGGACTGCCTGCCCCTCCCCAAGTGGGCCCTGGGCAGGAGAGATGGGCAGTGGGGAAGAGGCACTGTGGAAGGTGCTGCCCCGGCGACACTGGCAGGCCAGGCCCCACGCTGAAGGCTGCGGTCCCCAGTCCAGCCCACGCTGGTAGTAACCCCCTTTGCAAAGCGGTCAGGAGGCTGGGCCGGGGCCACGCAGCCAGGCAGGGGGCAGCCGTGGCTGCCTGTTCTCCCTCCTCCCATGTCCCCTGCTTTGTTGGAAGCTGGTCATCTTGCCACAAGCACCAGGACCCGAGATCCCACCTGGCCAGAGGCTCCTCCCACTGAGGGGGGAGGGGCGGGGCCCTTTCTGCAGGTCCAAGAGCAGCTTCTAGAAAAGCAGTGGGGGGCGGGGGGGGCAGGAAGCCTCCGAGGGACCCGGCGCAGCACAGGCCCGCGAGGGGCCGGCATCTTCTGCCGCAGGGCCGTGGTCCCCAGGTGCAGATGGCCGGGTTGTGTGTGACTGTTGGGTCTCACCAGGGTGTGGTAAGGGGGAGCCCTGGGTTCCCGGGGGACAACTTTGGGGCAGGCGCATGCAGCCTGGGGACCAGGGAAGACAGGGCGCCCCAAGGGCTGTGCAGGGCAAGGATATGGAGCGGCTGGAGGGGGGCAGAGGCGGCTTCTCGCGGAGCTCACCCGGCTGGAGCAGAGCCGTGGCCGCCCACCGTGCCTGCAGCCCGTGTCCTGAACGCCATCCAGGTCTCCGCAGGGCCTCGCCTGCCCTGCCAGCGCGGGCGGCTGCTGCGTGGACGGCTCCAGGACAGCCAGAGAAAGTCCCTCACTGCGACCCCGCTGGGGATGGGGGCACCCAGGCCTGGAGCATAACAGACCAGACGGGGCTGGGGGGGGCACCTGCTCCCGGAGGCAGCTCGTGCAGGGCCACTGGGAAGCAGGTGAGTGCGGGGTGTAGAAGCCCCACAAATCATTGCATCCACTGTTAGGGGGTCCGTCCCCGGCCGGCAGATGGCGTGGGCCCTGCGATCAGCACCCCGCCCCCCTTCAGGGTCACTCCCATTTGAGACGGGTTTCTTGCGCTCCTCCCTGACCCCAGCCTCCTGTGAGGCTCAGGAGACAGCGGGGACGGCGGGAGACCACAGCCCCACTCCAGCCGGGCTCCTAGTCGGGTGGCCCAGAAGTGGGTGTGGCTGGGAGGGAGCGGTCAGGGCAGGCTCAGGTGGACAAGGCTTTGCACCAACTCTTCCGGTGCCCCAAGGCCCTTCTTTCTGGGACCCCCACCCCCCACACCTCTCTGGGCAGGAGGCATCGTGGGGCCGGGGGAGCCCAATCCCAGCGGCAAAGGCGGTGCCCCCAGCCCACGCCGCCCCCAGCCCGTGTGGAACACACGTGCGACCAGGTCTGAAGACAACAGATGCCCACGCGTTCGTTCGCCCTGTGGTCATGTCACTCCGTCCTCAGGGGGTCCCAGGGCCCCACGGGGAGGCACCGGGCTCACACACCACAATGCACCAAGCACAGAAACCGAAGGCGGCAGCCCCCTCCCGGCGACCCCGGGACAGACGGCTGTCTTTTATTTAGCCGGCGGCCCTCTCCTGCCTCTCCGCCTCCTGACGCCGGCTCAGACGCCAGCCAGGCTCTGGAGTCGTTGTCAAGACAAGGCAGAAGGGCAGGCAAGAGGCCCCTCTCCCCGCAGAGCGAAACCGAACCGTCACTAAAGCGAGCGAGGAGCGGAGTCGTGCGGAGCCAGCTCGGGTTCCTGCGTTGGCCGGAGGCCCGGAACTGTCTGGCAGGGACGCGCGGACAGATGGCATCCTATATGCAGCCACTGACTCATTCAACTTAGAAAGAGAAGCACCCTTATTAGTCAGTGACTCGAAGGGCTGCCACTTCACGGGATGGCCTCTCGGGCCCGGCCAGCTGGGGAGACTCGTCCCCACAGCCCGCACCGCCGGGCCTTGCCTGGGCCTGCTGGAGGCTCCCATGTCGCTGGCGTCACCGCTGGGTGCCTGTCAGACTGGCTGTCTGTGCCTCAGAGCCACTGCCTCCTGGGGCCCAGGGACCCCCCGTGGGCGCACCAGCAGCCTGGCCAGCGCTGGAGGTTGTGGCCATCCTGTAAGCCTACCTTGGCCTGAGTGTGAGGTGCCCTCCCCAGGAGGGCGGAGTCTCACTGGGCCCCACCTCCCGGGGGGGGGTCCGTCCGCCCGGTCCTGTGGGTGCAGCTTGTCCACCATGGCAGGCCACCTCTCCTTCCCAGTCCTCCGTGGGCTCCACGACCACCCACAGGTCCGAGGCTCCCGCGGCCATGGTCAACAGGAGGATCTGCCATCCGGACAGCTTGAGAGGCGGGCGTTGCGAAGACGTCCTTCTCTGTCTCATCTCCGAGCCCTGGCCACGGCGTCCTAGCCTGCCAGACGGCACCTGCAGGATGCGCCTGCTCACCTGCCGCCGCCCCGGGCTGGGAGGAACAAGATTCCTTGGGTTTCGGGAACTTCCAGGGTATTTGCTTCCAAAGAACACGTGGAGGAGACCAAAAAGCAGCCACGGCACAATTGCACGCCAGAAACACCAGCTTCCCCCTCCCTTCCCCTCCTCTGAGACCCCCGAGCGACCTCACTGACGCCCCCCAGCGGTCATTCTCATCCCGTTCTAGAGACGAGCGAGGCGCAGCTCAGGGAGCTGGGCGGCTTGCAGAAGGCGACACAGCTGCCAAGCGCCTGGGCAGCATTCAAACTTGACCTTGAGCTTGTGGTTCCAGCCCTGGCAGGTTCCCTCTGAGGTTCCCTTCTGAGGACGCAGAGGGAGGTGAGCCCCACCCAGGGGCACCCACCGGTGGGGACTTCCCCGGCCTCGGGCTTTGGGGTCCTCCATGCAGCCCCTCCCAGAGCACACACGTTTCCCGATTTTGCTTTCTACGAAAAAGCTGCCTTTTGCAGGCAGAACCGGGGCTTCATCTCACGGTGAGGAGAGCTGGCTTACGGGCTCCTGGCTGCTCCTACGCCGCCTGCCTCTGGTCGGCCTCTGGAAGTTGCCAGGGGCGATGTCTGGCCTTTTCCACCACCACCACCACCCCCAACACCCCCAACTCAGTGTCTGTGCAGACACGGATGGAGCAGGTGGGATGCAGTCAGGCAGCAAGGGTCCCCAGTCCCGGCGTAAGTGCCACGTGCAGCGGGGCCACCCCGCCCCCAGCAACAGCCCCCTCTCCCGGCGGAGAGCTCAGCTTAGAAGCCCCCCTCCTTCTAAAGTTCTCAGTGGAGAGGGGTTCCAGGCTGGGGGCGGCAGGCCATGGCTCAACCCTCCCCACTGGGAAGACAGGAAAACTGGAGTCCAGTGCTCCCAGCCGGAGGTCCAGGCTGGGCAGGTGGGAGAACTGGGTAGTCCCTGTCCCCCAGGGGCTCACAGCCAGGCCGGGCCAGCGCCCCATCTCACGAGTTCCCTTTCCAAGCTCCTGCTCCCCGCCCCACCCCGATTCAGGTCAGTCGGGTTTCAGGCCACGCAGAGGGTCACCACTAACTCGATGCTAATGGCAGGCCTGTCAGTCTCCCCTAATCAAGCAATCAATGCACACCACAGGTGTGTCCTGTCCTGGCTGGCGACCCAGCGAGGTCAGTGGAGGGGGCGGGGGGGGGGGCGGAGAGGAGGAAGGAGAGAAAGGAAGGAGGAGGGAGCAGGCAGGGGGAGGGGGAAGGGCCGCGCCCAGGCTCCTGCCTCCCTCTAAGTTTGGCACAAGCTGCACTGCTCCCCCCCACCCGCCTCTCCACCCCAGGGAGAGCCGACTGCAAATTGAAATCACTGCTCCGGGAAAGAACCAGGGGAAAAGGGAGGAAAAAAAAAAAAAGCCGGCATCTTTTTAATCAACGCTCAGAGCCATAGCCGCTAATGAATTCGAGGTGGCTCAGAAGCCCAGGGCGAGTCCGGGTGGAGATGCCCAAGACCGCCTCCCTGCACTGCCCTGCGGCTCTCATTAGCGGGAAAGGGGCTCCAGGCCCCTCTGGGCCGGCTGGGCTGCCCCTGCAGCTCTGGGAACGGTGTCCAAGGTCACGGCCAGGGTTTAGGGGGTGCTCTTTTTTTTTAATTTTTATTTGAGAGATAGAGTTATAGACAGAGAGAGGGAGAGACAGAGAGGGAGGCCTTCCATCTGCTGGTTCACTCCCCAGATGGCTGCAACCCCCAGAGCTGAACCTATCCAGAGCCAGGAGCTTCCTCCGGGTCTCCCACATGGGTGCAGGGGCCCAAGGACTTGGGCCATCTTCTACTGCTTTTCCCAGGCCATTAGCAGGGAGCTGGATTGGAAGTGGAGCAGCCGGGACTCGAACCGGCACCCATATGGGATGCGGCACTGCAGGCAGAGGCTTAGCCCCCTACGCCACAGCGCCGGTCCCTTTGCGGGGTGCCCTTGAAAGAGGCCTGGAGGGCTCCGGGTCTGGTCCCTTCTCTGAACAGCCCTCCTCCGCTCCTGCTGGCCCCCAGCACGCTGAGTCCTCCCACTGCCCCGTGTGAACCACTAACAGTCATCATACCCATTTTACAGCTAAGAAAACCAGGGCTCAGGCACGATCCAAAAATCTGCCAACCCCTCACCCAGGCTGAGGTTGTGGGGGTGGGGAACATGACCTCTTGCCTCCCGGTCTCTTCCCAGGAGCCCCACAGCGGCTCTGGCTCAAGGTCCTGGTTCAGGCCTGGGTTCCGCGCCAGGTGCCCAGGCTCCTCTGCTCCCCTCCCCACTTGCTACTCTGCTTTTCCCCTCTTCTGGGCCAGCGCTGGCTTCAGATCGCACCCGCGGGGGGAGCTCCTTCTTTTCCCAAGGTCTGGCAGCCAGGCGAGCGCCGTGCCCCTCACCAGGGGTGCGGCTAGGAGCCTGCTGCCCGCCCGTGTGGGCCCAGCAGGCGTGAATGCGTGCGCTAGTCCGCCCTTGTCATGCCCACTCACCCCCTCAGCTGAGACCCAGAGGCGCTAACCTCCCGCGGACAGGCAGCGAACCAGACTCCGCCGTGCTCGGTTATCTCCAGTGCTGGCCGCGGTGCCGGGAGCCCTGCGGGAGCCGGGAAAAGCCTCCTCCTGCGCCTGCTCTCTGTGCCACCCCCGGAGCTGCCGGACCGGGAAGCAACATGCAAAGCCGGTGGGCGGAGGAGCAGGGCAGTGATGCTGGTTAAGGAACTCATGGCCTGGGCAGCTCCTTTTACAAGTTCCGCTGTGAGGTGCTCCCTGCAGTGGGAGGTGCAAGGCCACACCCACCACGGGGAAAACCTGGGTCTCCTTGGCTTCTCCGCTGTGCCTGCCTGGCCCTCTCCCACCCCATGCACACCCATGCACACCTGCACACGCATAAACACACACAAACACACGCCTGGCTGCACATATGCATGCATGTGCCTGTGTGGGTTCACACCTACATACACACACACATGTGCAGTCATGTGTGTGAATGTCTGCCCACATGCGTGTACTGCCCATGCACCCAAATACACACCTGTACACATGTGTGCGCACATGGGCGTCCACATATACAAAGCCAGAGCCTCCGCGATCTCAGGAAAAAACCCCACTTGGGGTAGCTTGAGTCAAACGGGGCGAGAGAGCTCCTGGCGCCCACGGGCAGGAAGGCCCCGGTGCACACGTGTGTGTACTGAGGGCCTTGTGGGAGGGGCAGGTGGCGAGACCCTGGAGCCACACCGTGCAAGATGACAGCCACTTAGCGCTGACGTTAATTACGTCCAATTTAAATTTATTTCAATTCAATAAAGCCTAATCGCCAGTCTCAAGTGCCTAGCAGCCCCACGTTTAATCCACGGCCGAGTGCCAGAGAGCTGTGGGTCCACAGGTCAGCCGGCCTCGCAGGAACGTGGGCCTCCTCTCCCCGGGCCTGCCTAGCTCTGCTGTGCTCCTCCAGCACGGGACCCCACGGCCACCGCTCCAGCGCCGCGTGGCGCCCCCTCAGCCCACCCACCACCTCGACCCCTCGCAGGTCCTCATCTCTCAGTCTGCAGGTGAGCTCTCTGTCGTGGGGTGCAGGCAGCTGCGTCGGTGTCGGGCTGTGCCCGGGAGGCCAGGGCCGGGGCAGGAGCAGGTCCCAGGAAGCGCTCCGGGGCCCAGAGCGTTGAGAACAAGAGCGGGCGACACGGACAGACACTTGGCTGTTACGACGCCACTTGGGACACCTGCATCTCACTCCAGAGCGCCTGGGTTTGAGTCCCTGTCCCATTTCCGCGTCCAGCTTCCTGCTCACGCGTACCCCGGGAGGGGCCATGCCACCCGCTGGGGAGACCTGGGCTGAGTTCTGGGCTCCTGACTTTGGCCTGGCCCAGCCCCAGCTGTTGCAGGCATTTGGGGAGTGAATCAATGAATGGAAGAGTTTTCTCTGTCTCTGCCTCTGTCTCAGCTTTTCCAATAAACGTGAAAATAAGTAATTTTTAAAAGGAGCGAGCTCTGTGTGCGGGAGTCCCCGGAGGGCGGGAAGGCAGCTCTCTGCTGAGGATCCTGCTGCCCACAGCGACTCTCGCTCCCCAGCTCCCTGGGTCACGTTTCACAGCTGGGGAGGCGGAAGCCGAAGGGGGAAGAGACAAGCAACTCGGCTGGGATCGCAGCGCCAGCAATGCACCAGTCCCGGAGCTCAGGTTCCCCAAAGCCATCGGCCAGAGAGCGCGACTGCCTTCCCGAGACCAGCGGGCTGGCACCAGCACGGACGTGGTCCCGCTCTGGTTTCCTGCCTGCCATGCTGTGGGTGTGATCTCGCCGGGACCGTAGTTCAAGGTCCCCAGCCAGAGCTAAGGACTCACATCCCCTCTGCTGTTGTCTCCTCGGTGGTCCTGGAAGGCAGGCAGGGTCTAATGGGGGCGGGGGGGGGGGGCTGCAGCTCCAGCCCGGCCTGCGTCTGCACTTGCCACCACGTGACTGAGTGTCATTGCACTGTCACTCTGGACTCCACCAAGAGTGAGCTCGCTGGGATGTTAGCCACCGAAGCGAGCCGGGGCTCTCCCGTGATTCACCGAGGGGGGCTTCTCACTCTCGCACCTCTGGCATCACCATGAGAGCCCACAAGAGCCCCCCACCCGCACCCAGGGACAGCAAATGACAAGTCGCCCGGGGCACGCCCGCTGGCCGCCAGCTGGCCCCAGATGTGGGGCTGAGGCCTGCAAAGCTGCGGGACCCTGTCCCCCTCCACCAGCTGACTCCAGATGTGTGAGAAAGAAACGGTTATGGTTGTGTGCCACGGAGATCCCAGGGGTCGTTTGTTCTGCAGTGTTACCATAGCGATGGCTAACTAATACAGTCTGGTCCTCTCCCATTTTGAAGATGGAAAAAGTGAGGCTAGGAGATGCTGGCTAATTTGTTCAAGGCCTCACAGCAGGGCCCGGCTCTGCCCTGGTATCCCCTGACCACAGCGCACCCCACCAGGTTGCAAGCTCCCTGCAGGTCGAGCTTTGCCTAAAGATTTGACAGCTGCCGCCGGTGTCTGGCTGTGCACAGGTGCCAGTGTCCGCTAAGTAGGTGAAAAGATCCCACCGCTGAGCAGCACACGGGGGCTTAACTCCTGCAGCAGGGAGCGGAGGAAGCCGCTAAGCCAGCAGCCAGCACCCCTCCAGCCGCAGGAGCCCGGGGGCCGGGCAGACGCCAGGGACGCGTCACCACTCAATCATGCGCTTTGTTCTCCGGCAGGCCCAGGGGAGACGGGGCAGAATCAAAGGACGAGGCTCCTCACAAACCATGGGGCCTTTTGACGTGATGACAGCCCCTTTGGGCAAGAGGTAGGGGAGAGGATGCAGGGTGCGGCTCGCACCCTGGGCGGGGGTCTCAGAGCAGGTCGGCTGCTGCACGGCGCGGGCCAAGATGAGACGGAGAAACTGCCCAGGGGCGGCTCAGGGGAGAGTGCAGAGAGGCGTCAGCAGACTCCCTCTGGAAGCATCACCCCAACCTCGAGACCACAGGAGCTGCCCGGGGAGCCCCTGCTCTGCCCGGCGGGAGTCCCGGCAGCCGCTGAGAGAAGCAGCGCTCGCTCGCTGGATGGAGCTTCACACACGCACACGCACACACATGCACGCGCACACACGGGCACACAGAGCCGGGGGAGAATCGATTTTCACTTATCTCATTTCCCCACCACGCACCCGTGCTCCAGCAACCGTATCATTGCATCATGTCCCCACTCCTGTTCCTTGTCAGCATGAATCTATCGCTAATTGAAAAGCAGTGCAGAAGAGAGCAGGTGGGTGTGTGCACCGTCACCGCACAAAGCCAGCACAGGAAAGCCCTCCCGACGGGCCGGCTGACCGGGCGAAGCAGCCACCAAGCCAAGGATGTGGAAGCCTCACTAGCTCCCCAGAACTGCAGAGCCCCAGCCTCCCCACGACTGTCTCGCCTCTCCGGGAGTGCGTGCCATTTGCAGAACACACCAGGGTCTCTCTGAAAGCGTAGAAGCTGGTGCCACCTATTGGCTGTGCCCTGGGAATCAGACTGAGCCCTGGAGTACATTTCTGCTTCCCCAAACGCTTCTCTCACGGGTCGATTTGCAGGCGTGTGTTATATTTAAGAGGGTCTAATCCAGGATTCATTGCGACGCACGGGCCGTGGCGTACAGTGGGTATGGAGGAAGTGTAGAAATGCACGCAGCTCCTAAGTGATGAGAATGTTCTCAGAGGCAGGCGGAGGAGGCAGCCCTCTCTGCTTCGTCCCGGTAGAAACCCTCGTTGTCCCCAGCTCTTTGAGCCTCTGTGTTCTGGGGGCGTGGCTTCACCATAAGTTAGCAGTGGGGCTGGGCTGGCTGCGGGGTGTCTCTGTGAGGGGCCACTGCTAGGCGACAGATGGGCTGGGGAGCTAGGGATTAGGGTCAGACACTCCTTGGCTCAACCCCTGGCTCTCATGCATGTTTGGCTTTGGGTGAGTGGCTCAATCCCTCCGAGCCCCCACATGACGGTGGTGACAGCAGGACCTGCTTGGTGGGGTCCTTTCACGTCTTCAGTGACACAAAGCACGGGGAGCGCCTGCCTGCGTTAGTGCTCATTCTCAGTGTGGGGGTGTGGGCTGCAGCTGCTAACATCCCTGCGTGTTCAGACTGGGCTCTGCCCGGAGGCACTGGAGACAGCAGGAGCCAAGTCCCCTGGGAGGTCACAGCTGGGCAGAGAGAAGAAAGGTCCCAGGTGATATTTCAACAGAACCACTTACTAACCTCTGCTCCAAGTTCAGTAGGAGGTCAGGGGAGGGAGAGGCCACAGTGGGCTGATGTGGCCAGGAAAGGCTTCCTGGAGGAGGAGACACCGGAATGGGCCTTAAAGGATGGGTCGGATGATGGAGCGTGGGGAGATGCAAAAGGCCTGGGGCCGGGAGGAGCAGACAGTGCCCGGTGGCCAGCAAAGAGCTTCCAGACCAGACGTGGAGTGTGAGCACAGAGCACGAGATGGATTGGCGTGGGTGGGAGGGGCAGTGTTTTGCACCACGTGGAGACTACAGTGAAGTCTCCAGCACCCCCTCCCAGAGCCTGGCCCACCCGCCCCTCTGCTCCCCTTCACAATTCCTGGAGGAAGGCGGACAGCCTTCCACTGAGCCCAGGCACAAGCCGGACACGTGCGGGTCAGCACCACGGACAGCATCCAAAACGCCCTTCATTTCCGCGTGCCCCAGGAGCTGGTGAGCTCCCTCCCGCTGCACCCTCGCCAACCCCACCCTTGTCCTTGTTTGTTGTACCCCACGCTTCCAAGAGATCAGCTGGTGGCACCTGCCGCACGTTGAGTGGCCCGGCTGTGCCAGGCTCTGTGCTTTGTCCTCCAGGAACAGGGGCCACTGGGGGCCTCTCTGACACCAGCCAATGTGTGCCACCCTCCGGGGTCTCCTGGAACTCCTTGGGCTCCCTCTCCAGAGAAGCAAATCCGAAGATGTCAACTGGGCTCCTTGAAAGCCGGCCTGTGGCTGTCCAGTGCCCGGACAGCTGCTGCTGAGTGTACCACCATGGGGCAGACCCTTAGAGACCACGCCCTCCTTGCACAGCAGTGCTGGGGTAGGCCTGGAGTGTGAGACTGCAACCCCCAGGCCCTCAGCCTCCGACGGTCGCGTTGCATTGAGCTGCCTTTCTCACGTGCCCACAAACGGTTAGAGATCAGAAATGTCATGTTTCCTCTGAGAGCTTCCTTCCTGCCAGGGTCCTGGCCCCTCCCACCGATTCTGGGCCCGCAGTGCCCCTCCCCACCCGGGCGGGCTGGGAAGAGCTTCTGTCTGGGGGAACTGCCTGCTCCATGGTGGCCCGGCGGCACCAGCGCAGACTGTGTGACCCTCGCAGCGGCTGGTGAGCACAGGTCACAGAGAGAAAAGCGGCCTTAGAAATAATCCTTGCTGTGGGAGGCTGCCCGGCGAGCGCGCGGCGTCCTCAGAACTTTGAGGAGGGAATTATTAATCAGGAGGCTCGGTGCGGTCGCCAGCGGTGGGGCGGGCAGAGGAAAGTGGCAGGGTTTGGGGGAGGGGTTCTCTGTCCATGCTGGAAAGTTCTCTGTGAGTGCCAACAGTCTAAAGGCAGCCAGTGGGCAGAGGCGGGCCCCAGAACGCAGGAAGGCCCGACTGAGTGACAGGCGCGCAGCCCAGTAGGCATCAGCCTGTGCAGCCATGGGAAGCAGCGCCTGCCAGTGTGTGTTCACCGGGTCATTCGCTCCTGCACTCCCTCGGCAGTGGGGGCCCCCAGTGGGCCAGAGCCTGGGCCAGGTGCTCGGGCCGGGGCAGTAGCAACAGCGCCGCCATCACCTGCGTTCATGGGCTGCACTGCGAAGGGTCTGGAGTCGAGCCTGGGGACTTGGAGGCTCACAACCCCCTGAGTTCCTCCATCTCCCCAACCTCACATGGCCATGAGCAGTCACTGAGCCCAGGCACAGCGCTCTGCCCTGATGACAGAGCTTGGAGGGGACACAGGGTTGTGACAGTGCAGACAGAGGCAAAGGGACATTACTGTGACAGTACACAGGGGAAGGGGACACCATGGCTGTGGCAGAGGGAGAGGGACTTACCCAAGGTCCTGCAGACAGCAAAGGCGATCTGAGTTTCCCTGGCAGGTCAGTGGCCAGAGCCCCCGCCTCTGCCCCTCCGACCAACACTGCTGTCTCCGAGGAGCAGGGCTCACCGGGTTCACGGTCCCCCAGGGCACCTGGCGCAGCCTGGAGCAAGCACCTTCTGCCCTTCACAATCGTGCCCCTCTCCCTCCCTCTCAGCCACAGAAAATTTCAGGAAAGTGAGCAGATCTGAACGAAAACCACAATTCTTTGAAGACATGGGAAGAAGCCTCATGGCTGAGCATGTGGGCGTGGCTCCGGCCATCGGCACCCCATTCCTGGTACCTTGGGGCCCCACCTGCGGCCTCCCCGTCCTGTCCTCGGGGCTACCTCTCTGTTTCAGATCTGCAGGGCTGGGCAGGGACACAGGGTAAGGGACCGGAAGAGAGAGCGCAGGGCTGCAATGTGGCCGTGCAGTGACCTTCCGCAAGGGTCTTGTCCCGAGTCTTGCTCGCCCCCGCTGTAAACACGGTGGCCAGGCCAGCTGCCCCGTGGGAGCCCCCAGCTCTGGATGTCTGGGAAGGGCCTCCTGGTGCCGAAAGGGGCAGCCCCAGGCCGGGGGGGCCCCTCCTCCTGCCAGGCTTCCCAAAGGCCCACCAGCCCCAGCGTCCACCCTGCACTGAGCCACAACGCACAGGCGGTGGCCTTCGAAGCAGCAGATGTGCGAGTGGCCCCCGCAGCTGTGTCCACCTGGAACCTCAGAAGGTGACTCGTGTGCCATTAGGCTCTTTGCAGACATGGACAAGGGAAGGACCCCACGATGACATCATCATCCACCCCAGGCTGGGGCGGGGCGGGGCGGGGCAGGCCTTGGGTTCAGTGATATCTTCAAGGAGACTGAAAAGGAGGAACAGGAATTTGGCACAGTGGTTAAGACACTGCTTAGGGTGCCAACAACCCACATAGGAGGGCCTGGGTTCAAGCCCCGGCTCCTCCACTTCCCATCCAGCTTTCGCGCTGGGAGGCAGCCGGTGACGGCTCAGGTTCCTGGGTCTCTGCCACCCACACCGGAAACTCAGACTGAGCTCTGGGCTCCCAGCTTCGGGCCGGCCCAGCCTTGACTCTTTCAGGCATCTGGGGAGTGAACCCCTAGATAGAACTCTGTCTGTCTGTCAGCCTGTCTGTCTCTGTCCCCTTCCCTCTCTCTATGTCTCTGCTTTTCAAATAAATAAGTCAATTTCTGAAAAGGAGGAGACAGACCCACCAGGGAGAAGGTGGTGTGGGAACAAAGGCAGAGATGGGGTGATGCAGAGGTCTACTACAGGCAGGGCCGGCGCTGTGGCGTAGCGCGTAAAGACTCTGCCTGCAGCGCCAGCATCCCCTGTGGGCGCTGGTTCAAGTCCCGGCTGCTCCACTTCCGATCCATCTCTCTGCTGTGGCCTGGGAGAGCAGTGGAAGATGCCCGAGTGCCTGGGCCCCTACACCCATATGAGAGACCCGGAGGAAGCTCCTGGCTCCTGGCTTCGGATCGGCCCAGCTCCAGCTGTTTTGACCATTTGGGGAGTGAGTCAGCGGATGGAAGACTCTCTCTCTCTCTCTCTCTCTCTCTCTCTCTCTCTCTCTCCCTCTCTCTGTAACTCTGCCTCTCAAATAAATAAATAAATAAGTCTTTAAATTAGGGAAATAAGTTCAACTACAGACGCCGCCTGGAGCTGGGAGGAGGCCCGGAACCCGTTCTCTCGGCGCCTGCTGGGGGTCCAGCTCTGTGATGCCTCGAGCGTGGAGAATCAGCGTCTGTTGCTTTGAGTCACCCCGTGTGTGGTCCTTTGTCCCAGCAGCCCTGCAACACATTGGATCGGAGGCCTGAAACTGAAGGGTGTGTGGGAGCTGGCAGCAGAGAGCATTCTGGGCAGGGCGACAGCTGTGCAAAGGCCCTGAGGCAGCAGAGGAGCTGAGGGACGAGGGGGTCAGAGGGCCGGTGCCCTGGGGGTGGAGGAGGAGAGACCAGATGTGTCTCAGGAGTTGGGCCAGGGAAGACCCCGCGGGAGCCCGGCTGCTTGGGAGTCCCACAGATCTCAGCCCCACGGGAGCGAGCCCCTCTGGCCTCTGACCCCGCACCCTGAGAGATGCCAGATGTCATCAGTTGGCGGGCTTTGTTGTGCGTGCGTTTGGGGTGCTCACTGCCTGCCGGGACAGCGCGGCTCACCCTCCTTGTCCCTGCGTCCGTCCTGGGTCCTTTGTTACACAACCATCCCCTCAAGCTCCTGTCACACACACACACACACACACAGATACGCGCGCGTGAGCGCGTGTTTCGAATTCCTGTCCCCCACGCTCTGCGTCTTAACCGGCGACTTTCTCTCCTTTGGTCGCCCTCAGACTGAATTAAAATAGCATTGCCAGGGAGCTTGGCAGCTGCGCCCAAGGAATCCCGGGTCTCCGGTGACTTCATTAGCGCCAGCGCCTTGAGCCCCGCACCCGCGCCCACGCCCGGCTGCTCTCCCGGCCCGTCCCCTGCCCCCCACGGAGGGGGCCTCATTAGCTGGGAGATGGGAACCACTTAGCTGGTCCATTAGCGCGCGCCATTCATCTCAGCCTCTCTTTCTGCTCTGCCCTTTCCCCCGTCTCTCTGCCTCTCACTCATTAGCCAGAGGTGCCTCGCACAACCACTCACTCGCCCGTGCACCGTCTCCCCCCGCCCCTTCCCTTCCCATCTCCCCCCTCCCCCACCCCTTCCCTTCCCTGTCCCTCCTCCCCCCCCCCCATCACCCTCAGGATCCTCCTTCGGCGACTGCAGGACGCTCCCCTGACAGGCTGCGGACTTGCAAAGTGGGCATCACACGCCCCCGTGGTAGTATCAGCCACGGCTGACTATATCAGCCCCTGGTCCGCTCTCCTCTGCTGTCAGCCCCCTGGTCGACTCTCCTCTGCTGTCCAGGCTCCTGCCTGCACACCTGCCCCAGGACACTTGCACTGCAGTGTTCCTGCCCAGGGCCTACTGCCAGGGGCTCCCAGGTATCCTGTTTCCCGGGGGAGCTCTCTGGGTACCTTGGACTTCACAGCAGCACGGCAAGGGGGTGCAGAGGCGACCAGCTGACCCCAGGCGCCCTGCCTCCCTCTGCCCTCCCTCTGGGGAACTCAGCACCTGCCCCAGGGCCACCACCCTGCTCCTTCCACCTCGGAATCTCTCTCTTCCTGGTAATCCTAAAACAGAGGCTGCAGAGCCGCGGACAGGATGTCACAGACTCCCGAGTGTGGGGAGGAGGCCATTGTCACACAGGTGGCGACAGCCAGAGGCCCTCACGGGATGCTGGTGTTTCGGAAAACAGGCAGACAGAGCTGGAGGCTGGAGGGGGCCAACGGGGACTCCCGCCCCCGGGCTCTGCCTCCAGCTGGGTTGAATTGAGCCTCTATTTATTGAGGGTGTTTCCCCAGGCCAGGCCCTGTGCGAGTTGCAAGGGGCAAGGGGCTCTCTTCCTATTTTTTTTTTTTTTGTTTTTGTTTTTTAAGATTTATTTGTTTATTTGAAAGGCAGATTTACACAGAGAGGGAGATACAGAAATCTTCCATCTGCTGGTTCACTCCCCAGATGGCGCAACGGCTGGGGCTGCGCCGATCTGAAGCCAGGAGCCTGGAGCTTCCTCCAGGTCTCCCACGTGGGTGCAGGGGCCCAAGCACTTGGGCCATCTTCTACTGCTTTCCCAGGCCACACCAGGGAGCTGGATTGGAAGTGGAGCAGCCGAGATTTGAACCGGCGCCCACTGGGAGAACTGGCAGGCATTGCAGGTGGCAGCTTTACCCGCTATGCCACAGCAGGGGCTTCTTGGTGAGCAAAACGCTGAGCGTGAGCTCACGGGCAGACGGAGATGACAAGGGCGGATGGAGGGAAACCTCCTGCCGGGAGCCTTGGTCCCCCAACACTGAGTGGCCTCTGCTGTCGGGGAGCTGGGTGCTGAGTTCAGGAGGGGGGGTCCAACTATCTCCTCTTCCCCAGGGAGCTCCAGAGGGACTCACGGGCACCACGTCCCCCACCAGGGGCCCAGCCGGCCCTGACATCACTGCCAAGGGGGGCGGCGTGTCTGCACCAGGAGGGCCCAGGCTGGCGTCTCTCCTGCCGCTCACCCGCTGTGGGAGGATTGCTTCGCTTCCCAGGGCCATAGCGCTGTCCTCTGTACGATGGGAATAATAACAGTGCCCGACCCACCCCCAGCCGCCGCCTGCACCGTGCTGGGGTGAAGATGAGCTGAAATGGTTTAGGGCCCGGCTCACCACACAGGTTCCCGGAGAGAGACCCAGCACGTGGCGCCGGGGCTGGGGGGGGGGGCTGCCTGTGGCCTGGGGGAGGAGCGGGCATTCTCACCGCAGCTCCAGCACCGAGCAGACACCGCTGGCTCTGCTGCTTTGCAAGGTTGGGAAGTTTCCAGGGAGAGCCGGTGGAGACGGCAAGGCTGAGCATGGCGGCCAGGTGCTGCCGAGGCGCTGAGTCCAAGGGGTGCCACTCACGCAGAGCTGAGGTGAAGGGAGACCCCTGGGGGCTGCCAGGCAGCACCCCTGCCTGGGCCTGGACCAGCAGGGCCCTGGGGCCACCGTGAGGCACATGACGGCCCCTGTGCTCCCGAGCAGAAAGGAGGTGGGCGATCCACGGCCAGGGAACCCGCTCGTGGCTCTGCAAGACCAGGTAAACCGCGTGCCGAGTCACCACCACGGTCCGCGGCGCAGAGCGGAGCCAGGACCCTGGGTCCAGCACACACTCGTGCCTTCTGGAACATTTGCTTGTCAGGAACGCGGGCGGCCGGACCTCAAGAAGTGGCAGCCGAGGGCGAGTGCCCACCCATCCATCCACCCATCCATCCACTCACTCACACATCCATCCACCCACCCATCCATCCACCCATCCACCCATCCACCCACCCATCCATCCATCCATCCACCCATCATCCATCCATCCACCCATCCATCCATCCACCCATCCACCCATCCACCCATCCACCCACCCATCCATCCATCCACCCATCCATCCATCCACCCATCCACCCATCCATCCATCCACCCATCCATCCATCCATCCATCCACCCATCCACCCATCCACCCATCCACCCATCCACCCACCCATCCATCCATCCACCCATCCACCCATCCACCCATCCACCCATCCATCCACCCACCCATCCACCCATCCACCCATCCACCCATCCATCCACCCACCCATCCATCCATCCATCCACTCACTCACCCATCCATCCACCCACCCATCCATCCTTCCACCCACCCACCCATCCATCCACCCATCCATCCACTCACTCACCCATCCATCCACCCATCCATCCTTCCATCCATCCACCCATCCATCCATCCATCCACCCACCCACCCATCCACCCACCCATCCACCCATCCATCCATCCATCCATCCACTCACTCACCCACCCATCCATCCACCCATCCACCCATCCATCCTTCCACCCACCCACCCATCCATCCATCCCCTCACTCACCCAGCGGAGGCTGATGGAGGAGTCCCTCTGCTCCAGGTGCTGGGGACCAGCAGGGACAAGGACGCCGGCCTGGCCTGGGCGCCGGGCTCACTTCCAGAGGCAGGCAGCCGTGAGCCGAGAACAGAAAGCGCCAGCAGGGAGAGGAAGGCAGGGCGGCAGGCGTTGCGGTTGGAGGAGGGGGCCAGTGTGACCCCTCTGAGGAGCGAGGGCCCAGTGGCGGCATCAGGCGCGTGTCCGGGGCTGTGGTCCCAGATCGCCACGAACACGGCTCAAGAACCGGAAGTTCGCACCCGGGACCCTCTGCTCCAGGCCTCTTCCCGCCCGGGTGGCTCCCGGCACTGGGAGGGGCGGCTTCTCTCCACGTCTGCCTCCGCCCCTGGCTGGCCTGCCCACGCGTCTGTGTCCCTTGTCCCCTCTTTCGTCGTAAGAACACTGGTTGTTGGATTTGGGGTCCACTCTTGCCCAAGAAGACCTCGTCTTTTTCCCTTTTTAATGCTGTTGTTTGTTTGAGAGGCAGATGGAGTAAGAGAGGGAGCGTTCCAGTCTTCTCGCCCCCTCCCCAAACGCCCATGATGGCCGGGGCCGGGCTGGGGCCAGAGCCAGCCAGGGACTCAGTCCGGATCTCCCCAGTGAGTGACGGGGACTCGGCCACTGCAGCCGTCACCGCGGCCTCCTGGGCTTTGCGTTGGCAGGAAGCTGGAGTCAGGAGGCCAGGCCACTGGGGTGGGAGGAGGACACCTCCACCACTAAGCTAAGCGCCCACTCCCCACACAGCAGCAAAGACCCCACTTCCAAACGAGGCCCCATCCACGGGGGCGGGCTTAGGCCTGGAACTCGGCTCTGGGGGCCACAGTTCAACCTGCAGCACCGGCATTTTCTTTCTTTTGTTTTTTTAAAGATTTGTTTATTTACTTATTTGAAAGTCAGAGTTGAGAGAGAGAAAGAGAGAGAGAGGTCTTCTATCTACTGCTTCACTCTCCAAATGGCCGCAACAGCCTGGTCCAGGCCAGGCTAAAGCCAGGAGCCACTTCCAGGTCTCCCACGTGGGTGCAGGGGCCCAATTACTTGGGCCATCCTCTGCTGTTTTCCCAGGCCATCAGCAGGGAGCTGGACCGGAAGTGGAGCAGCCAGGACTCAAACTGGTGCCCATGTGAGATGCTGGTGCCACGGACAGCCGAGCTAGCCACCATGCCACGATGCCAGCCCCTGGATTTTCTCGAGTGTGGGCTCAGCCCAAGTCTGTCCCTGAGGGAGCTGAGCGCCCTGAGCCCCTGGCCACCGCCCAGCCACAAGGGAATGGTGAGGATGAGGACCATGGCCCGAGGCCCTCCCACGGCCAGGCCTGTGGGAAACTCCCCGTTCCGTGGGCTCGGCATTCATGGTCATCCAGAGTGGCCGGGAGGGAGGGGTTAACCCTGTGCCCTACAACACCAGCTCCTGGGTGGGCTTACGGAAGTCACCCCCGTTAGGCCTGGGCACGACCTTAATTACACCTCAATTATCGTGTGTACAGGCGAGGGTGTGCGTGTGCGTAGTGACCCCAACAGACCCCACCCCTCCCAGGAGTCCCTCCCACAGCCCCGCGCTGAACCCCGGGCTTCTTTGTCACTCTTCCCACACCTGCCCTATGGGACACACCTGTCTGGGCGCTCTGCATCCCTGGCCCGAAGGGCGCCCCTTGTGGCCACGGTGTGTGCTGCGTGTTCTCCACCCCGGCTCCCAAGACCTCTGAACGGACAAATGAGATCATGGCTACACCTTTGTAGCTACAGTCTGGGGCGGTGCTTCGTCTGAACTCCGTTCCCACATCCCCTCTGTCTGCATCTCTGTTCAATCTATATAATCCCTAGACTCGATTTCTAATGTGTCCGTGTCGCTGTCTCTGTAAAGTGTCCTGAGCTCCCAAGAGCTAAGCACCACCCACTCAGGGTCCCTGTGGGGTGACCCCCGCCAGCCGGCCCATTCCCACTGTGTGCGTGCCTCTCAAGGAGCACAGAGCACCTGGCGGTGAGGGGAGGTCACAGCCCAGACTCTGAGCTCAGACAGACCTGCTGTGTGACCTGGGCACGTCACTGTCCTGCTCCAGGCCTCAGTTCATTCTTCTGTGAGATGGGCTGACATGAGTGCCTGCCCCCAGGGGAGGTTTTGTGTGTGCGAAGCCCTGGGCCTGGTGCTTAAGGGAGACCTGCCAGCCCCGCGGACCCTGTGTGCCCCTGGAGGTTTTGCAAGTTGGGGGAGGGGTCTTCAAGCCTCAGCATCCGTCCCGACTCCCCCTGCACCCTGCACCCAGGCAGAGGCCAGGGGCCTCCCAGCAGCAAAGAGCAGGGTGAGCTCAGAGGCGGGAGGGGATCCAGGGCGGATTGATCGGAGGGCAGGAGCCGGAGCTTTGACAAGAAGCGGCCAGTGCAGAGCGCGGTCCTGGGCGAAGGGGAGGCCCTGCCCGGGGGCACCCAGGCCAGCTCTCTCTCCCAGCACAGGCGGCAACCTGGAGCCCTCAGCCTGGCCCCAGCATCCCGGCCGCCTGGCACTGAGGAGGGCCACAGAGGTGCTGTCCTCGGGCCTCTGGGCCCCACCCTCAAGGTCAAGGCTGTGACCTTGAGGAAGGCACTAAACTTCTCCAGGGCTCAGCTCCTCCCTGGGAAAGGGCCCGCCCCTCCCCCAGCACCGAGCCCCTGAGCAGCATCCTGGGGGTCTTCTCGCCCCTCTGACTCCCAGCACCCCCCCTCCACGCACCTCTCCCTGCCTGCCTGAGACCGACACGGAAGACACTAGAAATTCCAGGAGCAGCCAAAGAAGCGTGACAACCACCTGAATCCCACCACCCCGAGACCCCTGCCGGTGAGACTGACACGCAGGCCTTCCGTCCACAGGCCCCGTGAATCTGACGTAACTGGGACCACGAACCCCCAGGCCTGGACCCGGCGTCGTCCACACAGTAGCACAGTGGGCGTCTACGTTAATAAACCACACCCCGGGGGGCTGGCATTCAGTCTGTGGTGGAGAGGCAAGTTGGGTGCTGGCATTATGGCGTAGCAGGTTAAGCCGTCACCTGCAGGGCCGGCATCCCATGTGGGCACCGACTCAGGTCCCGGCTGCTCCACTTCCGATCCAGCTCCCTGCTAAGGCACCTAGGAAAGCAGTGGAAGATGGTCCAAGTGCTTGGGCCCCTGCACCCACGTGGGAGACCTGAGTGGAGACCCTGGCTCCTGGCTTCCACCTAGCCCAGCCCTGGGCGTTGCAGCCTGTTGGGGAGTGAAGCAGTAGATGGAAGACTCTCTCTCTCTCTCTCTCTCTCTCTCTCTCTCTCTCTCTAACTCTGCCTTTCAAATAAATAAACTAAATCTTTTTTTGTATTTTTTTTTTTGATAGGCAGAGTTAGACAGTGAGAGAGAGAGAGAGAGAGAGAGAGAGACAAAGGTCTTCCTTCCGTTGGTTCACTCCCCAAATGGCCACTACAGCCAGAGCTGTGCCGATCCGAAGCCAGGAGCCAGGTGCTTCTCCTGGTCTCCCATGGGGTGCAGGGCCCAAGCACTTGGGCCATCCTCCACTGCACTCCCGGGCCACAGCAGAGAGCTGGCCTGGAAGAGGGGCAACCGGGACAGAATCCGGTGCCCCAACTGGGACTAGAACCTGGTGTGCCGGCGCCGCAGGCGGAGGATTAGCCTAGTGAGCCACGGCGCTTGCTATAAATCTTTAAAAAAGAAAAAAAGAAGCGAAAAAGGGAGTTGGGCCGCTCACAGCCCATGTCGAGTGCCCGGGTTCCACAAGGTGCGCCCCAGGAGGCAGCAGGTGGGGGCTCACACACCTGGGGTCCTGGCACCCACCTGGGAGGTCGGGGCTGGGGTCCTGGCGGCTGGTTTCAGCCTGACCCAGCCCTGGCTGTTGCAGACATTCGGGAAAGGAGCCAGCAGATGGGAGCTCTGTTTCCCCTCTTCTCAAAGTAAACATACACGTATATTGCACGTGGCTGCTTGTTGGCTGTGAGACATCCACTGTGTGATGGATTCTAACTGGACCAATAAACCCCCAGGTGGGGCAGAGGGCCCGAGTGGTGTTTCTCCCACGAGGAGCAGGTGGCCCCGGCAGGCAGAGCCCGGCTCCTCTGAAATGCTCCTGGTGGCCGCTGCCTACGGTGCAGGGGGCAGCGACACCCCTTCTCCGAGTGGCTTAAGGGTCAGGCAATCCTTCCCAAGGTCAAGTCCGAATCTGCCTCCCGCGAGCTGCCCCACACTGGTGTTAATCGCGCAGACCGTCCACCCCTTGGCTCCCGTCTGCTCGTCTTCATCCGGCTGGTTTCCATCCCCTGGTTCAAGAGAACGGTGCCTCTCGGGGACTGCGAGGGGAACGTGAGATTCAAGATCTAGAAACCAAGAGCCTTGGCTTCGGGGCGGCCACTCCGGCCTGGGTTCAAATCCCAGCTCACTGTCTCCTGGCTCAAAGGCGCTGGACGTCTCTGAGCCTCAGTCTCCTCGTCTGTGAAATAGGTTTGATGACAGTGCCGGCTTCGTGGGGCTGCCGCCATGAGAGTCCCTTGGTGGAGGGTCAGCCCCTGGAACGCGGGCGGAAGGGCACTGCGGAGTGCAGGGAGCTGTCAGAAGCAGCGAGCAGGAGGGAGGAGCAGCGCGGGGAGGAGGGAGAGCTAAAGACTTAGAGTGCGATCAATACATTATTTAGCAGCAAGAATGCAAATGAGGAGAAATTAATGAAGGCGAGCCCTCCGCCTCCCCAGCTCCGCTCCGCGCGATTGCTGACAAATTCTCCAGAAAATATCAAAACAGCCTCCGGCTGGAACCCGCCACTGGGCTGCGCCGTTATCTATTATTGATGCAAACCTTGACAAGTTCTCCTTTTGAGGAAGGCGAGCGCACGAGAAATCTGCTAATCTGTGCTTAAAGGGGAAGACTCGCTCCCCGTCCCCAGGGCCGGCGGCCGCTGGAGCCCTTCTGCCTGCTCTGCTGTGCGGTGCAGCCGGAGGAACCGTATCCCAGCCACAAAGGGGGGGCAATCCTGGAGACAGCAATGAGGCGAGGGGCTCGTGTTTCTCATCTACTTCCCCCACCTGGGGCGTGCCTCAGTTTCCCCCTGGGTGCACGTTCCAAGGCCACCTTGGCTTGGGCAAGGCGGGAGTCCTGGTCTCTGCAGGGCAGGGACACGCCCCCGGGCAGCACCAGGAGGCTGGGTGCTCGCTGCTGCGGCACACCCGGCCCCTGGCACGTCCGGCACCCAAAGTGCACCCCAACCAGTGTGAGTGTGGGTGAGGATGAGGTGTGGGTCCTCCTGACGCACGCCCACTCGGGCAGGAGGTGCGGATCACAGGGGGGCTGAGCGCGGGGAGAGCAGGTGGGAGTGGCCGGGAATCTCTACACCTGCCACTCAATTCTGCTGGGAACTTACAGCTGCTCCCAGAACAGTTTATGGTGGCTTTGGGCGTGGTGGTTAAGACCCCCGTGGGACTCCTGCGTCTCGTATCAGAGGGCCTGGGTTCCGGCACCTGGTTCCAACTTGCTGCTAATGTAAAGCCTGGGAGGCGGCAGGTGACAATGGCTCAAGCAGCTGGGTCCCCGCTCTCTCTGTGGGAGTCGTGGTTGAGTCCTCACCTCCAGACTTTGGCCTGGCCCGACCCTGGGCATTGCAGGCAATCGGGAGTAAGCCAATAGTGGAAGACTTTCTCTCTCTCTCTCTCTCTCTCTCTCTCTCTCTTTCTCTCTCTCTCTCTTTCTCTCTTTCTCTCTCTCTCTCCCTCTCTCCCTCTCCCTCTTCCCCCTTCCTCCCTCCCTCCCTCTCTCTCTCTCCCTCTCCCTCTTCCCCCTCCCTCCCTCCCTCTCTCCCTCTCTCTCTCTCTCCCCCCTCCCTTCTCCCCTCTCCCCCTCCCCTCTTTCCCCTCTCCTCTCTCCTCTCTCTCCTCTCATTTCAAATTTTCAAAAACTTGGTTTAAAAAGTCTATTAAAATTAAGCAGCCCCCTGCGGGAGACATCTCAGGGTTGCACCGGTTCCTGCACCTGACCAGGGGTCAGCTCCCCGGGACTGTTACCCTCACGTGCGGCTCCTTCCTGAGAAGCGGGGGGGGGGGGTTGTTGTTTTCTTTCAGGCTGTTTCCTCCCCTGCTGACAGCTGGGGAGGGTGAGAGGGGCCCCGGGGAGACCCGGGCTCTGCAGAGGGCGTGACTAGACAAGAGGCCACCCACCAGGGAGCAGGGCGGAGGGCGTGTGGCAAGAAGCTGTGAGAACTGAAGCGGCAGGGCCCCCAGGGCTGCTTGGTGTAGGGAACAACGGCCTTCTGGGATCAGACAGTACGAAAGTCGGACTTACTTACGTTTAAGGTAATTACGGGAAGCACTCCAGAGACATGGCCTGTTTCAGGAATGCAAGATCCCCAATGCAAAGACAGAGAATCTGAGAGCACAGAACCCCACTCACAGGCTTCACCCCAAAGCAGGCAGCCCAGCTCATGCAAATAAGAGAAACAGGAGGGGTGGGCGATAGGGAGTGGTGGGGACTGTGGCAAACTGGAGGTCATAGTAGTCCCACTCTGAAAAAGGCAGCTGCTCCTGAGCGCCATCTGTCTGCAGAGGAGGAACTGGGCCCACTGTGGTCCAATTCTCCCACTTGCTGAGAAAAAGGTGCAAACTGAATTTTTTTTAAAGATTTATTTATTTATTTGAAAGTCAGAGTTACACAGAGAGAGGAGAGGCAGAGCGAGGTCTTTGATCTGCTGGTTCACTCCCCAGTTGACCGCAATGGCTGGAGCTGCACCAATCGGAAGCCAGGAGCCAGGAGCCTCTTCCGGGTCTCCCATGCGGGTGCAGGGGCCCAAGCACTTGGGCCATCCTCCACTGCTTTCCCAGGCCACAGCAGAGAGCTGGATCAGAAATGGAGCAGCCGGGTCTCAAACCGGCGCCCATATGGGATGCAGCACTGCAGGTGGTGGCTTTACCTGCTACGCCACAGCGCCGGCCCCAGGCTCGGTCCTTATGGTGAGCTAGGTGTGCCCTGCACCCTCTGTGCCTCGTGCAACCACAAGGGCTCCAGGTGGCTGGTGCCCTTCCCCCCTGGTCGGTGAGGAAATGGGGTTTAGAGGCACGAGGCAGTGTCCCAGCGCCGGGCTGGGGGCTCTCCTGTGAAGGCAGGGGGATCCACGGCAGGACCCTATGAAACGGAAGTAAAGGCAAGGCGGCAAATGCAGAGAGGTCCGCCCTCTGCCCCTACTGCTGCTGTAACAGAGAGGCGGCAGCTGGGGGCTTCAGTCAACGCAAATGTGAGACCAGAAGCCCCCAGGGCAAGGTATGGAGAGGGGCCTCACATTCTCCAGCTTCTAGAACCCCCTGCATTCCTCCGCCCCCACGGACCCTCAGGAGAAGCTCAAACCAGCTGGGGCAGGGGGGTGGGCACCCCAGATCTGAGCTGTGTTATCAGCTTTGTCTCCCACCAGCCCAGAGGGGGTTGCTCCCCTAGGAGTGTTGTAATGGCCGCCCTGGGTCGGAGGCCTCCCCTTGCTAGGGAGGCTCCGAGAACTTCCGGGACCCGGGCCCCCAGCTGCCTTCCGGCATCTCATCGGCTAACTCTCGAATTCGAGACCCACTGCTCAAGCACCACCTCTGGGCCAGGCCCCGGGCGGGAGAGAGGCAGACGGAGCCCATGTCCTTGTCGCACAGCTGGTGTGGCAGAAGAGATGGGTAACAAGCACACAACCACGCCAGGGTGGGCGGGAAAAGTGCCCCTGGGACAAGGGAGAGGCCTCACGCGGTGTGTGTCCCAGACAGCTGGAGGCGGTTCCTGGAAGGGACGGGGACCAGGGAGTGAGCCAGGCAGGAAGCAGAGGAGGAGGGGACATCCACTTGCGTCATGGCCCAGCCTTGGCCTCCGATTCCTTCTTGTTCGAGGCTGTGAGGGGCTGACTCCTCCCTTAGTTTTGGGCTCTGTCCAGTTTTGGGGGTCCATCTCTTTTCCCATAGTCTGGCCACGGCTACTACTTTTCCCAGGGGAAGGGGCCTGGCTCTTGGAGGGTCAGCCCCACGGTTCCACGGCTGCACTGATGCCCGGTGGGTGGGGGGCAGGGGCAGGGGCGGAGCGCAAGATTCATCAGGAACCCAGGCCTGAAATGGAGAGGGGGGGGGGGGGGGGTCCTGGGAGCTGTCCATGGTCCTGCACGGCACAGGCCCTGGCGGACGGGGGAGAGTGGTCCTGGGCCACCCATCTCAAAGGCCAGGGGTCTCCATGTGCACACGGGCAGCATGGATGGGATGGGCTCGCAAGCCTCCGCTGCGCCACCTCATCAGCGCTCCCAGGTTCTAAAAGGGCCCTTGTGCGTCTCGGGCTGGACTTGCTGGCACTCCAAGGACGAGGGTCAGCACCAAAGCCTATCGGGCACAGAGTGGATGTGCCACAAGAAGACTGGCACAGAGAGCCTGCGAGGCGGCTTCAGGGAGTGCAGGCTATGCCGACATTCTCAAATGATGCCCGCAGTGAGGCTGGCACGGGCCCAGTGGCTGAGGCCCAAGGCTGCAGGCACCCCCGCAGCCGTATGCCATCTTGCTGCTCCACAGGGAACTGTGGGCACTCTCTGACCTTGTCCAGGGATGGGAGGGAGCGGAGGCCAGCTTGGGATCCCAGGGCTGGCACCTTCCTGGATGCTGACTGGGCTCTCACACTGGGCACTGCTTGCTCTCAGTCCAGAAGGCTGGGTAGGGCAGCCTTCAGGAATGGCTTGCCTGAATCTAACAGCCTTGGGCTCTGGTCCTGCTCTCTCTCTCTCTCTCTCTCTCTCTGGCTCTCACTACCCAGTGACCTTGGGAAATTGACACAACGTCTAAGAGCCTTGATTTTCTCACCTGCACCAGGAGAACACCTGCTTTCTGGGGTCATTATGATAAGGGAGACCACAGGACCCAGTGGGATGGATACAGCAGCTCAACTATGTGACTGACGAATTAGTCCCCCACTACCCACCCACTCAGCAGCCTTGGAGAGCCCCTTTCTCTGGGAAGTTGGGGAGACAGTGTCCTCGTGGCCCCCTGAGCCCTTCCAAGCTCACAGTCTATGACCTACATGAGCTGGTACCCCCCTTCCCATCTCTTTCCAGCACCAGACTGTGGCTTTCTGGAAGGCCAGGGACACTGCCCCTGGTTGCAGCAAACAGGAAGTTCCCCTAAGGACTGAGCCGCAGAGGTGAGCAGAGCTGCAGGCAAGGCAGGTGAGTGGGGCTGAGCAGGGTAAGGGAGGATGGAAGCCCCACAGCCCCAGGTCAGAGGTTGTCTGTGCCTCAAGGTCGAGGACAGAGCTCAGCTCTCAATGAGCCAGGAAAGCTCCCTGGATTTAAGAGCTTAGGTGGAGTTTAATTAAAGAACCTCGTTACTTTTGAAAAAAATCCCTCTCCCTGCATTGATCCTCCTTTGAAAGGTGGTTTGCTCCAACCAAGCATCAGGGGAAGGGGCAGGGAGACAGAGGGAAAGGGGGGGGGGCAGGCAGGAGGAAAGGGGGTGATAAACGGGCTGCAACGTGACAGCCATGGACAAGAGGCCTCGCTTCCCGGTTCTCTGGCCCAGCCCTGCCATCCCAGAGAGGTTTGTCACAATGATACAGGGCCAGGGACCTCCTCAGCCTGCTGCAGACCCCACCGGCTGGCTGTCTTCTCCTGGCTGCCATTCTGTGGACCCCCAGTCCCAGGAGGAGCCGGGGCGGCTGGAGTGACACAGCAAACAGCGCAAGCCCCAGGCAAGGAGCTCGGGGCAGCCGGAGCTCTCTTGCCGAGTCCCCTGAGACATCAGAATCCGTGGAGTGCTGGCTCAGCAAGGCTGGGCAGCAGCAACGTGCTTGCTCTCCCCTGCTCTGTGGCGGGGTGTAGCTCCCAGTTACAGCCTCCGCCCACCTCCTCCCTGGGCACCCCTTCCCCTATAGTCCCCCGGCCCCCCCTGGGGCCCCCAGGCTCTGGGGGCAACCATTTAACCCTCTGTGTCTCGGAGCGAGGAGCTGTCTCTAAGACAGTGGCTTTTGTAAAACAGTGGGGAAAGGCAGAGACGCACCAGGAGGGGCCGTTCAGGTGAAGAGCAGGCCCCTGTGGGCAGGGGGACACTGTAGGCTACCGGGGTGTCCCCCACAACCCAGCAGCTGCAGGTAGCTGGGCCTCCAGATGGGGCAGAATCCCGGGTCTCAGAACTGGCCCCTCCCTTCACCACCTCCCTGGGAGGGGCCTCCCCATTCCTTCTGTATTCTCAAAGTCACGGGAAAAAAGTGAGCAGTCACCAGTCAGCCCCAAGGAAATCCTCGGTCCCTTCTCGGTCCCCTTCCAGGTACCTGAGGGAGGCAGTCGGATTGGTCCTGCTTGGGTCTCGTGCCTGCCCCATCCAATCACAGTCTGAACACCTGGCTGAGAACCCAATCCGAGAGTGAGGAAAGAAGGGGGTTCCCAAGGCCCGGGGTCCTTCATCCTCAGCCAGGAAGTCACTCCCATGAGCACCCCCATAAAGTGAACTGTGCCCGTGCTCTGGGAGTGTGGAAGAGCTGAGTAGGGGCAGGGACGGTGGCTTAACCCACTCAGCACCTTGGACAGAGTCACACCATATTTGAAAATCAGAGTTACGGAGAGACAGAGGGAGAGGGAGAGGGAGAGGGAGAGGGAGAGGGAGAGGGAGAGACAGAGGGAGAGGGAGAGACAGAGGGAGAGGGAGAGGGAGAGGGAGAGGGAGAGGGAGAGGGAGAGGGAGAGGGAGAGGGAGAGGGAGAGGGAGAGGGAGAGGGAGAGGGAGAGGGAGAGGGAGAGGGAGAGGGAGAGGGAGAGGGAGAGGGAGAGGGAGAGGTCTTCCATCTATTGGTTCACTCTTCAAGTGGTCACAGCAGCCAGATTTGAGCAAGGTTAAAACCAGGAGCCAGGAACTCCATGCAGTTCTCCCACATGGGTGGCAGGCCATTGTCTGCTGCCCTCCCAGGCACATTAGCAGGGAGCTGGATCAGAAGAAGAGCGACTTAACCAGCTGCACCACAACGCTGGCATATACCCTCCCCGTTTCTAATCTACCAGAGGGAGTGACGCCACCTGCCATGAGGTGCTACCATCCTCACAGTGGCATGGAGGGCACTGACTGGCCAATGGAGGCCCCATATCCTCAGACACTTAGGCCAGGCTTTCTCCACCGCCCCACACCTGCCAGGAGCTGGTGCTTCTCCCAGCTGTCCATCCAAAGCAGGGGTGATGCGGGCATTCATGTACACAGGCATTCTACAATGTAGGCTTTATTATTGCCTGGGTTTGGTGAAGCCGACAGACAAGAGGTGTCTGCCATCAAAGATGATCTGTCACACCCGAGAGGAGGGGCAGCCACACCGTGCTGGGCCACAGGGGAAGGAGGCAGAGGGAGCAAGGGAGAGATGTGGACAGAGCTCTCTGGGGGGTTCCTGCAGGAAGGAGTGGGTTGAGGCAGGGTGGGCACATCGAGGATATCAGCTCATCTGAGCCATTTCAGCAGCTCTCAGGTACGCGAGCTGTCTGTCCCTGCTTCTCTGGTGCCAGCCCCGGGCTGATTAGGGCACAGGGAGAGTGGCCCGGAGTCTGTGAGCCCAGGGAGAGATCAGGCCCTTAGCTGGGGGTGCAGGGCAAGGCAGCTCACGGAGGTGGCTTCACACAGCCTGGCCAGGGACAGCCTGGGCTGGGGCCTCAGGCTTGGGGTGGGCACCAGCCCCTCTGATTCACAGCATGGAGACCTGAGTGAAAGACCAAAGCCTTTCAAACCCGGGAATCCACATTCTGTCAACTTTTTCCTGTTTCATCTTCTGCAGTCCAGAGAGGTAGAGACACACCCAAGGCTGCACAGTGGATCGTGCTCAGCACAGCAGAGCCCAGCGCTCCACAGCCTGACACCTGCCTTTCCCTGTCCCCCACCGGTGCCCTTGGACCTTGCCGTGGAGCAGGGGGAGCCGGGCCTTCACAGCCCCTCACCCCCGCCTCCTGCTTGCTGCTGGTCTTGGGAATATTGATTGCATCCCCTGCCGGCACGCCTATTCGTCGGTCACGCTTTTGTTTGGAACAGTCCTCTCTCGAGGCAGCCTGGGGTCACCTTTGCATACTGGCCGCCCTGCCGGTGGTGGGGGGTCTCCTGGCTATAGAGAAAGGCAGGGAAGAAAGGCAGGACCCTGGAGAGACCCCAACCGATGGGGCAACAGTGTCCCCGCTGGCTTCCAGGCAGCAGTGGGAGGAGAGGCAGGAAGGGTCTTTGTGCAGCGGTGGCTCTGTAGGACAGAGGGGCTGACACCATCCCAGAGGGTTGAGCGGCAGCCCGGACAGAGCTCACTGAGGCCACCAAAGCCTCAGCACCTGCCAGACTGGAGCGGGGACCAGGCACAGGGCAGCGGCTGGCGGCGGAGTGTGCTCCCAGGCCTGTGCACCCACAGCCCCGTGCAGACTGCAGGCTCTGGGCTGAGGCGGCCTGAGCTGAGTCCGTGTGAGCTCCACCACCTCTGGAATGCATCTGGAAAGGGTGAAACTGTGCTTCCTCCAGGCTCTAGGATGGAGGCAGGAGACCACGGGTGCCCTGACGCGTTGTAAGGGCCTGATGATTCAGGCAGTTACGTAACATCTCGGCGGGGGCTGGCATTGGGCGTGCACGTTAAGTCACCACCTACTACACGAGCATCCCGTGTTAGAGCACAGCGGATAAAGCCTCTGTCTGTAGTGCCGGCATCCCATGTGGGCGCCGGTTCGAGTCCCGGCAGCTCCTCTTCTGATCCAGCTCCCTGCTAATGCACCTGGGAAGGCAGCAGAAGAGGGCCCAAGTGCTCAGGCCCCCGCCACCCACACAGGAGACCCGAATGGAGTTCCTGGCTTCGGCCTGACCCAGCCCTGGTTGTTGCAGCCATTTGGGGAATGAACCAGCCGATGGAAGACCTCTCTCTCTCTCTCTCTCTCTCTCCCCAAATTGCTCTACCTTTCAAATAAATAAATAGATCTTTTTAAAATAAAGTAACATCTGGGGTGGGCACTTGGCACAGTGGTTAAGACAGTGCTTGGGATGCCTGGGTCATGACCCAGCTCTGCCTCCCAATTCCAGCTTCCTGCCAGTGCACACCTGGGCGGCAGCAGGCAGTGGTCTCGTGCTTGCCGCCCTGCCATGCACGTGGGATACGTGGACTGAGCTCCTGGCCCCAAGTTCCAGCCTGGCCTAGCCCTTGCTACTGTGGGCATTTGAGGGATAATTAACACATTAACACATGGCATTGATCTCTCTCTTCTCTCTCTCTCTCTCTCTCACTCCCGTCCCACCTTTCAAATAATTAATTATAACATTTCCAATCTTATTTTCTGTTACTCTTTTTTAAAAGATTTATTTATTTATTTGAAAGAGTTACAGAAAGAGGTAGAGACAGCGAGAGAGAGGTCTTCCATCCACTGGTTCACTCCCCAAATGGCCACCACAGCCAGAGCTCACTGATCCAAAGCCAGGAGCCAGGAGCTTCTTCCGGGTCTCCCACGTGGGTGCAGGGGCCCAAGGGCCATCTTCCACTGCTTTCCCAGGCCATAGCAGAGAGCTGGATCGGAAGAGGAGCAGTCAGGACTCGAACCGGCGCCCGTATGGGATGCCGGCACCACAGACAGAGGCTTTACCCGCTGCGCCACAGCACCAGCCCCCTTTCCTGTTACTCGTGCTTGCGCTCTACACCCCAGCCAGATTTCCTCTCTGCTTCTGAAAGCTTCCATGCCCTCTCACGCCAGCTTGTGCCTCTGCTGTGCAGTTCCCTCCTGCTCCTTCGCGCCTGGCTGTATCTTATCCAGCTTCTAGGTCTCAATTTCATGTCACCTCCTCCAGGAAGCTCTCCCAGGCCAGGCTGCATGCCCTGTGGCCCCTGTGCGTTGTGCATCCCAGCACTCCTCCAGGCGGGGCCTCTCTGTTTAATTGTCCTGAGCTCCCTGGGGTTGGGGCCTGCATCTGTCTTGTGCATCCTGAGTCTCCAGTACCCAGTGCCTGAATGAATGAAGTTGCACCTGACAAATGAGTGAAGCTGGCCAGGGGCAGGTCCGTCCCAGGCGTCAGGGGTTATTGCTACCACACAGGCACAGACAGGGGATGAGACTAGGAGCCCAAAAGTCCTTTGCACCTGGGCAATGATGACTTCTCTGCTTGGAGTGTCCAGGGAAGGCAAGGCTCCCACAGGGCTCCAGCAGCTGCATGGTGTATAAGAAAGACCGGGTCTCCCATCCCAACTCACCCACTTCCTCCTCCAAGCCTGCTGGGCTCCTCTTTGATAAAAAATGCATAACACAGATGACTTTTCAGAGAATTAACTGTGATGCGCTAGTACCCAGCATAGGCGCTGGCACGGAGCAGGTGATCAATTTTTTAAAAGCAACAAATGTTAATTTTTAAGAAGAGACTATAAATCAAAAGCATGTTTTACATTTTCTCCCTGATTTTTTTTAGCCAATCCCCCACGCACAGTTCATAATTCCTTCCCTGTGACACGATGCTCAAAATAATGCTTTCAATTTATAATTTATTGGATTCTGCCCCCTGAGACAGACATCTTCAAGTTTGGATCTAAAGAATACAATCAACAAAATTAATTTTTGAATCTAGGAAAATCTAACTTTGGAGCCTGGTCTCAAGGGCTTGAGTTAACAGGAAGATACCTGGGCCTTCCAGGCTCTGTGGGGGCTTTGTATGTCACATCGCTCCCCCGGGCTGCGCAGGGCAGGGGAAGGTACCTTATCCCACCCCCCTAACTTTGGGGCCACGGTGCCCAACAGGGAGAGGGGTACTTGTAGCGATCACACTGGGATGCCAGCCCTAAGCCAGGGCAGTCCCCCGAGGGGCCCCGTCCTGCTGGCTGTCATCACCAAGGGCTCACAGCCCCCTTCCCATGGGGCCCACCTGGCCTCAGAATCTCTCCCAGGCTGCCAGCCTCACTCCAGCTTCCTGACCAGCTATGCCGGAAGCCCCTGCGCTCAGCACTTTGTCCGTTCTGCTCTCGGCCCAGAGCCACGCGTGGCCCCCGTGGGTGCCCAGGACGTGCGTGTTGAGGGAATGGAGTTGGGGTGCGTGTAGAAGCTCCTACCAGGCCCACTGCAGACCGTGATGAGTGTCGCTCAGCAGCTGTCACCACCTCCAGTACCCTCTCTGCTCCGCTCTGGGCTTCCCGACTTCTGCTTTCAATATGAAAATGGGTTCTACAAACCACTTGACAGGGGCTGGTGCAGTGGCGCAGTAGGCTAAGCCTCCGCCCGCAGTGCCGGCATCCCAGCTGCTCCGCTTCCGATCCAGCTCCCTGCTAATGCACTTGGAAAGCAGTGGAAGGTGGGCTCCTGCATCCCCGTAGAAGATCCAGAAGAAGCTCCCAGCTCTTGGCTTCTGCTCAGTCAAGCTCTAGCCATTGTGGTCATTTGGGGAGTGAACCAGCAAATGGAAGACCTTTCTCTTTGTGTAACTCTGCCTTTCAAATAAATAAAATAAATCTTAAAAAAAAAAAGCCCAGTTGATACATGAAACTTATTCCCTTTATATAATTTTTTAAAAAAAATTGAAAGCAAAGGGGCCAGTGCTTTTACTGCAGGTAGAGATTTATTTATTTATTTGAAAGTCAGAGTTACGTAGAGAGAGGTCTTCCATCGCCGGTTCATTCCTCAAGGCCACAATGGTCAGAGCTGCGCCAATCCAAAGCCAGGAGCCAGAAGCTTCTTCCACATCTTCCACATGGGTGCAGGAGCCCAAGCACTTGGGCCATCCTCTACTGCTTTCCCAGGCCATAGCAGAGAGCTGGATTGGAAGTGGAGCAGCCGGGACCCGAACCGTGCCCATATGGAATGCTGGCACTGAAGGCATCGGCTTTACCCGCTACGCCACAGTGCCGGCCCCAAATTGCAATCTTAACAGTAACCCAGGTGCAGCCTATCTGTTTCAAGCTTGAGCGATCATGCCAGGGAGTTTCTGTGCTCTGCTGTTTCTGTGCTGTTTCAGGTCACGGTTTCAGCCCAGAGTCTCACGTGCTTTCTCAAGATGGAGTCTCGGGTGCCCTAAAATGTCAAGTGTTACTTCCTCAGGAGCTGGACCGCGTCCTTCCGAACATCCCGACGAGGGAGTCTGGAGCCCCAGGACCTCGGAATGTGGCCGCGTTTGGAGACACAGTCTTAGCAGAAGGGCGTAAGCTTAGAAGAGGCTGTTATGGCGGCTCCAGCCCAGTGTGACCGGTGTCCCCTGAAAGAGAGAAGATGCAGATGCAGACCCACACAGAGGGGAGGCAGTGGAGGGCACGGGGGAGGAGTGGGGGGTGCGGGGGAGGCAGTGGGGGTGTGGGGGAGGCAGTGGGGGGTGTGGGGGAGGCAGTGGGAGGTGCGGAAAGCAATGGGGTGCACGGGGGAGGCATTGGGGGGGCGTGGGGGAGACGGCACCTGTGGCTGCCGGAGAGGCCCAGAGCAGGTCCTTCCCTCCCAGCCCTGCCAACATCTCCTCCAGGACTGTGCGAAGCCCGTCTCCGCCGTGTGAGGACCCAGGCAGACGGAGCAGCCACCGCCACGAGAGGTTGGCTCGCAGCTTCTGGGGTTTGCGTCGATGACGTCCTCGGAGGCGTGCTCATTCCCGACCTGGCTCCCTCGCTACGTCCGCTCCTGTGACTCGCGAAGCCACAGCTGTGGCTGCTGGGTCAGTTGTTTTTCTTTTGTTAAAGCTAAAAGCCGGAGAAACCCAAGTGTCCATCCCTGGCTGAACGGATGGCTCCTTGTTTCCCATCTTCCTCTCCTGCCTGGAAGGGGCAGGGCCTTTGTTTACAGCTGTAGCCAACGCTCCCAGGAATCAGAGCCTGGCACACAGTAGGTGCTAAATAATGCTGTTGGTGGGGGGGCCGGCGCTGTGGCACAGTAGGTCAAGCCTCTGCAGGGGCGGAATCCCATATGGGTGCTGGTTCGTGTCCTGGCTGCTCCTCTTCTGATCCAGTTTCCTGCTAATGGTCTGGGAAAGCAGTGGAAGATGGCCCAAGTCCTTGGGCCCCTGTATTCTCCTGGGAGACCCCGAAGAAGCTCCTGGCTCCTGGCTTCGGATTGGTTCAACTCCGGCCGTTGTGGCCATTTGGGGCATGAACCAGCAGATGGAGGACCTCTCTCTGTGTCTCTCCCTCTCTGTCTGTAGCTCTGCCTCTCAAATCAAAAAATAAAACTCTTTAGAAAATAAGGCCGATGGAATAGGTCACTTAAAGGTCCTTGCTGTGGAGAGGCCCCTCCTTGGCCCTCCTCTTCCTCCCTGGCCCGCAGCCTCCGTGGCCACCCTCGATGTGACCAGGACACCACCCTTCCCCTGGGGAGGGCTCCGCCCCTTCCTGCCTGCCATCACTCCCGCTCTGCCCCTTTCCCCTGGGGAGGGCTCCGCCCCTTCCCGCCTGCCATCACTCCCGCTCTGCCCCTTTCCCCTGGGGAGGGCTCCGCCCCTTCCTGCCTGCCATCACTCCCGCTCTGCCCCTGTGGTCTGGCTGCTCAGGGAGACTCCTCGGCTGAAGCTCTCATGCACTCAACACTCACTGGGCCTCTGGTGTGGGCACCACGCTGGATGCTGGGAATACTGTGGGCTGGGCACACATGGCGCTCAGTGAGACCAGCAGAAGGCTCGTAAGAGAACTACCCGTGGGACGGGCACTGGGGCATAGCGGGTAAAGCCACAGCCTGCAGTGCCAGCATCCCATATGGGTGCCAGTTAGAGACCCAGCTGCTCCACTTCCAATCCAGCTCTCTGCTATGGCCTGGGAAAGCAGAAGAAGATGGCCCAAGTCCTTGAGCCCCTGCACTCATCTGGGAGGCCCCAAAGAAGCTCCTGGTTCCTGGCTTTGAATCAGCCCAGCTCTGGCTGTTGCAGCCAACTGGGGAGTGAACCAGCGGATGGCAAATTTCTCTCTCTCTCTCTCTCTCTCTCTCTGCCTCTGCTTCTCTATAACTCTGCCTTTCCAATAAATAAATAAACCTTTTTTAAACAGAGAGAGAGAGAGAGAATTACCTGCTGAGATTGTGATCATTGTCTCCAAAGGAAAAGGGGTTGGGGCTGGGTCCTGGCTTCCACTAGGAGATCTTGCGACGACCACCAGGGAGAGACAGGGCTGAGGGGGAGCTGAGTGGTTGTGGAACTGGGGGCAAGAGGTTGGCCAAGTGGGAAGGGGGTTGCATGTTGCAGGGGGAACATTGAGGGGCAAGAGGTTGGTGAGTTCAGATTTGAGTGGCGGCTGTATGGCCAGAGAGTCCTGGGTGCAGCCCTGAAGGGACGCTCTGGGTTGTTTTTGAAGCGCAGAGAGAGAGAGAGAATACTTCCATCCACTGACTTGATCCCTAAATGCTTGAAACAGCCAGGGTGGGGCCAGGTTGAAGCCAGGAGCCATGAACTCCATCTGGGTCTCCCACGTGGGTGGCAGGGGCCCAAGTACTTGAGCCATCACTGGGTGCCCCCCAGGGTGGGCACTAGCAGGAAGCAGGAATTGGGAGTGTAGTTGGGACTCAAACAGGCACTCGGATGTGGGATGTGGGTGCCCCAGCAGGGTTATGACTGCACCCACTGCCCACGGCCCAGGTGTGGCCTTGCGGCTCCGGGCTTTATCCTGCCCCCTCCTCTTCTGCCGTTGGGCCTCTCAGAGCAGCGCTGGGAGCCGGGCTGACTCGCCCTCAGCTGTGCTTTGTCTTGCTTGTCGAGAGCTGGAGTTAGAGGCAGACGCTTTGTTTTCCTCCACTGAAACCTCACCAAATAGATCTTTCTTTTCCTTTTAACATTCTAATAAATAAAAGCAAACTACTGGGCGCGTGACCGACTACAGAGTCTGTTCAAATGGATAAATAATGCTTGCCTGTGCCTTCCAGAACCTGGCCTCGAGAAAGTCAGCTGTGGCCGCGGAGTAATCTGGCCCTCCCCAGCCAGCACGGCCGGAGGTTTGACTTTGTCATAACAAAATGCAAAGAGGGAGGCCAGCATTGTGGCACACAGGTTAAGCCACCATTGGCAAAGCCAGCATCCCATATGGGAGCCTGTTTGAATCCTGGCTGCTCCACTTCCATTCCAGCTCGCTGCTAATGTGCCTGGGAGAGCAGCAGATGGCCCAAGTGCTTTGGCCCCTGCTGCCCATATGGGAGCCCCAAATGAAACTCCTGGCTCCCAGCTTCTGGCTGGCCCCAGCCCTGGCCACTGTGCCCATTTGGGGGCTAAACCAGCAGATGAAAGATCTCTCTCTCTCTCTCTCTCTCTCCCTCTCTCTCTCTTTCTCTCTAACTCTGCCTTTCAAATAAACAAATAAACCAACAAAAACAAAACCCAGGCTGTCCTCACAAGCCAGGATGTGGTTCTTGAGCCACAGCAGTCTGCTACGCCCTCATCTATCACCACATTAAACCTTCTCTTCCCTTTCCCCTCAGACCCTGGGCTGGCGGCTCTGACTCAGCACCACGGACAGGGACCGAGCTTTCGGAAGGCTCCGAAACACTGGGAGGAGCTGGATTGATTGATTATTGATTGGCTGACGCTGACTGATTGATTATCCCATTTGTATGCAGAGGAAGGGAAGCCGTGGTGGTGAAGGTGCTGGGTCTTCCAGCAGCTGGGGACACCAGCGCAGGTCCCTGTGTTAAGGTCTGGCTCGCCTTCGGAGCTGGGCTGTGGAGCAGACTGGGAGAGAGTTTATTCCCGGCCCCGGTGCTTTGCCCCACACTGCTTGGTTCCCCAGCAGAAGAGCTGCTTCAGATACATGGGGGTCAATACTCCTCCCTTCTGATGCACCTTGAAAACTGCATAAAACAGGGACTTTATTAAGATAAAATGGATTGATGTCTGCTTTCAAAAGAGGGAAGCTGGGAGCTCAGAGCAGAAGACGATGAGAAAGGGCACCTTTGTTCCTTTGGCTCTTTCTCCCGTCACAGAGCAGCTCTAGCCTCTCACATTTGTTAATGACAAATTCACTTCCGCCTGACCCTGGCGACCTGGCCCTGGGACACCCCGTGGTCTTCCAGTAGCTGCTTTCTTTGAGAAATATCACAGATCTGATCTCAGAAGCAGCAGAGAGATCATGTTAAAGGGTGGTCGCGTGCAAAGTCCCAGAGGGAGCGGTCTGGGCGTAGCAGGGAAGGCGCCAACGCAGAAGAAACAAGCCAGCAGCCAGCAGGGTCGTAAAACAGTGGCAGAAGCAGGTGCGAGGGAGAATGAACAGTCCATCTGGGAGCGCCAAGATGGGGCTGGGGGCTGGGGAGCACCTGAAACTGGAGGGAGATGGGATTAAAAAAAGAAGAAAAATGCACCCAGTAGGAAAAAAGCAAATTGAACGCACTATCTAAAAATATAAATAGGTTCAAGAAAGGGTTTCATAAAATATTTAGGACAAGGAGGGGCCTTGGGAACTATCTAGTCTGGTGGTTTTAAACTTTTTTTTATTGCTGTTAATTTTAGCATCGTAACTGTTTTTAGGATAACCTTGCACAGTCCATGGAGCTGCTGTAGCAGGCACCCCCACCCCCACCCCACTGCCCTTCTGACGCCCACGACCCCCGGGGCCCCTCCAAGGGGCATTGATTGAAAACCACCAATTGTCTCCTGGCCCTCATACCCAGAAGGAGCAGCAGAAGTTGAGGGACACAGAAGGAGCTGACCCTGGGCTCACCAGACCTGGGGAGACAGCCACAAGCGAGGGGGTACATCAGAAAGTTCGCAGAGAGGTGACCATTTGGAGCAGAGATTAGAATGCCACTGGGGATGCCCCACCCTGCATGAGTGTCTGTGTACCAATCCCAGCTCCGCTTTCTGCTCGTGTGCACCTTGTGGGCAGGGTTCGGGGGCAGGTGGTCAAGTTGCTCCTTGGTGTAACTCACACCCCGCATCAGCGTGCAGCTCCTCCACTTCTAATGCACCTTCCTGCTGACGCATCCTGGGAGCTGGCAGATAACAGCTCACGTGTTTGAGCCCCTGCCATCCACGTGGGGGACCCAGATAGTGTTCCTGGCTCCTGGCTTCAGCCTCGCCAAGCTCTGGTTGTTGCGGGCATTTGGGGAGTGAATCAAATGATGGAAGATCCCTGTTCTTCTCTCTCTGACTTTCAAATAAAAATTTTTTTTAAAATTTCATGGAAAACAGAATTAAAAGATTGTTATTTAGTGTAAAAATTTTGAAATCCAGGGGCCGGCACTGTGGCGTAGTGGGTAAAGCCACAGCCTGTGGAGCCGATATCCCATATGGGCTCCAGTTTAAGTCTTGGCTGCTCCACTTCCGATCCAGCTCTCTGCTGTGGCCTGGGGAAGCAGCAGAAGATGGTCCAAGTCCTTGGGCCCCTGCACCTGACATGGGAGACCCAGAAGAAGCTCCTGGCTCCTGGCTTCGAATTGACCCACCATCAGCTGTTGCGGCTATTTGGGGAGTGAACCAGCAGATGGAAGACCTTTCTCTCTCTCTCTGCCGCTCTGTAACTCTGACTTCCAAATAAATAAATCTCTAAAAAAATTTTTTTGAATCAATGCATAGTTTTTTTTTATTTTACACATTTTCGCAAACTTTATTTTGAAGATTTATTTATTTATTTTGAAAGTCAGAGTTAGAGAGAGAGGTCTTTCATCTGCTAGTTCACACCCCAGATGGCTACAATGGCCAGCACTAGTCCAGGCTGAAGCTGGGAGCCAGAGGCTTCTTCTGGGTCTCCCACACAGGTGGAGGTGCTCAAGTACTTGGGCCATCTTCCACTGCTTTCCCAGGCCATTAGCAGAGAGCTGGATCGGAAGTAGAGCAGCCGGGACTCGAACCAGAACTCCTATAGGAAGCAGATGTCACAGGCAGTGGCTTTACTCACTATGCCACAACACAGGCCCCTCCATGAGCTTTTTGAAGACCCCTTGGGGGTCCACACTGGCTGATGCAAGGTGCACCAGCACAATAGGAGTCATCATGGTGCCTGCGGGAGTGAGGTGCAGGCTGAAGGCGGGAGCGAGGAGCAGTGCCTGGGAACACGCAGGGGCGTGGGCAATGAGATCACTGACATTAGCGTTCTCTGTGGCTCTTCAGAAGGTGGCCATGAGGGTTGAACGAGAGAAAACTTGGGAGTGGTGTGCAGCATAGACACATAGGCACTCAATAGATTGTGGTTACTGTCACTACTCTTTTATCTTAAGATGTATTTATTTTTACTTGAAAGGCAGAGTTACAGAGAGGCAGTTAGAGAGAGAAAGTCTTCCATCTGTTGGTTCACTCCCCAAATGTCCATAATGACCAGAGCTGGGCCAATCTGAAGCCAGAATCCAGGAGTTTCTTCCAGGCTTACATGCAGGTGCAGGGGCCCAAGCACCTGGGCCATCTTCTACTGCTTTCCCAGGCCATAGCAGAGGGCTGGATCAGAAGTGGAGCAACCAGGACTAGAACCCGTGCCCATATGGGATTCCGGCCCTGCAGGCGATGGCTTTACCCGCTACACCACCGCACTGGCCCCTATTGTCACTACTACTGTTATTATTACTAATCCTGTTACTAGCACTGAGGCACCAAGTGGAGCACTGTAATTATTGCCATTGTACAGGTGCAACAACTGAGGCATGGAGAGGTGGAATGCAAATCCCCAAAGCCAGTGAGTGGCAGAGGCCAGGTGGTCTCTGGACAGCCTCCCTGGGCTCAGCTCACTGCAGCAGGCTCCGAGGTGGGGGTACCGGGGCTCTGGACAAGTAAGCTGCAAGGCCAGCGACGTCACCCTCTGCAACTTTCCCAGTGACTGCCCAGAGGGAGCTGGGTGGGACGGTCCTTCTGTGGGACTGTGCCGCCCTCTAGTGGCCATGCCAGCAGGACAGTGGCCGGCAGCCAGGCCTGTCCAGAGGGAGCTCTCGCCCTAGACTCCAAGCCCGAAGCAGCGCTGAGGAGATTCAGCGTGGCCCAGGGATGTGTGGGAAGGATGGCACGATGATTTCCGCATCCAGAGCAGGTGCAGGCACTGCCAGAGCTGCCGGCAGGCTTCCCCGGGCAGTAACTAGAAACTGGCGCCACACAGCGGCTGGGTCGGGGGCACACGGAATGCCTCTGCTCGGGTGGCAGGTGCGTGCGACTGTGGGTGTGTGTCTCCGTGTGCTGGGACCACGTGGAGGCGGCATAAACAGCTGAGAAAGAAAACAAGAAGGCAGAATCCTAGCACCTGCACATCAGAAGCGGCACTTACATGGGGGCCGGGGAGATACCGGGACTCTTTCCAGGTGTGAGTTTTACAGCCACCTACGCCGTCCCTGTGCAGGAAACAGGCGAGAGTCTGCCTTCGTGCAGCTTCTCTGGGAAAACACGTGGCGGCCCCTGCTGCAGTGGACGCTCAGACTTCTCTGTGGCCTTGGCGCCCCTTCTAATACATGTTCGCCTTCCCGCTCCGAAAGCAGACGTTTCCAGTTCCTCAGGGTGGGCATCCTGGTGACCACCTCCCTTTGGGACAGGCAGCTCCTTGCAGTCTGCTCAGCTGACCCCACCAGCCCCACACCTGCCCGGACTGCACAGGTGCACCACAGTGGTCTGGCTCAACCTCCTGGACCTCGAGTCTGCTTGCTCTAAACCCAGAAACTGACTCCCACCAGAAACCTGCTCGGGAAATGCCAATAAGAGACTGGCCCATGGTGCTCGCTCTCTCTCGCTCTCTCTCTCGCTCTCGCTCTCTCGATCTCCCTCTCTGTCATCTCTCTCTGCCCACAAAAGTGGCATAGTGAACTGGTAGGGTGTGCCTCTGGCAATTCCATTTTGTTCTTTAAGTGGAGAGCACCTCTTGCATGACTGGGGGAGATACAAGATGGAAATCAAGACTTCATTACTGGGGCTGGCACAGTGGCAGAGCAGGTAAAGCCGCCGCCTGCAGTGCCGGCATCCCATATGGACACCTGTTTGAGTCCCGGCTGCTCCACTTCCAATCCAGCTCTCTTCTGTGGCCTGGGAAAGCAGTAGAAGATGGCCCAAGTGCCTGGGCCCCTGCACCCGTGTGGGAGACCAGAAGAAGCTCCTAGCTCCTGGCTTCAGATCAGCACAGCTCCAACCATTGCAGCTAATTGGAGAATGAACCAGCAGATGGAAGACCTCTCTCTAACTCTGACTTTCAAATAAATAAATAAATCTTTTTTAAAAAAAATACTTTATTACTTACAGGGCGAGGGAGCAAGCAGAACACCTGGAGTCCATACACACGAGGTCAGACAGCACAGGCAGAGAGAGGGAGGGAGAGACCCCCGGGTCTGCACCTTGTTGGTGCTATGTGAGCAGGTTTCCCACAGGAGTCGATAGGTGGGTTTAGAGCCAGCAGGTTCTGGTTTTCCAGGAGGCCACACAGAGCTGAGCAGGGTCACGGGTGCATCCATGCGTCCAGGCGGGGTCAGCAGGCCCCCTGAGCAGGCTGCATTGACCTGCCTGTCCCATAGAGAGGTGTCCACCAGGAGGCAGACATCTGAAGGCCCACTCTAGGGGACTGGAGAGAGCTGGAGGACTGCAAGCTGTCGAGGGTGTGTGCACTGTTTGTGTGTGAGAAAGTCCAACTTTTGTTTCAAATGCACATTGAGGCCGTATAAGGCTATACAGATTCACTGCACCTGCTAAAGCTAAGTGCACGTGTCCCCTAAGACCCAACAACTTCCTACGTGGGGCAGCTGCAAGTCTGGAAGCACACACGCTTACATCCCTCCGAGACAGGCACCAGTGTCTCCATGGCTGCTTTGTTAGGGACTGGCTGAGCACAGAGAGAACCGGCCATCAGCAGCCGAATGGGTGAATGAAGCATGGGAGTCCCAGACGTGTGCAGTGACAGCCCAAGCAGCCCTCGCAGACGTGATGTCCTCTAAAGACAGCAACCCAAGCTTCCTATTTGTTTGACGGGCAAAACAGGCTAAACAAAATGTGGGGTAGGAGACATCAGACTATGGTTGCCTCCAGTGGAACAGGGTGGGGGTGGGGGTTCTGACTGGGAGAGACTCAAGGAAGAGTTGGGGGGGGCAGGGAATGTTCTGGACTTTGGTTTGACTGGCAGTTCTGTAGGTGTAAAAACCTATCCAGCTGTATACTTAAGAAAATTCTGTTTGGGGCTGGCGCCGTGGTTCACTAGGTTAATCATCCGCCTGCAGCACCGGCATCCCATATGGGCGCCGGTTCTAGTCCCGGTTGCTCCTCTTCCAGTCCAGCTCTCTGCTGTGGCCCAGGAAGGCCGTGGAGGATGGCCCAAGTGCTTGGGCCCTGCACCCACGTGGGAGACCAGGAGGAAGCACCTGGTTCCTGGTGCTTTGGATCAGCACAACCCTGGCCACTGCGCCATTTGGAGAGTGAACCAATGGTAGGAAGACCTCTCTCTCTCTCTCTCTCTCTCTCTCTCTCTCTCACTGTCTGTAACTCTACCTGTCAAATAAATAAATAAATAGGTTTAAAAAAAAAGAATATTGTGGGTCCATTAAACCTTCAAAAATGATCTAGAAATAGGGCGCTGTGGGTTAAGCCACCTCCTGCGATGCAGGCATCCCACATTATAGCACTGGGTCAAGTTCCTGCGGTTTCACCTCCCATCCAGCTTCCTGCTAATGCACCTGGGAAAACAGCAGAAGACAGTCCTAGTGCTTGGGCCCTGCCATGCGTGTGGGAGACCCGGATGGAGCTCCCGGCTTCTGTCTGGCCCAGTGTTTAGGGAGTGAGTCAGCACAAGCTCTCTCTCTCTCTCTGTGTCACTCTGCCTTTCAAAAAATCAAATAAATATTTTTTTAAGCTGCAGAATGGGGATGTGGCTCCCCCCACCTTTTTTTTTTTTTTTGCTTATCTGTATTTTTTATATTTTTTATACAACAAATGTGTTCTAGCTTTTATAATAAGAACAAAGCATAAAAGCTATTTTAATTAAAGGGAGAAAAGCTGTGAGTGCAGATTCTGGTTTGTGGATTCTGCAGAAAAGCGCGGAAGTTATTGGAGGTGGGGGGAAGGGTGAGGGACTTTGAGCCTTTTTCGCCGAATCTGCCTCTGTCCGCCTCGCCTATCTAGGAGGTAGCAGCCTTTTTATCGATGCAAATGCAGAAACCCAGCACGCCTTCATAAATCATCAGACTGCACCCTGCCTTAATTGCTTACTCAACTCAATGCTCTACCTACTCCCCCTCCCTCTGCTTCACACCAACTCAGAGACAGGTGCCACTATCAATCACAGGCGGAGGATGAGGCCAGTGAAGCGAGGCACGGTGCACGCCACGCGACTAGCAAGTGCCTGGCTCAGAGGTGACAGTGGCTCCGATGGCCTCAGGAGGGAGTCGGGGCTCCACCCCAGGTCCCAGCCTTCGTCTGGACAAATTGCAAATTCCTCCCTTTCCTAGAGAAGTACTTGGCCCCTGCCTTACAAGCCCGGTCACTGCTACTATTATCTATTCTCTTTTCACACCCAGGTTTCAGAGCATTTACGTGCCTGGCCCCAGACCACCCAGCCATAGTGACAGCTCAGGGAGTCGCAGCCAGGCGTCTCGGTCCAGAGCAGAGCTCCCCACCCCTGAGCTTGGGCCCGAGCTGGACACGGCAGATTGTGAAAATCGACTTTCTCCTCTCCGGGAAGCAAGACGTCGCAGCGCTTATTTTACAGAACTGTAAAGTGAGCACAGAAAGGATTTTAAGAAGGCTTCTGTGAGAATCGAAGTTGGAACGGTTGATCTTTTTAAGTGTAGGGGCTGGGAACACAGGCTCTGCCCAGGAATTTGGCAAACAAAAAAGGCATGCCTTCGTTTCTTCTGGCTCCTGGGATTGGGGCAATGCAGAGACGAAATTAACCCAGGATTCTTACTGGCTGCGCCTTTTATTAATTTCAAGTGTCCAATAGCAGGGAGAGAAGGGATTGGGAAGAAAGTATAAATTGATACAATCTTCCTAGAGGACAAGAGGGTAACAGGTGTCAACATTTCACTTGTGGGCGATCCCTCACCCAGAAGTTTCACTTCTAGCAAAGGGATGCAGAAGCATGCTCACAGTACAGGGGAAAATTAGGAACGATCCAAACAGCCAACAACATAAAACTCAGCCCCATAAAGTACGGCACGTCCACGTGGTGGAATACTGCGCAGGTTTTGGAAATAAACATGCAAGATGGGCGTTTGTCCTAGCAGCTAAGACATCTGCAGCCCACATCGGAGCGCCTTGAGTCCAGTCCTGACTCCTGCTCCTCACTTTACTTTCCTACTAACACAGATCCCGGAAGGCAGCAGTGATGGCTCAAGTGACGGGATCGCTGCCACCCACTTAGAAGACCTGGATAGAATTCTCAGCTCCCGACTTTGGCCCCAGCCCAGCCCCAGTCCAGCCCCAGCCCAGCCCCAGCATTGGCCTTTAGGGAGTGAATCAGTGGGTAAATGGAGAGTGCTTTGTATATTTGTGTTTGCCTGCCTGTCTCTCAAACAAACAAAAATGGAGATCCAGAAACTGACAACAGTGGTTGCTCTCAGAGAGGATGGGAAATTTACATCTAAATACTTCAGTGATTTTTCAAAAGAATGTTTTATTTCGAAGACATTGTAGATTCCCATGCAGTTTAAGATCTTCTAGGGAGAGATCCCCAGCACCCCATATCCAAGAGTAACACCTTGCAAGATTGTAGCACAATATTTCAAATAGGATACTGACGTTGATACAATCAAGATACAAACGGTCCCTCGCTATCAATTCCATCCTTGCTGGGTTCTCTCTATAGCCACACCAACTTTCCCACTTCTCTCACACCCTCTTTTTAATTCTGTATTTATCCAAGAGGTAGAGAGACAGACGACAGTGTGCTCTCATCTGCCCGTTCACCCCCCAAATGCTCACATTTGCCTGGGCTGTGGCAGGAGGCAGGAACTCAATCCAGATCTCCCAATTACGTGAGCCATCGCTGCTGCTCCCAGTGTCTGAATTAGCATGTGGCTGGTCTTAGAAGCCGAAGCTCAAAATCGCATCTAGGCACTCTGACATGGGATGCAGGCATCTTGACCGGGGTCCTGGCTCCTGCCCTTGGCCATGGCCCTTGACCCTCAGCTCCGTAGTCTGCCAGACCCTTCTGGGTCCCCTCCCTCATCCAGATGTTAAGCCAGGGAAACTGGAGGGGGCACCTCGCTGGTGTCCATCCTCAGGATTACTGACCTTCACTGAAACTCATGGTTCAGTGTGCTTTTCTCTGGCTGTCTCAGGGATGGGGGGGTGTGGTCACTGCTAGTCCATTTTTATCTCCCCCATGTTTTTTATTTTTAATTTTTATGATTCACTCCCCAAATGGCCACAACAACCAGGTCTGGGTCAAGCTCAGCCAGGAGCCAGCAGCTCCATCCGGTTTCCCATGTAGGAGGCAGGGATCCAAGCCCTTGGGTCACCCTCTGCTGTCTTCCCAGGCACATTAGCAGGGAGCTGGCCTGGAAGCAAAGCAGCTGGAACTCAAACCAGTGCTCCCACATGGGATGCTGGTGTGGCAAGCAACTTACCCTTTGCACCACATTGCTCCCCTACCGGTGCTTTTTAAAGATTGAGGACTCGCTGTGTGCCGTGCACTATGCAGAGTGATCATGGACATCATTGTATTGAGCCCAGATCACTCTGATCGATGCACGAGGCTCACAGCCCCGTGTCAGCATCCTCATTGTGCAGATAGAACACCAGCAGGGGGCAGATGCTGATTCACAGATGAGTCTCCGGAGGCACTAATTGGGCTGAGGGCTAAGTGTGCTAGCAAGGACCTGGGCCAGTACTTGAACCTGATTCTTTCTCCAAGGGCCTTAAACACTAAACTCTGTAACCTTACCCAGTGCATGAATGACCAAGCAGAACTGTTACAGACCTTTCTCCGCTGCCCAGGTTACTGCATTCCTCATCTAAAACAATCGCACAGAAATAGCCTGCCCACCAGAAATGCTACAGCAAACGAACATCGTACGGTAAATGCACATTGACCCAAACTCACTGCACTTTTATTTATTTTTATTTTTTTAAAGTCTCACTTATTTATTTGAAAGGCAGAGTTACAGAGAGGGAGAGAGGCAGAGGTAGTGGCAGAGAGAGAGAGCCATCTTCCATCCATTAGTTCATTCCACACATGGGTACAACGGCTGGAGTTTGGTCAGACAGAGCCAGAAGCCAGGAGTCTCATGTGGGTCTCCCACATGGGTAGCAGGGGCCTAAGGACTTGCACCACTTTCCACTGCTTTTCTAGGTGCGTTAGTAGGGAGCTGGATGGGAAGTAGAGCAGCTGGGACTTGAACCAGTGCCATATATGGGATATATAACCAGTGCTATATGGGATGCCAATGCTGCAGGCAGAGGCTTAACCTGCTATACCTCAGTACTGGCCACACTTTTTTAAGATTTATTTACTTGAAAGGCAGAGTTACAGAGAGGCTGAGGGAGGTGGGACGGTCTTACATCTACTGGTTCACTCCCAATGGCTGGAGCTGCACCGATCTGAAACCAGGAGGCAGGAGCTCCTTCCGGGTCTCCCACATGGGTGCAGGGGCCTAAGGACTTGGGCATCCTCCACTGCTTTCCCAGCCGGTCCCATTTTTGTTTATAATCAAAACATTGCCTACAACCTATGCGCCCACCAAAAAGTGCTTAAATACATTTTAGCATATCCATACACTGGAAGACTTTACAACTGTAAAAAAAAAAATCCAGTAGATGTCTATGTACTCATATTGTTATGAAAAAGGTTCTCTCTCTCTCTCTCTCTCTCTCTGTGTGTGTGTGTTTATGTGTGTGTGTGTGTGCGTGTGTAGAGCACATTAGACTGGACAGGGGAATTACCATATCAAATTCATTTCGCGCTGACGGCCCAGCCCCATGCCAATCCATGGGAAGGGGTGTGGCCTGCTCCAGCCCATCTCTCGGGAACCAGCCACCTTCCACCCTCAACCCAGCACTGAAGCAGGAGAGGAGAGAGAGCAGATTGAGTGCTGGATTCTCTCCTGGGCTGGGCATCATTTCTCTCCACATCCCTTCCTCCAGAGTGGAGCACCCAGCATACGCAGTGGCGAGGGCAGGCTGGGGGAAGGGCTTGGGGGAGCCCTCGGCCAGCCTGCTGCCCACTGGCATTTACATAAAGCACCACGGTGTGTGCAAGGGGACGCCTGTGGCAGGGGACGATCTGGAAGGGCGTGCATAAAGCTGCTCATTGTCGCGAGGGAGAGTGGGACTTGCTCACTTTCTTTGTCGGTCGTGTTTTATTCTTTAAGCGACGAGCACCCATTTTCTTTAAGATCGAACAACTCACAGGTTTGTGAAAGGGCCCAGCGTGCTGGGTGCTCACTAAGGGGCAGAGGAGAGGCACGGCCAGGGAGTCTGTGCCTTTTGCTAAGGGCAGTTGACCCAGTTTCTTGCATCATCTCCCGTTCTTCAAGCCCTCTGCAGAGTTCGTGGGCTTGTTTAAGGAAGTGAGCGCCCAGGCCTCTCACACTGGCAGGCTTCAGCTGCGGGCCCAATAAACCCATTCCCCACGCACTCCCATTTCTTTCTCTTTCTTTGGTGGTAAAATACAGGTGACAATAACATTTACCGTCTCAACTACCGCTCAGTGGGCAGTACAGTGCCACCAGCTGCATCCGCCACGCTCCCCACAGCCTGTGAAACGGGAGCTCTGCTCCCGGTTCTGCATGGCCAGCCCCTGGCGCCCACCCTTCCGCTTTCTGTCCATGACTCTGACTCCCCCAAAGTCCTCCCCTAAGGGGGGCCCTGCACACTGTCCCTCACCGCTGGCTTTGTCATTCACTCAGCACAGACTCCTCAAGGTCCCTTCGTATTGTAGCAGGTGTCAGAATTTCCTTCAGTTTTTTTAAAGGCTGAATAATGCTCTATTACATGTAGAGATGACTCTGGACAATTTGGGGCTGGGAGTGTGGCACGTGACAACACCAGCATCCCATAATAGGAACGTGGGGTCAATGTTCCAGCTGCTCCATTTCTGACCCAGCTCCCTCCTGACGTGCCTGGGATGGCAGCAGAAGATGGCCCAAGTGCATGGGGCCCCGCTGTCCATGTAGGAGACCAAGATGAAGTTCTTGGCTTCTGTCTTTGGACCTGGCTCAGACCTGGCCGTTGCAGCCATTTGGGGAGTGAACAAGTGAATGGAAGATCTCTTTATCTCCCTGTCTCTGTCTCTCTCTGTTACTCTGCCTTTCAAACAAAGAAACAAATAAATAAATCTTTTTAAAAAGAAAATTTGTAGACAATGGAATTAAGAGGTAAATTTATTTTGGTGCAAAAATTTTGAAACCCATGCATAATTTTTTTTTATGATCTGCATTTTGCACACTTTTTGAAATACCCCCCACACACACACCCACACCATCTACACCACATTTTGCTTGTCTTTCCCTATCGGTGGACACTTGGGTGGTTTCTGTGTTTTAGATGTTATAAGTCCTTTTGAGTATATATTCAAAAGTGGAATTGCTGGATTGCTGGATCATATAGCCATTCTGGTCTTAATTTTCTTAAAATACATTATTAGTTTTTGAGGAATCACCATCCTGTTTTGTGCAGGGGCTGCACCAAGAGGGTACAAGGGTTCTGATTTCTGTACATGCTTGTTTTTTTTTTTTTTTTTAATTTGACAGATAGAGTTAGACATTGAGAGAGAGAGAGACAGAGAGAAAGGTCTTCCTGCCATTGGTTCACCCCCCAAATGGCCACTATGGCCAGAACTATGCCGATCCGAAGCCAGGAGCCAGGTGCCTCTTCCTGGTCTCCAACGCAGGTGCAGGCGCCCAAGCACTTGGGCCATCCTCCACTGCACTCCCAGGCCACAGCAGAGAGCTGGACTGGAAGAGCAGCAACTGGGACTAGAACCTGGTGGCCATATGGGATGCTGGTGCCGCAGGTGGAGGATTAGCCAAGTGAGCCACGGCGCCGGCCCCAGCTGTGCCTGCTTGTCAACCACTGGGATCTTGCTAGTAACAGTCACCCAAGGGTATAAAGTGGGAACTCATTTAGCTTTGATTTGTATTACCTAATAATTAGGGGTGTTAACCAACTTGGGTTTTGTTTATTTTATTTGATGGGTTGGGGGAGAGAGAGGTCTTCCTTCCATCCACTGGTTCACTCCCCAATTGGCAGCAGCAGCTCCGGCCAAAGCCAGGAGCCTGGAACTCCACCCGGGTCTCCCACGTGGCTGACAGGGACCCCACCACTTGAGCCATCGCTTGCTGCCTCCCAGGTGCACCTTAGCAGGAAGCTGGAGGCTCAGACCCAGGCACTCCAGCGTGGGGTGTGGGCATCCCACCTGGTAATTTAACCCCTGCCAAACGCTGATTCTGTGATGTTAAGCGTCTTTCCATTCATGTGCTTGTCGGCCATTCATGTATCTTCCTCAGAGAAATGTCTGCTCAGGTCTTTGGCCTCCTCCACTTGCGATGTTTTTGTTTTTGTTTTTGTCCTTTGGAGTTTTAGGAGTTGTCTCTATGTTCTGGATATCAATTCCTTATCAGATACTTGACTCGAAAATATTTTCTTCTGTTCTGTGACTCGATTTCTTAATCTGCTAGCAGTATTTCTTATTGCGCCAAAGCTGTAAAGTTTGCATAAGGTCCAGTTTGTTTATTTTTTTTTTTTTATTTTGCTGCCTGGGCCTTTGGTGTCATGCCCAAGAAATCATGGCCAAATCCAAGTCCAGGAAGCTTTGGCCATGTGTTTTCCCCTAAGAACGGGAGGTTTAGGACATAGCTCCATTGGGAGTAAATTTTTGTGTGTTAGGTCAGGGTCCAGCTTCTGTGTTTTGCCATGAGTATCCAGTTATCTCAGCACCATTGGTTGAAGAGACGGTCTTTTTTAAAATGACATATAATTTTTTTCTAAAAGAATTATTTATTTATTTCAAAGGCAGAGTTACAGAGAGAGGGAGAGAGAGAGAGATCCATCCTCTGGTTCACTCCCCAAATGGCCCAGAACTGGGCCAGGCTGATGCTAGGAGCAGAAGCTTCCTCTGGATCTCCCACGTGGGTCGCAGGGGCCAAAGTACTCCACCTGCTGCTTTCCCAGGTGTATTAGCAGGGAGATGGCTTGGAAGTGGAGCAGCCAGGATTTACACTGGCACTCATATGGGATGCTGGCATTGCAGGTGGTGGTTTAACGTGCTACGACACAACGCCAATCTCTATACAGAAATTTTTGATGGCTTTTTTTTTCTGTTTCTACAAAGAACATCACTGGATTTTGATAGAGATTGCACTGAGTCTGAAGATCAAGTGGGTAGCACTGACTTCCTAACAATGTTAAATCCCCCAATGTGGGAAGATTTTCCTTTTAGTCCCGTCTTCCTCAGTTACCTTTGGAAAGACTTTGTAGTTTCCAGTGGCTAGTGTTAGTCCTGTGTGCTTTGTTCTTTTTAGTGCTGCTGTAAATAGAATGATTTTCTTCATTTCTTCTTTGAGTTCCAACAACCCCAACACCTCGAGTGTTGCTTAATCGGCATTTACATACGAAAAGTCTTGCCCTCATTCCGTAACCTGGTTGGGTGAGTCCCAGCCTCTCCCTGGGGGCAGCTGAGGGGCAGTGCTCCAAGGAGGCTATTAGGAAACTCCGGGAGGAATTTTAGGAATTCCACACCCAGGAAGCCCTGCACCAGGGCGGAGAGAGGAGAAGGGGAAGGCACACACCCACATCCATAAAGACTCCAGCCAGAGTGCAGAGCGGGAAGATGTGTCTGCTTCATCCCAAGAGAGAGGCCAGGGAACTGACCTGCTGCCCCCCAGTTAGTGGTGGCCCGATGCCCCAAGCCTTTGGGAGGAGGTCTGGGGCCATCTCCCCACTTTCCCGAGCGCTGCCACCAGATGGGCAGTCAGCTGTTTGCAGGTCGGGCACGGCTTGTGGGAACAAAACCTCACTGTAGACGAACTCGCCGGTTTCATCGGCAGTCGCTAAAACGCAGCCTCCTCTGTTTGGACTTCCTGTTGCTCCAGGTTGAAAGGACCATCTGCACACCCAGACAGCATGGTGGGCCCCTCCCCCTGGAATGTCCATCACTGCCGGTCGCCTGGAGTTCCGGAGGGAGGGGGGACTGGAGCTTTCTCGCCCCGACCCCCTGGACGCTCCTGGAGACCAGGAAGCCGGTCTTGTTCATCTGTGGCTCTCAGAGGCAGTGCATGGAGACGCTTTTGGGCTAAGAACTTGTGGCACGGTGGTTCTAACATGGTGTGCTTTTCAATGGCTTCTTCCTGCCATCATTATTGAGTTTCTGTCTCAAACACGTGACCAAAGGCTCCCCGATCGAGACCCACCCTCCTAGAATTGCTGTGAGTGTTGCAGCGGTGACAGAGTGGGGACAGCCAAAGGCAGAGCTCACCACCCTGACTGCTACTTGCGACAGGTCCACCTCCGCCTCTGAGCTCCGTGAACACGCAATGAAGCCATCAACACACAGAGTCCCCAGGGAACTGAAGGCATTCTCTGGGAGTCAGACAGGTTCAAGCGAACTGACCCCCAACAACCTGAGCTGGTCTCTCTGAATTCATCCTGGTCTCTGAATTCCTGTTGCCCAAATGGCTGAGTGTTGTCGGCAAACGCCAACAAGCAGCACTCTGCTGGGGAAGAAGCCTTCAGAACTCGGCTCTGTGAGCAGGCTCCCGGCCACCTGTTTCCTCCACTCTGAAGTCTGGCAAGCTGCCGGATGGGTCACCTGGTTCATCGTTCCTGGGATGTTGGGAGAAGGCCCGGCAGCCCTCCTGCAGGTGTTAGCACGAGTCCATCCTGAGGCTGGACTGGATGCTGCTGCAGTGTGCGAGCCAGACCTGGCCGCTTGGATCAAGGAGGCGTTTCCTTTCCTGTGTCTTATGATGTTTTGTCATCTAAGAATCGATCGTGTGGCGTAAAGCCCCGGCCTGAAGTACCAACATCCCATATGGGTGCCGGTTCTAATCCCAGCTGCTCCACTTCCTATCCAGCTCTCTGCTATGGCCTGGGAAAGCAGCAGAAGATGGCACAAGTGCTTGGGCCCCTGCACCCACGTGGAGACCCGGAAGAAGCTCCCGGCTTTTGATTGGCTCCGCTCCTGCTGTTGCGGCCATCTGGGGAGTGAACCAGCAGATGGAAGACCTCTCTCTCTCTGTCTCTACCTCTCTCTTTCAAATAAATAAAATAAATCTAAAAAAGAATTGATCATGAGGCTGGGGAAAGATGACCCTTTCCAGGCCTGGCTGATTCTTAGGGATAACAAGGGGAAGACAGCTTTCCTAGGCAAAGCACCCAGCCCCAAGTCCACACCACGCAGGGCCCCGGCAAAGGGAGACTTCCCTGGGCTCTGGAGCGGGAACGCTCGACCTGGCCAGCCCTGAGCTCTTTCCCCTGCCTTCCCTCTCCCAGGGGAGGCCCAAAGTCGGGAAATGCTGATCCAAACCTGGTGCTCACCCTGCGGCCCTACCCGGCGCAGCAGGCCCCCTGCTCTCGGGAAGTACGCGCAATGAGTCTTCTCCGTTCTAGCCGGCAGGAGCAGTGTGGGGGGGCTCCATGGCGGGAGGAGCGAGGCTGCACCACTGGCTTGCTTCCTTGCCCTATGAGTGCTTGGCTATGGCCACACACACCTTGGATGAGTAACCTACGTTGAATAAGCTCCAGGACCCGATTTGCAATAATGTCCACTGGCAGAGTTGTTTGCACAGCCCTTGTCACGGGACAGGTCAGGATTTATCACACGTATTTGGTTTTGTTTGGTCCAGCTTTCTACCTTGCACCTGCGGTTTTGGACTTGGAGTACTGGCCTGTCTCAGCCATTTGGACTTGGAGTACTGGCCCGTCTGTCTCAGCCTCGAAGCCTGGCAGGGTTGGGGGCAGCACTGGGAGTGTGGGAGAGGTGGGGCCTGGGGCAGGGGTCAGCTTTGTCTGGCCATGCGGTTGTGCAGAGACCTGGCTCAGAGCAGCCATTCATCAGCTCAAAGGCAGAAATGAATTAGTCCATCTCGGCTTTGCCTTTGATCCCTAGCGGGCTGGAACTGGCAAAGTGACAGTTCTGGAAACATGGCTGCTTCTGAAGGGTTAAGCCTCCGCCTGCAGTGCCGGCATCCCATATGGACGCTGGTTCCAGTCCCGGCTGCTCCACTTCCGATCCAGCTCTCTGCTGTGGCCTGGGAAAGCAGTGGAAGATGGCCCAGGTGCTTGATCCCCTGCATCCATGTAGGAGATCCAGAAGAAGCTCCTGGCTCCTGGCTTTGGATCAGTGCAGCTCCAGCTGTTGTGGCCATTTGGGGAGTGAACCAGCAGATGGTAAATAAATAAATCCTAAAAAAAATCTGCCACCTGCATCGCCACATATCAGATGACTGGTTCGAATCTTGTCTGCTCTGCTTCCAAGCCAGCTCCCTATTAATGTGCCTGGGAAAGCAGCAGATGATGGTACAACAGTTAGGAGCTCCTGGCTCCGGGCTTCAGCCTGGCCCAGCCCTGGCTGTTGCAGCTATTTGGGGAGAGAACCAGCTGATGGAAGATCAACTTCTCTCTGTCACTTTGCCTTTCAAATACATAAAATAAATCTTTAAAAACATTTAATTTAAATGTATTCATTTAATTTCTTTGAAAGACAGGGAGGTCGTCTATCTGCTGGTTCACTCCCCAAATGCACATAACAGCCAGGGCTGGGCAGAGCGTGGGGAACTCAATCCAGGTCTCTCGTATGGGTGGCCAGGACTTAAGAACCGGAGGCACCACCTGCCACCTTCCAGGGTTCAGCTTAGCAAGAAGCTGGGATTGGGAGTGGAACTGGGACTTGAGCCCTCCTGCCTGGGGTGCAGGCGTCCCAAACGGCAGCCTAACTGAAATGCCTGCCCCAGGTTCTTTGATTGTTTAATGAGGGTTTTTTTTAAGTTATATTTATTTATGGGGCCATAATCCTCTTCCTGTGGTGCCGGCATCCCATATGGGCGCCGGTTCTAGTCCCGGCTGCTCCTCTTCTGATCCAGCTCTCTGCTATGACCTGGGAAAGCAGTAGAAGATGGTCCAGGTCCTTGGGCCCCTGCACCCATGTGGGAGACCTGGAAGAAGCTTCTGGCTCCTGGCTTTGGATTGGTGCAGCTCCGGCCACTGCAGCCATTTTGGGAGTGAACCAGAGGAAGGAAGACCTTTCTCTCTGTCTCTCCCTCTCACTGTCTGTAACTCTACCTCTCAAATAAATAAATTTTTTTAAAAAGTTATATTTATTTGAAAGAGTTACAGAGAAAGGGGGAGAAAGAGAGAGAGAGAAAGAGAGATCTTTCATCTGCTGATTCACTCCCCAAATGGTCACAACAGCTGGAGCTGTGCTGATCCAAAGCCAGGAGCCAGGAGCTTCTTCCAGGTCTCTCACGCGGGTGCAGGGCCCCGAGACTTGGGCCATCTTCTACTGCTTTCCCAGGCCACAGCAGAGAGCTGGATCGGAAGAGGAGCAGCTGGGACAGGAACCAGCGCCCGTATGGTGCTCTACCCACCATGCCACAGTGCCAGCCACTGATTCTTTAATGAGTTTTAGTGAAGTAACTGTCACATTAGGAAAGGCCCAGAGCTGAGCCCCAGGGTCCCCGTGGAGGGGTGGATGCAGCAGGGCAGGTGGCATTGCTGTGTCCCTGAGGGGACTGTGCTCAGGCCTTGGGATGGAGGCTGCAGGCTGCAGAGGATGCCCGGGCCCGAGTAGGGTCAGGCCCTTGGCACGGGTTTGGCCCAGCACAGGACTCTGAGTCCCAGGTGAGGTCATTCCCTGCTGTGAGATCCCTGGGCTGGTAGAAGGGCTGTGGGGTCACTCCCAGGCCTCGGTGTGGATGACCCAGTGAAGTTTGTGTCCCTGGGTGTGCATGGGGAGGGGGCATCGGGCAGGTTGCCAGCCGGGAAAGGATGTCGAGCCTGGTTAGGGCCAGTTTTCCAGGCTTTGGCGCTGACAGCCTGGTTCACCGAGGGTGCTGAGTCCTGCATGACGGACGTGGGGGCTGGCTGTGTCCCGGGCCAGTATGGAGCCCTGTGGCTCACGGGAGTGGGCTCCTGAGACTCTGAGCAGTGCAAGGCTCTCAGTCCCGGATTGGGGGGTGTCAGTCCCATGCCTTGGGGTGGAAACTCTGGGCTGGGTCGGGGTGCTTATGGAAGGCTCGGGACAGGTTCCCAGCGCTGAGGTCTGGGTGGGGTCAGCCTGAGGCCTTGGCCTGGTCACTGATGGGACTGAAGCACGGGGTCCGTCGGGACACCCCTGGCCGGCAGGGGGCGCTGCGTCTCGGCCGGGACGCTCCGGGCGGCTCCGGGCCGGCAGGGGGCGCTGTGCCGCCGGCGGCGCGGCGGGCTCCCGGCAGGGGGCGCTGCAGCCGCGGCCGGGGCCCGGCGGGCGGCGGCGGCGGCGCTGCGGCCGGCTCGCTAGCCCGGGAGCGGCGGCGGGCGCGCAGGAGGCGGAGCGGCGGCGGCCCGGGCGGGCTGGAGCGCGGTCGCCGAGCGCACGGGCCGCGACCGCGCGGGGCCCGCCATGCCGGCGCGGGACTGAGGCGCGGCGAGCCAGGGCCGAGGCGAGCGGCGGGCGCGCCGGCCTGTCGCTCTGCGGCGGCCCGGCCGGGGCCCGATGAGCGGCGGCCTCGGCCTCCGGCGCAGCCCGGAAATGTCCGGCAAGATCGAGAAAGCAGGTGAGGCGGCGCGGGCGAGGCGCGGCCGCGCGTCCCCCTCCGCGGCCCTGCAGCCCGGCGGGGCGCGGAGCTGCCGCCCAGGCCTCGCCGCGCGCCGGGGCGGCCGTGCGGGCAGGGGCAGGGCCATCTTGAGCCGCGGGGCCTGGGCGCGCCGAGCGGGCGCTGCGGGCGGCGGGGCCTCCGCCGCGGCCCCCACGCCGCCCGGGAACTCCCGAGAGCCCGGGGGCCGGGGCGGCCGCGGAGCCCGCCGCGCGCCCTGCGCGGGGCCGGGGCGGGACGGAGCCCGAGGCGGCCGCTCCGGGTGCTGCCCGGCGGGCGGGCGGGCGGGCGGGCTGTGCCGGGGCGTTTTGCAGGGCGCAGCCGGGCTGTGCCCCTGCGAGCGGGGCCTGCGCGGCGGGGCTGGCTGCAGACCGCGGCTCTTTGTGCGCGCCCAAGTCCTGGGTTTTGCCCGTGCTGGGGCTCGATTCGCGTCGTGCCTCGGCGGCCCGGGCCTCCCTGGGGTCCGGGAGCACGCCCCGGGGTCGTGAGCCGGCTGCCGGCTTAGCTCGGCGGCGGCGTTAGCCGGGGTCTGGGGCACCGATTTCGGAAGCTGCGCCCGGGGCTGAGGCCGCCCAGCTCCGCGGTGCAGCCGGGAGGCCAGGTAACTTTTGCACCCTGCTGTTTTAATGAAGCACGGAAGGGCAGTCCCCGTGGCCGGTTGTGGCGGTTTGACGGTGCATCCGACTCCGCGCCCCTATTGCTTGTTCTTTATTAAGAGGGAAGATGGCCCCAGTTTTACAGGCTTTGGGGGGGGTGCTGATTGGGCTCCTGCAGCCCACCCTGCAAGGGGGCAGCAGGCTGGCACTGACCCCGGCCCTGCATCTGGGCGCCTTCCTCGCGGGGCAGGGCGCCCATTCTGGGGCGCTCTCTTCCCCGCCGCCAGCCGCAGGGTCTTGGCGGAGTCCACGAGCCACCTCCCTGCACATGTGCTGCGCCAGAAATATCTCGGGCTCATCTGTGCGGCTTTGCTCCTTCGTGGCTGCTCGGAATGCGGCCACTATTGGGGGACCTGAATGACGCACAGACACAAATAACCGGAGCCGGGTTGTTCGCAAAGACTGGGCTAGCACGAGAGTCAGAGAGCAGGCTGGACCGGCCCGCTGTCCCTCGGGAGAGCAGGCTGGACCGGGCCGCTGCACCGTAAGCGCAGGTCCCCGGGAGGCGAGCCTTCCCCGGCCGATTCTCCTGCCCCGCGGCCGGTGTGCATCGGCACAGGCCCTCTGCTGGGGGCTGCGGTAGATGCAGAACCTAGCAGGTGGCCTGGGAGTGGGTGGGGGCTGGACCTGGGCTGCCGCAGTGGGCCGTGGTGGGCACAGGTGAAGAGGGCTCTGAAGGGGCGGTGTTTGTGGGAGGCCCGGAAGAGGGGGTGGGGGACATCCAGGGTGGAGGTGGAGAGGGAGAGGGAAAAGAGCTGAGCCCTAGGGGCTGGGGCTGGGGGAAGACAGGTCGGAGGGAGAGGCTGGGTGGGGGCGTTCTGAGGTTGGCAAGGCCCGAGTTGGCATCGCCTGGATGGCGGGTGTCCCAGCCAGCCCCCCCCCCCCCACCGCAGGAAGCTTCGCTGCTGCCCTGTGCACCTGCTGAGGGAACCGGAACACCCCTGGGACGAGGGCCCCCCTTCCTGGTGGCGCCTCCTGGTGCCTGTAGACGCAACCCATGTTGTATTCTGATGAGATTTCCCGCTAGAGTTTTCTTTTTCCTTTGTTTTAGATTTATGTATCTATTTTGAAAGTCAGAGTTACAGAGAGAGGGAGAGGCAGCGAGATCTTCCATCCGCTTGTTCACTCCCCAGATGGCCGCAGCGGCCAGGGCTGGGCCAGGCTGACGCCAAGAGCTTTCCTATGGGTCTTTCACGTGGGTGGCCAGCACTTGGCCAGACACTTGGGCCGTCTTCCGCTGCTTTCCCCAGGCCATTCGCGGGGAGCTGGATTGGAAGTGGGGCAGCTGGGAACCGGCGTCCATGTGGGATGCCGGTGTTGCCGGCAGCGGCTTTACCCGCAGCGCCACAGCGCCCCCTGCCACAGCGCCCCCCCCCCCCAGGGTTTTCCAGACAGACGCATCTGGTGAATCACCTGCGAGTGTTTGGGCCAGCGGAGGTTCGCCGTGCCAGCGACCCCTCTCAGCCGGCCTGCACGCAGCCAGCGGTTGGTGCTGGAGGTTGTAGTTTTTGGATGACTTGAAGAGCTGAAGGGGCGCGTGCATGTGTGTGTATGGTCTCTCTCTGACAATAGGAGGACCCGCGCCCTGACTTCTTGGGTTTTCGGGCTGTCTGGGCCAGCTCCGTCACACCCTCGCACAGCCCCGAGGCCCTTGTCCATTCTGCCACCACCGCCTGTGGCCTCCTGGGCAGGTCTTTGTGGGCATTCACCTGTGCCTGGCTGTGGAGGGGGCCCTGCTGTCCCAGGCACCCCTGGGCTCCCAGATCGAGACGTTGTGGGCCGCAGAGGGGCCGCTTGCTGGACCGGTTGTGGCCCGTTGATGTGGGCGTGGTGGAGGAGGGTTGGTCTGGAGTAGAGGGGCCTTTGGTGGCCATGTTCGGGCTCCCAGAGGTAATGACGAGGTAGGGGTAGAAGAGTGAGCTGGGCTGGGGTGCTCTGTGGGGGAGGGGCTCGTTCAGAACTCACATCCCCGCGGGAGGGACGTGGAGGACCCAGAGGCCGCCTTGGGGGACACACGGCCCTGGTTCTGGTCGTGCCGGAGGTCCCGGTGGTTTTGTTTCCTCTGTAGAGTGAGGCAGCCTGAGCTTTGGCGTTTCTAGAGTGCAGGCGCAGGCTGGGCCCATCCATCCATCGTGTCGGATCCCCACAGGTGAATCGGTGGTGGGTGCCGCCAGCACTGCCCTGCCTGCCCAGTCGCCGACTCCCACGGCCACTGGGACAGCGTGCGTTGGAGTTTGTGTTGCGTCCGCTCCGTGGGTTTGTTTGCTTCTGCTCTGGGCTCCGACATCCTCGCCCCATGGCATGGTCCTGTCTCCGAGCACTGTGGGGCACCTGCGGGTGCCCTCCAGCGCTCTGGGGGTCCGGGGAGATGGCAGAGGAGGTGACGGGTGGGGCTGGGGCGGTGGACTTCCGCAGCAGGCAGGAGGGGGAATGGTGCTGTTGGGCTCAGCCAGAGGTGGCGGCCGTGCAGGGGACCTGCACGCGGGGCTCTGTGCTGGAGGGAAGAAGGTGCTTCCGGTTTGCCGCCTGCACCTGTCAGTTTCAGTTGTCCGCTCATCAGGTGGTTTATCAGACTCCTCCTGAGGCCTGGAGATGTTGGAGTAGGTCCCTGCCTCCTAGGTTTTACCCTCTAGCTGGGAAAGGTGATAAACAGAGGAGAAAAAAAATTACACTTTTTTTTTTAAGTCTTTCTCCTCTCTGTGCGCCTGCACACCGCAGTCTTTCTAGAAGTGAGCTCACTCACCGTGCGGCCAGGGTGCCGGCTCTGCAGCCTCAGGAAGCTTCTTGCCATTTTGTATCTTAGAGTAGATTGAAAAATGTTGTCAGGTGGGGCTGTGCATTTTTATGGCCCAAGAGTTCTTTTTCGATTGGCCGTGAGGGTATTTTGATCAATTTTTTTAAAAAGAGATTGATTGATTTATTTATTTATTTATTTGAAAGGCAGAGTTACAGAGAGGCAGAGGCAGAGAGAGAGACAGAGAGGTCTTCCATCTGCTGGTTCACTCCCCAAATGGCCGCAACAGCCGGAGCTGCGCCCATCTGAAGCCAGGAGCCAGGAGCTTCTTCCTGGTCTCCCACACGGGTGCAGGGGCCCAAGGACTTGGGCCATCTTCCACTGCTTTCCCAGGCCACAGCAGAGAGCTGGATCGGAAGTGGAGCAGCCGGGACTGGAACCAGCGTCCATATGGGATGCCAGCACTGCAGGCAGCGGCTTTACCGCTACACCACAGCGTGGGCCCCTTTGATCAATCGTAAACCCCAATTTAGCATTTCCTCCCCCACCCCGCCCCAGCAGAATGTGCTCAGTCAGCCAGCACAGCATGTGGCAAGGCCTGCGCCCCCCCCCCCCCCCCCCGCCTCTTGCCTGCCTCTCTGACACTCGTGAGCCCCCTTGGGCTGGTCCCCCCGAGGTCACAGGTGTGGAGCACGTCTGCTGTTTCCTACGGTTTCCAGGTCACAGTCACGGCTGCCTCGCCTACTTCCTCCTCAGGACAGGCCGAGGGCAGGGTGGAGCATCCCTGCTCTGCACCTGGGGGCGCTGCGGCCGGGGAGACTCCGGCACTTGTGCAAGACCGCAGCCCTGGGGAAGTGAAATGGGGAACTGACCCCTGTGTGCCTTCATGGAGCCGTGTGTTGGTGGAGAGCCGGTCGCTCTCTGTCTTACTGTGGTTCACGCTTCCGAATTTCTCTTCCGAGCGGCGGGGACGTCTGCCGCTTGTGAAGGCGGCCCACGGCGGCCCGTTGGCTGCATATGGTGCTCAGTGTACTCTGTCACTAATACCGTTCTCGGCACTGCAGGCAGGTGACGCACAGCACTGCTGTGGGCCTGAATGGTTGGTTTTTTCCCCCTTCTTCAAGTTCTTTTAAAAAGCCCAGCACAGCAACGCAGTGTTTCCTGGTCTCCTGCGCAGCTGTTGGCCGAGGCAGTTTGAATGAGATTCTTTGTGGCCGGGAGACCTGATAGGAGGCCCATAAAGATGACTCACCTATGAGCTTGCAGGAAAATCACTTCCCAAATTAGCCGGGACTGCAGCTCGCCTCACATGCCGGGCTGGCTGGGTCCCACCGCGCGCGGACTGCGTGTGCTGCCTGTTGCCATAATAAGATGACACACTGGCAACACCGTGCCCGCACAGGGAGGCCGCCCTGCCGCTGGCAGAGGTGCCCCTGGCTCGTCACCCGGCTCGCCCTGAAGGCTGTCTTCCGAGTGAGTGAGTAAACCCAGTTGGTGACCTCAGGGATGTGTCATCCAGAAGCTTGTCATCCTGCTCCTGGTCATTTGTTTGGACTATCTGAGGCCTGGTGCCGTGTCCTGGGTGATTCTTTCCCTCGTTGGCATCTCATTTTCTCCATCAGTGTCAGGAAGGGGGTGGCCTTCCCACTTGCTTGCTGCTTGTTTTCTAAGGAACAGACCATTGGATAACTGCTCCTGGGGAAGCCCTGTGAGTCCTGCCCTCCCTGGGGCTCCTCCTGGGACCCTCACCGAGCAGTATGCAACGCACTTGCTGGGCGCCCACAGGGCAGATGGGAAACTCCGTGGAAGGGAGGCTAGTGATCATCCCACTGAAAAATCCAAACCCCGGTTCCTTTTCTGCTAGTTCACACTCAACAGATAAAGTCTTAAGTAGGCCTTAGCTCCGTGCTCCGTGCAGGAGTGGGCTGCTGGCTTGCCATCACCGTGCCCGGCACACGGTGGGTACTCAGTCAGTGTTTACTGAGGATGAATGAGTTTAGTCAGCGTTCTTACAGAAGGAACTTAGGCTTCCGATTCCGAGTCTCTGTGTAGCTCCGTCTGGTTTTATTTATTTATTTTTTTTTTTTTTATATTTTTGACAGGCAGAGTGGACAGTGAGAGAGAGAGACAGAGAGAAAGGTCTTCCTTTGCCGTTGGTTCACCCTCCAATGGCCGCCGTGGCCGGCGCGTTGCGGCCGGCGCACCGCGCTGATCCGATGGCAGGAGCCAGGAGCCAGGTGCCTCTCCTGGTCTCCCATGGGGTGCAGGGCCCAAGCACCTGGGCCATCCTCCACTGCACTCCCTGGCCACAGCAGAGAGCTGGCCTGGAAGAGGGGCAACTGGGACAGAATCCGGCGCCCCGACCGGGACTAGAACCCGGTGTGCCGGCGCCGCTAGGCGGAGGATTAGCCTAGTGAGCCGCGGCGCCGGCCTCCGTCTGGTTTTAAATGGCCAGTTAGGTGGATCGGTGGGACCAGTGCTCTGTTCAGGAGCGTGCGGATAGACGGGAGTTCTGTGGTCCATGTTTGCAGTCCTCTGAAAATGGAAGATGAGGCTCGGAGCAAATCCCCGGGCCCGGGAGAGGCGGGGCCACCACGCGCCCTGACCCCACACCTGTCCGCCAGCAGCCATTCCGAGCTTCCGTGTGTAGTCCGCTCTTGGTTCTGTGGCTTGCACAGGAACAAAGCACTCTTGGGCGGTGCTCGTTCTGTGCGGAGCGGTTGTAATTTTGCCTCACGTTTGCACACCAAGGCGCATGCCAGCTCTGCCCAGCCGGCGCCCATAATGAGCCCCGTAATAGGAGTCCCTGTCCTTTTTATTTATTTTTTTCACTTGACTCTCAGTGTTCTTGTGCCCTTCCCGGCACCAGCAGCTCTCTGTTCACTGACGGTTGTGCATGCGTGCCGTGCCGTCTCCCAGGCTGCGGGCCGTTGGCCGTCGGCGTTCCTCTGGCTCCCCTTTGGTTTTTGTCAAGGGGCACGGGGCCTCTCTTGCTGCTTTCTCCCCGGCGAGCCGAGATGCAGTGGAGAGACTTGCTGAAGGGTGTTAGCAGTCCGGCATCTGACGGTCCCAGTTCGTCTTTCTCACCCTGTTTTCTTCCAGGCTGAGAGTTAAGACACAAACGACATTGCCTGGAGCAGAGTGCTGAGCTGTAGTCGGGACCACCGCTTCCTAACGCTGTTCCTACCGGAAACAGCTCGGACCTCCCGCTCGGGACCACCGCTTCCTAACGCTGTTCCTAACCAGAAACAGCTCTGACCTCCCGCTCGGGACCACCGCTTCCTAACGCTGGTGCTGCTGCGGCTGGCGCACTGTGCTGATCCGAAGCCAGGAGCCAGGTGCCTCTCCTGGTCTCCCATGGGGTGCAGGGCCCAAGCACCTGGGCCATCCTCCACTGCACTCCTGGGCCACAGCAGAGAGCTGGCCTGGAAGAGGGGCAACTGGGACAGAATCCGGCGCCCCAACTGGGCTAGAACCCGGTGTGCCGGCGCCGCAGGCGGAGGATTAGGCTATTGAGCCACGGCGCCGGCCTATTTTCCATTATCTTTTAATTTACTTTTATCTACTTGTAAGGCAGAGGGGGCCAGCATTGGGCGTACCAGGTAAAGCCACCAACTGTGATGCTGGCATCCCATGCGAGTGCCGATTCCAGTCCCAGCTGCTCCACTTCCAGTTCACCTCCCTGCTGATGCACCTGGGAAAGCAGCGGAGGAGGACCCAGATTCCTGGACCCCTGCGCCCATGTGGGAGACCTTGAAGAAGCTCCTGGCCTCAGTCTGGCCCAGCCCTGGCTGTTGTGGCCATTTGGGATGTGAACCATTCAATGGAAGTGTGCTCTCTCTCTTTGAAAACAAAAGAGAGAGAGAGAGAGAGAGATGCCTACAATAGCCAGGCCTGGGCCAGGCTGAAGCCAGGAGCACAGAACTCCAACTGGACCTCCCGCCTGACAGAGCCATCACCCACCACCTCCCAGGGGGCATTAGCATTCTTCGATGCACACTCTAATACGGGATGCGGGCATCCCGAGTGGCTGTCTGACCTGCTGCCCCACAGTGCGTGCCCCTGCCTGGAATGGAGCCGTGGAGCACAGCACAGGGTGTGGGCCTCCCTGGGCTCATTTCGGGCATTTGCTTCATGTTAAATTTACACCATTGGACCTGATGGCTGTGGCTCCCAGCTGGAGTAGGAGTGTGACGCTAGTAATATTTGGGAGAGGGAAGAGTGAGCGAGGATGTGGAACGAGAAGAGAGGACAGTTGAAGTCCAGGGGAATGCGATGGCCCTGAATGGCCACTAAGCTGACCACAGACAAGCAGACGGACAAGCCCCTTGTGGGGAACACTGGCGGCATTTATTTGCTGGTTGTGGATAATCACTGGTGTCTGCCCTCCTTCAAGTGGCTGAGTAAGTAGACAGTCGATTGTGCTCGAGCCGTGGACTTGGCTACTCCAACCCTTCTTTCACTCATACATAAAAATAATAGGAGCTGGCATTCGGTCGGCACCGGCCACGTGCGGTACCAGGCTCAGGCCCGGCTGTTTCACACGGGTGGGCTTGCTTAATCCTCGCGCAGGAGAAAGGCGCCTGGCTGTTCTCGTGCCACAGACACAGCCGTTCTTTGAGACCCGGGCTAGCTGAGATCTGCAGTTCACGGCGGAGTCGGGCAGAGGTGGGGCTGAAGGCCACGTGACTTCATTTTCGTTGGTTCTGATGACTATTCTCTGTGCTGTTGTGACTTGGGAAAAAGGAGCCTCCACGTTGCCAGGGACCCCTCTCCACGGGGCCGGCTGCTCTTACAAGGCCGCCCAATAGTGTTAGGGAATCTTGGCTGTCCTGCTTGAGCTCACAGAAGGGGAGAGTGGTGGGGACACCAGGAAGCATTGCTTCCTGCTGGGTGACCTTATGCAAATTCCCTCATCTCCCGTGTCTTCTGTTACAGCCCGGCACGGTGGACAAGCCCGCCTCAGAGGCCTGGCACTGATTCTCTGTGAGTTGGAGACTTGGCCTATTGAGAGCTTTGTTGGTTGAAAACAAAATTATATATGAGAGAGAGAGAGAGAGCACGTGTTCATGTTCCCATTTATCCACTGGTTCACTCCCAGACGCCCACACAGGCTGAAGCCAGCAGCCAGGAACTGAATCCAGGTCTCCCATGTGGGTGACAGGGACCCAAGCCTGTCACCTCCCAGGGTGTGCATCAGCAGGAAGCTGGAATCAGAATCAGGAGTGGAGCCAGGACTTAAACCCAGGCATGCTGACGTGAGATGCCGGTGTCCCACGTGGTGTCCTCACCCCCCAAACCCCCACCGGCAGTGGGTTTAGTAGCACTGACTGTTGCCTGGTGCTTCATTCATCCTCAAAATCAAACTCAAATAATCCTTTGTAGCTTTCAAAGCACTTTGATGGATACGAGTTCTGTTGTCCTAAGTTTCGTGGATCGGCGTGCTTCTTCATGAAGTGTTTATACTGCATCTTCCCAGCTGAGGGAGAGGGCAGCTAGCTCTTTCTGAGTACTTCCTGGGTGCCAGGCACGGTGCTAGGAGCTTTGCCTTCAGATACGGGGGCGGGGTAATTCATCCTGTTCTTGTGGAGAGAGAAACGGTGGGGACCGAGCTCATCTGCCAGCCGAGGGAAAGGGGGCAGTGAGAGGGGAAGTGACCGGAACTCGGCCTGCGCCCTTCTCCCCCTCCTCCGCTGCCCGCGCCCCAGGGGCTGACGTGGACACACCACCCCTCCCTGGGGTTCCCCTGGGGCTTTCCAGCCTCTCGTGGGACTGATAGAGTCACCCCACATCTGCCTACAGATTGATGAAGCAGCCTCTGGTTCTCAGTCACAGAAGTGGCTTTAAAAGCAGATTTGCGAGGGAAAATCTGCCTTGGTGACCGTTTCATGGATGCACAGGAGTGGGAAGTGGTCTTTAGGAGTCAGAGGAGTTCCACCCACCCGCCCACCACTGAGTGTGTGAGTGCCAGGCAGCCAGGGTGGGGCTGGGCGGTGCTGGTGCTGCTGGGGGGTTGGCTTCACGCCCACGCCCACGCCCGCAGCAGAGGCAGCAGGACTCTGAGCTGGAGCAGGAGCCTCCCTCCTGGGTCCGGGCCCCCAGAACAAAGCAGCGACTGCAGGCATGGACCTGGGGTCCCAGGTGTGGTTTGGGGGTCCCAGTCGTGGCGCACCCTGCGCGAGTTTCCCCCTAAACCTCAGTCCTGCTCCGTCAAATGCAGGGAGTAGGAACAGCACCTGCTCTAGGGTGAGGAGGGGATTGAAGCATTTTAGCCGAGTCTCAACACCGAAGAAATGCTCAATTCCAGCAGCTTTTTTTTTTTTAAGATTTATTTTATTTTATTTGAAAGGCAAAGTTAAGAGAGGGAGAAATCTTCCACCTGCTGATTCACCCCTAGAAATGGCCACAACGACTGGGGCCGGGCCAGGCCGAAGCCAGGAGCTTCATTCTGGTCTCCCTGTGGATGCAGGGGCCCAGACACTTAGGCCAAAGCCACTAAACCACAACACTGGCCCTAGCTTTAATTTTTACCCAAGGTCCTTTTCTATTCTAAAATGTTCTTTTTTTTTTTTTTTTTTTTTTTAAATTTCAAAGACAGAGTTAGAGAAAGAGAGAGAAAAAGGTTTTCCATTCACTGGTTCACTCCCCAGATGGTTGCAATGGCTGGAGCTGAGCCGATCTGATGTCAGGAGCCAGGAGCTTCTTCTGGGTCTCCCAGGCAGGTGCAGGGACCCAAGGACTTGGACCATCTTCTGCTGCTTTCCCAGGCCACAGCAGAGAGCTGGATCGGAAGAGGAGCAGCCAGGACTTGAACCGGCACCCATGTGGGATGCTGGTGCAGCAGGCTGCGGCTTTGCCTGCTACAGCACAATGCCGGCCCCCATTTTTTTTTTTTTAAAGTTGTGGTTATGTGGCCAGAAAATTTAGACCCCAGCACGCACGGAAGAAAGGGCGGTCTCTGACTGTTGAGGGATTTCCTTTCAGAGTCTTGTTTCTGCATCATTTGAGAATGCTGAATGACAGGGAATTTTTAATTTTTTTATTATTTTTTAATTTTTTTTTTAACAGGCAGAGTGGACAGTGAGAGAGAGAGACAGAGAGAAAGGTCTTCCTTTGCCGTTGGTTCACCCTCCAATGGCCGCCGCGGCTGGCGCGCTGCGGCCGGCGCACCGCGCTGATCCGATGGCAGGAGCCAGGTGCTTCTCCTGGTCTCCCATGGGGTGCAGGGCCCAAGCACCTGGGCCATCCTCCACTGCCTTCCTGGCCACAGCAGAGGGCTGGCCTGGAAGAGGGGCAACCGGGACAGAATCCAGCGCCCCGACCGGGACTAGAACCCGGTGTGCTGGCGCTGCTAGACGGAGGATTAGCCTAGTGAGCCGCGGCACCGGCCAGGAATTTTTAGTTTTATAATTAAGTCATAAACCTGTGAAGAAGTCATTTATAGGAGGAGCAGGTGCCGTTTGATTTCAGCAGGTGGGCCAAGGAAAGTCCTGATTTTATTATTTCCTGTGTAGAATTGTGCCTGAGCTCAGGTGTGTGGAGTGTGTCGTAGCCACAGCAGGGAGTGTGATTTTACTCTGTCCCAGAGACACTGCTTTCTGGAAAGTTTCTCCCCATGGGGGTGTCTCGGGGGTAACGCGCCATCTCTGGCTCTGGCGGTGAAATGATTGCAATGAGCATCACTTTGTTCTGATCCTACAGCGGGGGCAGGCACTGTGGCTCTGGGCCCCCACTTGGGACACTACATCCCGTGTCACAGTGACGGTGTGTGTCCCGGCTACCCTGCTTCCTACCCAGCATGCATCCTGAGAGACAGCAGGGGGTGGTGCAAATGCCTGGGTCCCTGCCGCCCAAGTGGGAGACTGGAATGGAACCTGAGGACCCAGCACTGGCTGGGCATATGGGAGGTGAACCAATAGACGAAAGACCCCCCCCCCCCCGTGTGTGTGTGTGTGTGTGTGTGTGTGTGTGTGTGTGTGTGTTTCTTTCTTTCTCTGTAACTCTGCCTTTCCAAATAAATATAAAGAAACAAATGTTAACAAAAAGCACTGTAAGCCATTCAGGGCACTTAGGGACAAGTAGCAGAAGTTGTGTTGGGGCCACCAGCAGGGTGACCCCCCACCCTTTCTGTCTGCCGCCACCGGTTACCGTTGGTGGACAGGTTAAGCCCAGAACTGCCTGGCGCTGTCCACAGCCTTCCTTCGCATGGCTCTCCTGGGCCCTTCTGCCAGGAGACGGTGGGTGCGTGCAGTCTCCTTGCAGGTTTGCGTGCTGCTAGCACGAAGCCGGGTGGGTGCTGTTTGCAGACGCCAGAGCCCAGCAGCCCTGGGTGCTCTCCTTCCCCGCAGGGTCCTGGGGCCTCATTAGCATAACCACAGATTCGTGCTTCTGCCTCGGGAGCCCTGAGAAGGGAGACTCCTCTGGGCTCCTCACGAAGCCGCAGGCGCAGCTCAGAAGCAGGCTTCTCTGTGTGTTAGCTACCCTGAGTGTGCACGGTCTAGATGGAGTTCTTTGTTCGACAAGACAGGACTCGGGCTAGGGGGCCTGGACTCATTTAGTCCCACGTTGCCGGGGGCATGGCGGGGAGCACGGGTCGCTGTCACCAGGAACGTGTGGAACCGTGCAGCGACATAGAAGGAGTGGGCCTGGCCCTGCCACAGACCAACTGTGTCCTCTGGGGCCAGCCACAGCCCCTCCCGGGGCCTCCGGGTGCCCTGTGAGTTGAGGCCCTAGGCCTGGAGCAGTGGTCCCTGCGCTTTGTCGACATGAGGTTGGCCCAGGGCCTGCTGTCCCCAGGAAGAAGGCGGATTCTGCCAGCTGCAGTGGACCTGTGATGGCCAGGGTCCTGTTAGGTTACATCCAGTCGGATGGCTTTGGGGCTGTGTGTCCTGTCAAGTTCTGTGAGTGTTAACGTCTCCATCTGTGTAAGCACAGAACGACTCCTCCGTTGGCTTCCCTGTGCCGAGCCGTGACGGCCATGGCTCTGTTTCCGCCTGTGGGTGTGGGGGCCTGCCGTTTCTGCAACATCGTGAAGATGTAACTGTGTCTGCATAGCGAATGCTGATCGGCTGCTTTATCTCTTCAGGCAACCTTTGAGAGTCATAAGCTGTTGTTTTTATCAGAGCCTGTTCCTTTTCATGGCCGAGTAGTATTTTAGTACAGCCGTGGTGACTGTTTATATGAGAACTTGACCTTAGTTAACCAGGGCTGGTTCCTGGAAACAGGGTACAATAGCAACAGCAAACAACAACGAAACAAAACAGCAAAACCCAATTCTTCTTTTTCAAATACTTATTTATTTGAAAGTCAGAATTGGAGAGAGGATTTTCCATCCGCTGGTTCACTCCCTAAGTAGCTGCAATGGCTGAGGTTGGGCCAGGCCTAAGCCAGGAGACAGGCGCTTCTCTCACGAGTGTCGCAGGGGCCCACACACTTGAGTCACCTGCTGCTGCGTTTCCCAGGCACATTAGCAGGGAGCTGGATCCTAAGTGGAGCAGCCAGGGCTCGAGTTGGCGCCCATGTGGAATGCCAGCATTGTAGGCAACAGCTTAACTGGCTATGCCACAGCGCCAACCCCAGCAAAACCCAATTTGTAAAGATGGGCAAAGGACTTGGACAGACATTTCTCGAAAGAAGCTAGAAGGCCAGTAGCTACATGGAAATACGCTCAGCCACTAGTCACCAGGGCAGCACACGTCAGACACACAGGAGACACCACCTCTGCCCACGAGACCCAGTGCTTCCAAACACTGCAGCTGACAAGGGTTGTGCAGGAAGCCGTGTGCGCTCAGTCCTGGGGGAGTGTAAAACGGTGCGGCCACTGTGCAAGTGCACGCCAGTGCCACGCATGAAAATTAAAACTAATATTGGGGCCGGTGCTGTGGCATAGTGGGTAAAGCCACCACCTGCAGTGCCGGCATCCTATATGGGCACCGGTTCAAGTCCTGGCTGCTCTACTTCCGATCCAGCTCTCTGCTATGGCCAGGGAAAGCAGTGGAAGATGGCCCAAGTCCCTGGACCCCTGCACCGTGTGAGAGACCCGGAAGAAGCTCCTGGCTTCAGATAAGCCGGGCTCTGGGTGTTGAGGACATCTAGGGGGTGAACCAGCTGATAGAAGACCTCTCTCTCTCTCTCTCTGCCCCCCCCCCACCTCTCTGTAACTCTGCCTTTCAAATAAATAAATAAGTATTTAAAAAGAAAACTAATATTACCACTTGACCTGGCAGTTCCATTTCTGAGTGTCTGCTGAAAAGAAGTGAAAGCAACGTCCCGGAGCGTATCTGCCCTACACTGGCAGCAGCAGCATCGCGACAGCCGTAGGTGGAACCTGACGGTACGCCGATGGACGAGGAGGAAACGGAGGGCAGTCCTGGGCAGCTCTTGGTCAGGGGCTGTGCGGGAGCCAGCACAGCCGAAAACCGTGCATATTATTCAGCCTTAAAAAGGGAGGAGAAACTCTGCCGCCTGCCGCAGGGTGGGTGAGCTCTGGGGACGTTATGCTCAGTGAAGAAGCTGTCACAGGCAGTCTGCGGATTCTCCCTGTGAGCTCTCAGAGTTGTCCGAATCAGAGAGGCAGGAGGTAGGAAGGGGCGGGCCGGGGGCCGGGGGGCGGGGGTTACCGCCTAATGGGTCAGCGCTCCGGCTTGGCAAGGTGAGAAAGTTTTGGATGTGCACGGCGGTGATGGCAGCACGTGGTGTGTGTAGCTGTTACCACTGAGCTGCGCTTAGAGACGACCGAGGTGGTAAGTGTTGTGTTATGTGCATTTGGCCACAATTAAAAAATTTTCTGATACCAGATGCTTGTATTTACTTCTATAACCATATTATTTAAATATTGCAATAGGATGAGAAATATTAAAACGTTAACGAGCTGGCGTGTGAGCACTGTGTTTTACTAGGTGATATGCTAAGGTAAAAGTGACCTCCAGAGGAGCTAGAAATGCTGGCAGGACATCGTCCCGCGGCCTCCTGGGGTCCAGCGGCCCTGTAATCAGATGTGATTGTTGATCGGCCTATTGGGACAGGAAGCTCCTAAGCCGAGATGGATCCCAGATCTCATTGCCACAGACCTGCGCTTTTCAGCATGGTGGCTCCTTCAAGGACCTCACCAAGGAGCCACCCAGGGCTGCCCTCTGGCACGCGGCAGCTCCCGTATTCTGTCCATCGGAGCCAAGAGTGGCCGATGAACATCCCCGGGGTCTGAAGGTCCTGTTGAACCTGGCCCCTGGGGGGTGTGGTAGCCCGGCAGAGGGTCAGTGCCCAGTACATGCCGGCTGTCAAACCGCTCTCCGGCTCCCACCCAAGGACGTAGCCTGGGCCACCGTCCCATCATCGGCACCTACTGTCTGACTTGACAGCGCAGACCCCAGGCTATCGGCCGCATTCTTGAGAGAGTATTGCTGGCTTGGAGGAGGGGCAGATCCAGCGGAATTGGGCAAGGTTTCCTCTGGGGATTTTCTTGAACGGTGTCTCTGTGGGAGATTGCCACAGTAGTGTCTCTGGTCCCACAAGTATCAGTAACCTGTCCCTATTGAACGAGTGATAACCAATTATTGTGGGTTTTGTTTTTTTATACTAAGACATCAACACAAGTAATGCTTATTATTGATTTACTTACATTTCTCAAGAAATAAAAAGGAGAACACATTAGCAGGGTGGATTATGAAACAACACACCTTTGTTTCAGAAGTTTAACTGAGAAAGTATACAGCCGTCAAGTCGCTAAGAAAATGCCTTGTTGGGTGATTTTGTTATTGTGCCAGCATCACACAGTGAACTTACACGAACTGAAACGGCTGTGCCGTGATGTCACTAGGCCCTGTAGTAGTGCTGGGCGGGGCCACCCTGATGGACGCGATTGGAAGCCCATCACGATCTCAGATCCCGGAGCACCACAGGAGGCCTGCCCGACACAGTCCATGGCAGCAGGCAGGCAGGCAGCAGACGGCAGATGTCTGGGACGCTGAAGTCAGGGCTCCTGCCCCCCCAGAGCTCACCGCCGCCCCTGGATCCAGGCTCTCCCTCCAAGCAAGACGCAGCCCTTGAAGCCTTGCATTGAGGACTTGTGCTCACAGCCAGGTGTCTGGACCCGAGGAAAGTTACTTCCAGGCTCACTCTGCTCGTGTGGTGTCCAGCAGGTGGGGTGAAGGCCGCACTTCCCGGCTTGGGCCTGCTGTCCTGGCGTCATTCCTGGTAGCATCCCTCCCTCCCCCTCTCCGAAGAGTCCCAGTTTGGGTTGGAAAACACCGAGGAGTGATCGCTTACAACCGTTGAGTTCCACTGGTTTGTGTTGGAGAGAGTCCAGTTTCGCAGTGGGAGAATATTTCAGAAATAGGTCCCCCTGTTCCAACGCAGGTCCAAGCCCGTGGCATCCACGGGGAGGGCCAGTGGCATCTGGTTTGATTCCACTTTCTCCGTGGCATCTCCTGCGTCACGTGTGCCGGTCACTCAGGTTGTGAGAGCAACAGATCTAGGAGAGTCGGATCTCGGGAGCAGTCACAGGCAGGGATCTGGCCTAGCCGTTGGATGCTGCTGCAGACGTCGACTTCCCATTTCCTCGTGCGGCGTCCGGGCCCCGGCTGTGCTGCCAGGTCCAACTTCCGCTCATGCACCCTGGTAGACGGTGCTGGTGGATACATAACTGGGTTCCTGCCACCCATGCGGGAGTTTGCAGGGAGTTCATGGAGCCTGGCTCCAGCCTGCCCAGTCCCAGCTGGTGCAGGCAGAGGGGAGCTTGGTCTCCGTCTCTGTCCTTTTCTCTCTTCCTCAAATAAATACAATAAATTTAAACATTTTAAAAAGAAACAGTTGGGCTGGCATATGGCGCTGCAGGTTAAGCCATCTCCCACAACGCATCCCATATTGGAACACCAGTTCAGGTCCCAGTGGCTCCACTTCTGACCCAGCTCCCTGCTAATACACTTGGAAAAGTAGTAGGAGATGGCCCAAGTGCTTGCTCCCTGCCCTGGATGTGGGAGACCCAGATGCAGCTCCTGGCTCCGGGCTTTGGCCTGGTCCGTACCCGGCAGCTGCAGCCATCTGGAAAGTGAACCAGCAGGCGGGAGATCTCCCTGTTCTGTCTTTCCCTTCCTCTCTGTTACTCTGTTTTGCCTTTTTTTTTTTTTTTTTTTAAGATTTATTTATTTATTTGAAAGGCAGAATTACAGAGAGGCAGAGGCAGAGAGAAAGAGAGGTCTTCCATCTGCTGGTTCACTCCCAAAATGGCTGCAGTGGTTGGAGCAGGGCCGATCCAAAGCCAGGAGCCTGGAGCTTCTTCCGGGTCTTCCAGCCAGGTGCGGGGGCCCAAGGACTTGGGCCATCTTCTACTGCTTTCCCAGGCCACAGCAGAGAGCTGGATTGGAAGTGGAGCAACCGGGACTTGAACCAGCGCCCATATGGGATGCCGGAGCTGCAGACCAGAGCTTTAACCCGCTGAGCCACAGCGCCGGCCCCTCTGCTTTTCAAATAAATAAAATAACACAACAAAAAACTTCCATGTACTCATGCAAGAAGCAGTGCTACTTAGATTTCCTCTCCCCAGCAGCACTGAAGAAGGCCATGGTGACACCATTTTACAGATGAGAGACCGGGGAGCCTGGAGGGTTTCTGTGACTTGTCCAACTGGCATGTGGGAGACTGGGTGGAAGCCACCGCCAGTACTGAATAAACCCTTAGGAAACGGGGAAGTAGCCTGAAAGTATTCCAGAAAACACATTGCGGCCTAAAATCTATTCTAATAGCATAAACACGAATGAACAACAAGAAAGAGGCCACGTTGACACTTCTGCTGCTGGTGCGTGTTTTCTTTTTTTTGGGGGGGGGGGTGGGGTGGGGGTCAAAGTATCAGGAAAAATCAGCAGTGATATGGTTATCTCTGATAAGATAAAAGATGGTCAGGGGGGCAGTTATAAAGAAGCTTCGATGAATCTCCTATATGCATGTGGGACCTTGAGATGTTAGCTAATTAAATAGGATGACGCGTTCGTCATCATGATAAGGGAGACATTCAAAAATTAATCTTCCGGGACTTGAAGGTGAAAGTCTGAAATTCACATTGTGTTTAAGGCCACGCAGTCTGCTCGTGTGAAAGTGCGGCGTCCACACGCTTGTGTTTGTGTTTCCCTGTGTGTGAATGCCGTGTGGAAGGAGGCCTGCCTCCGGGCCCACCCTTTCCACGTGGAGCGTTCCCAGGGCCGAGAACTCCAGTCTCTGGGCAGCCTGGCCCCCTGGCTCTAAGCTGTCTAAACGCCGGTCATTCCCAGCGTGCGTTTGCCGGGTCTGAGTCTCCCCTGAAGCACAGACTTACCCATCAGTGTCCGCTTGACACCTCGGTCTCCTCGGGCTTCTTAACAAGACACCGTGGACCAAGTGGCTCCTAAACAGTGAGTGCTGACTTCTCGCCGTCCTGGCAGCCGGCACTGTCCGGTGAAGGCATCCTGCCTGGTTAAGGTGGCACCTTCCTGCTGGGTCCGCACGTGACAAGGGCACGAATCCCTCACCTTCGTGACCTCCTCCCCTGCCAAAGACCCCGCCTCGTGCTGCCCTCCACGTGGAGGCCGTGATCAGCGTGACGGGTGCATGCACGCGTGTTCAGGCCTGAGTGGTGCCTTCCAAGCTCTCAGACTTCGTGTCCCTGGAGCAGAGCTCTGGGCTCTCCCTTGCCCGCCGCGGCCCCCGCTGCAGGAAAGCGCCGTTTTTGACGCAGTGTTGGTCTGGGGTCATCCCTGACCGCTCTCTAAGTCCTCTCAGGTGTACTTCGAGTAAACCCCACCTGCCCCGCGGAAGCCGCTGCCTTCTCTCCCTGAACTGTCAAGGTTACCCTGTCGTCTTGGCTGCGGTTCTTGCCTCGCTAACGGGCATTCGTTCAGCAGCCGGAGTGTAAACCCCATCAGGTCAGTCCTGCCCAGAGCTGCCCAGTGGCCTCCGCCACACACGAATAAAATGCACAGTCCTTACCTCGGCCGGTGGCACCTGTACCCCCGGCCCTTAGCTCACTCCCAGCCTCATCTCTTTTTTTCTTTTTTTGAAGATTTTTATTTATTTGAAAGGCAGAGTTATAGAGAGGCAGAGAGTGAGAGATTGAGAGAGAGAGGTCTTCCATCCACTGGTTCACTCCCCAAATGTCCTCAATGCCCAGAGCCTGGCTTACCCGAAGCCAGGAGCCAGGAGCTTCTTCTAGGTCTCCCACGCAAGTGTAGGGGCCCAAGCACTTGGGTCATCTCCTGCTGCTTTCCCAGGAGCAGGGAGCTGGATTGGAAGTGGAACAGCCGGGTCCCAAACCAGTGGCCATGTGGGATGCCAGTGTTGCAGGTGGAGGTGTAACCCACTGTGCCACAGCGTCCTGCCCATTTTCTGGTCACTCTTTAAAACCAGTGCCTTGGCTGGCGCCGCGGCTCACTAGGCTAATCCTCCGCCTTGCGGCGCCGGCACCCCGGGTTCTAGTCCTGGTCGGGGCACTGGATTCTGTCCCGGTTGCTCCTCTTCCAGGCCAGCTCTCTGCTGTGGCCCGGGAGTGCAGTGGAGGATGGCCCAAGTGCTTGGGCCCTGCACCCCATGGGAGACCAGGAGGAAGCACCTGGCTCCTGGCTTCAGATCAGCGTAGTGCGCCGGCCGCAGCGGCCACTGGGGGTGAACCAACGGTAAAGGAAGACCTTTCTCTCTCTCTCTCTCTCTCTCTCTCACTGTCCACTCTGCCTGTCAAAACAAAACAAAACACCAATGCCTTTCTCTCAGTCCAGGGGGAATTGATAAAACTGGGGGAGTGGGCTTTCTCCCCTTGATGTACTGGGGGCTAACTCAGTTGCCGGCCCAGGCCCAGCTTTGACAAGAACTGTGGTGAGCAGCTTCCTCAGTGCGCTCTCGTGGGCTGTGGGCGCGCTGGGAGGTCCAGAGCCTTGGAGCGGCAGAGGGTTCAGTCGTGAGCCCCGTCCCCGGCAGCTCAGCCTCGGTCAGCCCAGGCGAGGTGCACTGGGCTGCTGTACCCTTTCTGCCGCGCGCCACTTGTGGGCCTGCCCGCGTACGGAGACAAGGCTGCCTTGTTAGGGATCCGGTGTCAGTTGTCAGTGGGGTTGGAGTTTGTTGTTGTTGACACATCCCCTGCAGACGGCAGGCGGCTGGCTGACAGTGGAAAAACACTGGGCGGGGACGCGGTGGTGGGCTCCTGACCCCTGGGACTCCCTGGGAAGTGTCTTCCTGCAGTGTCCTGGACTGGAGGTCCCCACTTCGTCGGGATGAGTTGGACTGCCTCCGTGCTTCTTGGCCTTCAGAATCTCTTACCTTTGTTGAAAGCCGTGGCAAAACAAACCCAGAGCTTCAGCCAGCAGCTCAGGAAGCCACAGTAGCCAGTGAGATAACGCCTGGCCCTTTTTTCTAATATTTATTTCTTTATTTGAAAGGCAGAGGCAGAGAGAGATGGATCTTCCATCTGCTGGCTCACTCCCCAAATGGCTGCAGCGGACAGGGCTGGGCCAGGCCGAAGCCAGGAGCCAGGCCCTCCGTCGAGCTCTCCCATGAGGGTGGCAGAGGCTCACGTACTTAGGCCATCTTCCTCTGCTTCCCAGGTGCATCACCAGGGAGCTGGGTCAGAAGCAGGATAGCTGGGACTCGAACCGGCACTCAAGCAGCAGCTTGACCTGCTGCGCCACGACACTGGCCCCAGGGCCTGGGCCTCTAAGGGCCTGTCCCATCCAGCCCCACCTGCCTGCCCCGTTCCTCTGCTTCCAGCTACACAGGGCCTCTGCACGTGCTGCCCCTCCACCCAGAATGCTCCTAGCCTTCTACGCGGTGGACGTCCCTAATTACATGAGGGGACCCTAAAGATGGGCCTCCCGTGCTCTGAGCTGCTCTGCGCCCACCATGCATCTCAGGCGTGCTCCCGAAGCTCCGCACCGGTGCTCCTGGGGGCAGCCGGGCCCCTCCAGCTGGGACACGGTGAGTGCCATCAGCGGGTGTGCGAGTGTGTCCTCGGAGAATCCCTGCCTTTCCTGTGACACACCTCACACGAGATGCCTCTGCCTTCGATGGTTTCCGCCAGGGCCGGGCCGGGCAGCCACTTCAAAGCAGCGTTCAGGGGACACAGAGAAGTGGCGCTCAGAGTCCGTGGCTCGGCGCTCAGCCGGGCCTGACCTCCAGGCTGCTTGTCCCTTTGTTGACGTCCTGGACGGCACTGGGACTCCCACTTGGAACATTCCCACAGTGCTTGGCGCTTCCTCGTATTGTTGTATTTTTCTCCAGGCGGGAAATGACCAACCTCAGGCTTTCTCCTAGCAGCCAAATTCCATGCACAAAGCTGCTTGCCGGCTCCTGGTACCCGCCCGGGCCCAGCCCCTGTCTCCGCGGCGCTGGGTGGGTGAGCGGCCTTCCTTCTCCACTCTTCTGGCACAGAGTGAGCCGGACCGAGGCTTCCCAGCATGCACCAGCACCTTGCGTATGGTGGCGGCTGTCCCTGAAATGCTGCAGATGTTAGCAGCCACAGTGTCACCAGGGGTCTGTGTCGCTTGCCACAGTCCAAGTGTTAGTCCTATGGAACAGATGTCGGTGAGTGGGATTTTTAATCCCAGCAAGGGAGTGAGTTGTTTACCAGAATGCTGCAGCCGCTCTTACTGTGGTGTGGGGGGAGTGCTGGGGTGGGAGCAGTTACTGTTTCTTCAGTGTATTGTATCCAAAGCTTGGAGGTTTATAGGAAAGAACAGTAAAAGCGGCAACAGTAGCTATTTATTGAGTGACCATTTGTGAACACTTTTTAAAAAATATTTATTTATTTGAAAGGCAAAGTTACAGACAGGCAGAGAGAGAGAGAGAGAGAGAGAAGGAGAGGTCTTCTATCTGCTGGTTCACTTGCCAAATGGCCGGAGCTGTGCCAATCTGAAGCCAGGAGCCAGGAGCTTCTTCCGGGTCTCCCATGTGGGTGCAGGGGCCCAAGGACTTGGGCCATCTTCCACTGCTTTCCCAGGCCACAGCAGAGAGCTGGATCGGAAGTGCAGCAGCCAGGTCTTGAACTGGGCTCATATGGGATGCTGGCGCTTCATGCCAGGGCGTTAACCCGCTGCGCCACAGCACCGGCCGGATGAGCAATTCTTAAGAGAAGGCCGTTCCATTTATCCTACCCCCACCTCAAGCGTCTGTGTTGGGAGTCCCTTTAGGGGCTGTGATTTTCCCCCCAGGAAGCTTATCAGCATCCTCATCTCAACACCATTCTCTGAAGGATTTCCAGTTCATTTTGAAAGTTCACTATGTCAGTAAATTCGTGTTTGGAACTTGAGATGTGTTTGCTTGTGGAAGTGCTGTTAGGGATGCATTGGCTCCCAGCTGAGAAGTGGCGGAGCCCGACTTGGGCCCAGGCCCAGGAACTGTGACCTGTCACTCTGAAACTGCCACCAGCAGGTTTCCTGATGTCAAGGACTTTACAGACAGTGGGGAAAAGAAGGACTCGATGCACCTGCACGGCCAGGAGGCTGCAGGGCGAGGGTAGGGGAAGGTGGATGGCAGTGGTCAGCCCTGCCCTCTGAGAGCCCATTCATGGGTTAGAAACCCGGGGTAACCCATTCTAGGGGCTGGGGGCAGTGGGCTGCAGAATTCTCCTATGTTGATTCCTTCATCTGTCTACCTGTTATTCAACAGAGGGTTATTAGGCAGCCATGTATGCCAGGTATTCCACCGTGCTGGGCAGCGCCTGGGAAAAGCAGTTGATAAGTTGTTTGCTAATTGTGTGTAAAGTAAAACTTCATGTAGAAGGAGGCAGTCTAGGCGGGCTCTTGAGCAAAGCCTTTTTGATCTGCCATGGTTTTGAAGATGCAGGAAGCTCTATATCTTGTGGAAGGAATGAGGTCATGTCATATCTGGCATTGAAAACTTGCCTGAAGAAAACTGTGACGGTATTTAGTGGGAGAGATACGTGAACTATCTTTGGAATTTATCAAAAGTGTGGAGGGAGGTTCTGGCTGGGGCAGAGGCAGGCCCTGCGTTTGAGTTGGCTGGGTTACCACCTGTTGGGTTCAGTGCGCTCCTGGGGTGCTGGGGGTTGGTCCCTTGTGTTTCTGCAGTGTGGTGTTGCAGTTTGATTTGGGGGGAGCTGAGGTTCATGCGTTTGCTCTTTCCTGTCTGATCACTGCGGAGGTGAGAACAGGCGTACTGTTTAGCCACGGGGGGAATTTCACTGACTTTATAAGAAGGATTTCTCTACTAGTAGATCAAAATATGCAGCTTGGCCCTTGCAGAGGTGTGGCTTTGGCTTCCCTCATTTTGCGCATGTTGGCCAGGTTATTCCTCCTCCTTCCGAGCAGGCAGGGCTGCTTCACGCTGGCCCACGCTCCAGAAGCTGTAGTAACGCTGAGTGCCTCTTAAACTCGGGCCTCTTGGTTCTGGTATCCTTTCGGGAATGCTGTCCTCAGATCTTATTCCAGTTCTCTGCTTGGCTCTGTCCACCTTTGTAGAGCAAATCTGACTGCAGCCAGGTATTTGCTCATGTAGTCTCACAGTCTAAGACGGTGCAGGGATGGAGACGGGGTGGTTCTCAAAGGCTTCCTGAGTGTCGGGCAGCCAGCTAGGGAGTCATCGTCATAGCTGAGGAGGTGCGGCTAGAATTGTGTCCGCTTAGCAGGAGGAAACGGACACTACTGTGCTTAACTGGCAAAGCCAAGTGGCAGAGCCAGGATCTGAACCTATGTGTTTGGATTCCGGAACCTATTCTTACCCATTATGCTACAGGGCATTAGAGAAGGAGAGGCAGAGAGACAGAGACGGAGATGGAGACGGAGACGGGGGGAGAGAGAGAGAGAGAGAGAGAGAGAGAGAGAGAGAGAGAGGGAGGGAGAGAAAGGTCTTCCATTCGCTGGTTCACACCCCAATTGGCTTCAGTGGCTGGAGCTGCACCAATCTGAAGCCAGGAGCCAAGAGCTTCCTCTAGGTCTCCCACGCAGGTGCAGGGGCCCAAGGACTTGGGCCATCTTCCACTGCTTTCCCAGGCCACAGCAGAGAGCTGGATTGGAAGTGGAGCAGCCGGGACTCGAACCAGTGCCCATATGGGATGCGGGCCGTGCAGGCGGCAGCTTTACCTGCTGTGCCCTGGCACTGGCCCTTGCGAGCTTTTCTGACCTCTAACAGTGGGACTGAAATAAATCTGTGTATCCACCTTGACATTTTCTTCCTTTCTGCCAAGGAGCCTAATGGTTTCTTGAGCTTGTTTTCTACCAGGAAGTCCACGTTCAAGATTTAGGTGGTGTAGCGCCTTCCTACTGCAAAACCGAATGGAATGGAAGAATGGAAGCTGCGGAGTCACTTGCATTTCGATGTTTTATTTGGGTTTCCCCTTGGGGTCACGGTATTGATGATATCGTCACGTGGTGCACACTGGTCTGAGAGTGGCGCCCTTAAATAGAAGGTGTGACGTAAGAGTCCGTTTTTTGAGGCACACCCAGCATTGGCCCACTCTGAATTCCAGCTTTTGGATCATCTCGCTCCCCCTGCTCTCCCAGGGGGAAACGGTACTGAACGTGCCTGGAAAGACAGTCCATTCTCTGAGGCCGCTGTGCCCGGTGAGTAATGAAGTGTCAGAGGAAGCCGGGGAGAGAGCTGCTTATTATAGACGAGCACCGGCCTGGCCGGCAGGGCGGTAACACACCTTCCTTCTGGTTTCCTCCCTGGGACTGAGAGAGTCTGAAAGGCGGGAGGCTAAGACCTTTTGGAGTGGAGTTCCTCTGGTCCACCTCCTGAGAGTCCAGCAGGACCGCCGCTGGGTGGTTTGGGATGGCCGAGAGATGAGTGCCCTTTCACGCCGGGGACCCAGCAGAAGCAGCTGGGCTCCACTCCGCTGGCGTTAGGATGGGCAATGCCATTGAGAAGCAGAAGCCCCTCAGACGGAGCCCTCTGTGCCCCTGGAAACAAGGTAAGACCGCCCTGCGTCCCACGTCTGGGAAGCACAGAGGCAGCCTCTGTCGGAGCCGTGGCTGCGTCCCAGGGCTGAGACCCCTTCCAGCGCGGTTTAAAGAGAGTCAGCAGGCAGCAGTTAGGGAGCGACGGGTTCACATCCTAGCGGACGGGCTGTGCTGGCTGAGGATTCGGTCCAGCTCCGGCTGTTCTGTTCGGTGCAGCATGTGTGTGTGGGCTGAGTTTTTTTCGGTTTTTAAGAAATATACCAAGTCAAAGTTTTGACATCCGGGATTTGAGTCTTGGGACATTTTTGGTTTACAGATGATTAATAACTGCTGTTAGACTCTTCCCAAGAGTCCAGAGTGCTGCTGTGAAAACAAAACAAAGCCTCCTGTTCATCCGTCCTGGCACCCTGACTTCAGGGCACCTACTCTGGTCTCTTGGGGCTGGTGTCGGTGGCAGCGCCGAGGAGGCGGGGGGAGGAGACCAGCGGGACTGCTGAGCTGCACCGGGGCCAGAGGACCCCTCGTTGCCCCCAGCAGTTCAGCTCTGCTGAGCGGCAGGCGGGCTTTAGTAAGCACGGGACTGGAGATGGCGCCTCTGGTACACAGTTTCACCAGGTCCTCCCTCTCCCTGCTGAAAAACATTGTTATGACTTGTAACAAAACGGTTGGCAACGGTATGAGTAGATATGTGTTTGAGAAAAGAAAAAGTAAACAGGAATAAGATGCCTTGCAGTGATAACGGACAGTAGTTGTCTGTAGGGTCTAATTGCAGGATTTATTTTTTGTTTATAAAATGGAAAAGGAGGTGGGGTGTTAATTGACTGTGGTGCCTCCCTTCTGACTTTCCCTGTTCTTCTGTCTGACGCATTAACTTTGAAAAAGACACTCCTTAATTGTCCTTGATCGATCCTGGTTTGAACAAGACAGCTATCAAAGATGCTGGGAAGGGTTTGGAAAATGTGACTGAACCTGTAGGAGATTTTCGTGGGGGACTGCATGTGTGATGATGGCATTGGGCTTTATAGGAGAATGCCACTGTGTAGAAGAGTTACACTGGTTCAGCAAAATAATAAAGATAAATAAACAGGGATCTCAGTGAAGCAAAATAGGATTAAGTGTAACAAGTGTTAAAACCCAGTGTTGGATGTGTGAGGTTCTCTACACTCTCCTGAATGTTTATGCATATACATATTTATTTATTTGAAAGGCAGGGTTACAGAGAGGCAGAGGCAGAGAGCAAGAAAGAGAGAGAGACAGAGACAGAGGGAGATCGATCTTCCGTCCACTGGTTCACTCCCCAGATGGCCGCAACAGCTGGAGCTGGGCTGATCCAAAACCAGGAGCCAGGGCCTTCTTCCGCGTCTCACACGCAAGTACAGGAGCCCAGGGACTTGGGCATCCTCCATTGCTTTCCCAGGCCACAGCAGAGAGCTGGATCAGAAGTGGAGCAGCCGGGACGTGAACTGGTGTTCATATGGGATGCCGGCACTGCAGACCGGGGATTTAACTCACGGCGCCCCAGCACCGGCCCCCTGAATATATTTTTATGTATTTAAAGTAGTATTAGAGATCCAGTTACTGACTGACGCCATGGTACATTTCTCCTTCAGAATGAGCCTGGGCACTAAGCAGACCTGGTGTGCACCAGGCAGCATGCGGCTCCCTGCTGGAGGCACTACTGCCACGTGGCTGGCTGCTCCAGGCACCTGGAAGAACACTGGCTTTGATCCTGTAACTCAGACGTGCCACTCTTTAGCAGTAATCTAATGCATTACTTTTGTATTGTCTCTGTTCTCCTTAGAAAAATGTGAAACTTGATAAAATTTTCATTGGAGGCTGCTGGGTGTACAAAGAAGACAGAACAAAGGCTGTATTTGGTAGCGTTGCGTTCAGTCATTTAGATGAGAGCTGTGGCAGGACTGCTGCGCCCAGGAGGGGCTCTCAGACCCCCAGTGAGGGCTGAAGAGCAGGTGTCCACCTCTTCCCGGGCCCTGCTTGTGCCCCGATCAGTCATCTGAGGACTGAAAGCTGGGTTTTGTGATTCGAGTCGCCTTACCCAGGAGCCACAGTAACCCGGGTGTGGAGGAGTCCTCTGCAGTTTAGCTGTTTGCTTTTGTCTTTAAGTTGTTTGTATTTTGAAAACATTTACAATATTTGGAATTGGATTTAAAGATTCCCAGGGACGCCGCTGGCCCTGACCCGATGTGTTTTCCATAGTCCACGTTCAACATGGTTGTGAAATCTTGGTGGAGGAATGACGGCTGCGGGCTGCAGGCGAGCACTGGGGTCGGGGTCCGCCTCAGGGGCAGGTGCGTGGGGAACCACGGCAGGCAGCTGGGACAGCCCTGGTGGCTCCTGACGCCCGCCTGGCTGGTCGCCCCGTGCCAGCAGGTGCTCTGAGAGAAGCAACTTCTGCACTGAGGAAGGCGAGGCACAGAATACACCCTGCAGGTGACCTCAGGTCGCTGTGGGAAGTGGCAGAACGGTAGTGTGAGAAGCGCGAACCTCTCCCCGGCTGTCACCCTGAAGGGCGTCTGTGCCGCTGGAGAAGCTCGGGGCCACGTTTAAGCAGTGCAGCCAGCGAGGGGGCCGACCTCATATTGTCGCTTACTGTCCTGGTTTCTTTTTTACGAAGAAATCGCTCTCAGGACCCAAAACATAAGAAAATGTTTTCATTGTTTTTATGAAAATGGGGGTTTTCTGTGGTTGATAAATGTGAGGAGAAGGTGGGAAGTGGGGGAAGGCAGTGTCACCCCATGATCCCCGTTCCGGCCAGCGTTCGTTAGCTCTCAGACTTGCCGTGTGACTTTGCACAAAGGAATTCTGTGGTCCCAGATGCTCCCCGCCCTCACCTACAGGGCCTTCACGCGACTGCGTCTCTCGTTGCTTATTTTTTTCAAATCCAGGGGGCAGTTTTAAAAGTGTATCTGTTTCCCATCTGATTGTAAACCAGCTCCATGCCGTCTGCCTGGCTCACTGTTTTGTCCTCAGCACTGGTGCAGTGTGTGGCACTTGTGGCCCCTGAGTGCTTCCTGGCCCACGGTGTCCTTGGGCCAGGGCAGAGAGCCTGGTGGTGCCAGGTGTGCGGCAGATGTGCAGTACGTGGTGGCTACGAGGCTGGTGGTTCCCTGGGGGGGTGGGACCTGGACATCTTCCTTCGTAGCCTTTTTCTGTCCAGAAGAGAGGCTTTGGAGAATGGAAGTGGCTACGCCGTCCTCTGCCTCGCAGCTATTCTGATCTACAGAGTCAAGTTATTGGTGATTATTCACGTTGCAAAAGACGGCTTTGCAGAAGCCCCAGCACCCTGCAAAGACTCCCTCTCGCAGACGCCCGAGGAAGCCCGGAGGTTCTGCGCTAAACTGAGCTTCTCTGAAATAGACGTGCGGTTCTGTCCTCCCAGAAGGCAGCTGGCTGGCTTCTTTTCTCAGAGATAATTTGAAGGACTGCTTACAGTGTTCATTTTGGATCTTGGGAGTACAACATGGGGAGAAATTTCCTTGGGAATTAAAAATTGCAGCAGTAATTGCAAATTAAAGTGTTATCTCCTTCAAATATCCCAGCAGCTCGGGGCCATACCAGCCTGGTAAATGGAAATGTTAATAATTTGCATGTTTGTACACAGTGTGGGCGTGAGCGAATGAAATTAACACCCTCAGTGGAGCGCTGACTATAAAAAGCCTCAGCCCACAGCAGGCCTGACTGCGGGGTTTGCGTCGCTGGCAGGGGATTGGCAGCCGAGGCGGGACTGGGGCCGAGGATCTGCATCGTTTCCACATGCCAGGGGTTCCTCCCTGACGGGGCAACTTTGGAAACGCCTGGATTCCAGCCAGCAAAGGCGTTTAGACTTGCCTCTGCAAGCTAGGTGGTGATGCCCATGGGCCGGGTGGTTAACACTGATGCCCGTGGCCAGGTGAGAGTGTGGATCCCGCATGCACCAGGCCTGTCCCTGATCGTGAAGATTAGTAGGAGTGCTCACTTCAGAGGACGGTTGTGAGAAATGAGATAATTCATGGAAGGGGGCAGTTAGCCCTTAGCATACGGTACGCATGGAATGAGTTAATGGTGCTTCTTGTTGTCATACAAGCCCTTAGCATACGGTACGCATGGAATGAGTTAATGGTGCTTCTTGTTGTCATACGTTGCATGGCAGGAAGAGCCCTGTGTTTGCAGGGTCCATGGGCATGATCGTGGGCCTGCCCCTGGCCCAGTCCCAGCCAGGTGTGTGAGTTTGGCTAATTCTTGACCCATTTTCCTTCTCTGGGTTGAAGGGGTCACCTGCCTATAGGCCAAGGTCCCTGTGAAGGCTGTGAGTCCGTGACCATCAGCACTGGTCACTGCTCTCCATCTCAGGACCTCGTTAGAAAGCGTCGGTTCAGCTAAGGAGGTCGCAGGACTGCTTTTCGTAACGTTGGTTTCTGAGAAAATGCTTGCTGTAGGCTCACCAGAACTGAATTACTCTTAGTTATCTGGGTAGCAGACTCGCCAGGAGAGCCCATCGTCCCACGCTGTATACTGTGCCGTTGGAACTTTCTGTCACAGTTTCATGGCGGTTGAAAGTGTGAACTCTGGAGCCCAGGGCCAGGGTGGAGCCCTTGTTTGCTTTCTGGTTGGCTGGCCTCAGACACATTTCGGAATTCATCCGTGACTGGCGCCCCCCCTCCCGGGCTGGGAGCATCCCGGGCTGGCATGGGCATCGAGGAAAGTGGACATGGAAGGTGGCCTCAGTAAGTGCCTACTTAGTGTTTGGTATTATTTTTAGGTCAAGTGCAGAGTAAATACATTTTACTTTGGTTGAAACGATGTTACAGGTTAAAGGAAAAATTGACAAAATGAGAAGAAGGACACGCACACGAGTGTGTAAGCCTACGGACCTGCTGCGGGGAGCGAGCCGTTTGGGTGGCGCTGGTTCTCCCCGGAGCTGCTGCTGTGTGCGCCCGTTCTGTGTGCGGTTGTGGTCTTGTGCAGATAGTGCTGTTTGTCTCCCTTGGATTTCATGCTCCTGTGTGGTCGTCATAGCTGCTGTAATGACCGTGGCATGCCACCGTGTCACTGTCACTGTCCCATAACTCACGCAGTCCTCCACCTGCTGGGGGTGGGGAAATTCTTTTCCCTTGTTTGCCGGTAAGGCTTCATTAACATAGCTTTGTGATTCCGTTGGATGATTTCCTTAGAATCTGTTCCCAATGTAAAGTCCCTGCTCCAGGAATATAGGAATAACTTTAAGCATCTTGCCATGTTTCCAGCAGGGAGGCACATGTTAACATTTTCATGCATGGTGCATGCATTTCCCAGTGAGTCCCAAGCTCATCAGCGCTGAATCTCGTTCTAGAAAGCGTAATTACGCTTGCTAATGCCAGAGCCGTGAGTTACCTGACGGCATGGGGCCCAGGGGAAGGGTGTGGGAAGTTCAAAACCGTGATCAATGCTCAGGATCCGTTTTTACTGTGAAATTCTGTTTCCCACAGCCTTCTGCCCTGGGCCCAACTGACCTTCTTCGAGTGCTGTTTCTTCCAGACGTGGGGCTTTATGTTAGGGAACTCATTCGCCATCGCAGCTTTTTGTCCTCTGCCTCACGCGGCGCAGCGACTGTTGAGTACTTCAATGTCTTCACATGACCGAGGCAGTGTGAGCCCGAGTGTTACTAACCTGGTTAGTGTCGTGCTCGCTGTGGGCAGCGTGCCTGGTGACCCAGCCCTGCCTCCAGCTGCTGCTATCCAAGGCTGCCTTGCCTGCGTGTGACAATGCCATCAGCTCCCTTGTTGTTAAAATAGAGGGGTTGCTACCAAACAGCTGGTTGTGAGGGCAGTTTGACTTAGCAGGTGTAGAGGTTCAGGGTATTAAAAAAAAAAAAGGAGCAGAATGGATGAAGATACAATACGCTGTACATATGTCTGCTTGGTCATCAGTAAGGTTCCAGGCAGTTTTTTATGTAATCATAAGGAAATTTAGGGTAGGGCAAGTTTTAAATGTAAAAGGTTCTTTAACATGCTTTTGTTTTTTAAAAATTTATTTATTTATTTGAGAGGCAGAGGTCCAGAGAGACAGAGGAAAGAGAGAGAGAGAGAGAGAGAGAGAATCTTTATCCATTGTTCACTCCCCAAATGGCCTCAGTGGCTGGAACTGTCCCGATCCAAAGCCAGGAGCCAGGAGCTTCTTCTGGGTCTCCCATGTGGGTGCAGGGGGCCAAGGACTTGGGCCATCTTTTACTGCTTTCCCAGGCTACAGCAGAGAGCTGGATCGGAAGAGGAACAGCCAGGACTGGAACCGGCGCCCATATGAGATGCCGGCACTGCAGGCGGTGGCTTTACGCACTGCGCCACAGTGCTGGCCCCTAACATGCTTTTAGAATTACAGACATCTTGAGCTGGAAGGGTAAACAATCTCCTAAAATGACTCCATAATTTTACTAATGAAGAAATTGAGGCTTGGCAGAGTGAGGTAGCCTGTCTGGTGTCCTGCAGCTAGTCTGTGGCTTCGGGTCTGTATGTTAGGATAGCAGTTACACAATGACATAATAGTGATGTATTTAGTACAATTTATGATATGTATTTTATATTTGCATGTTATAGAATATGCATTCAATACATTGTATGTATGTTATGTATTACCTATCATGTGCATTATGTAATACAATAATACGTGTGACGGTGATACAGTAGTAATCTGTTGGAATGTGGTGTTGCCTGATGAGATTCGGAGGCTTTGAGTATTTCCTCCTTCCCCAGTAAGCGGGACGCTACGCTGATGTTACCGTACAGCATTGCTGTGTGCCCGTCCTGGCATGAAAAGATCTGCGTGCATTACAGGCTCCATTGGTGAGCAGTTAACATGTAACTCAAGTCTCCCATAAATTGGATTTTTATTAAGCGAAAGAGAGAGACAGAGATGTAGGAAATGGAAGCCATCAGTGTAAAAGAATTTTTTCTCGTGAGAAGTGTGGGGTGTTGTTTTGGGTGTGGGCAAGAAAAGGGAAGGAAACCTGCTCTGTCATCAGATATCTCCAGATTTAGAACAATATCTGTCCCTGGCCATTGGCGCCAGCGTGTGCTTCACCCTGGGAGCATGTGTACAATGCATTGCCGTGTTTGGCTACTTCTTTTCCAGCTGCGTAGAGGTTGTCACCAGGATTTAAGCTAGTAGCAAGGGCCGGTGGCCACTTCCTGTTTGATTACCTCCTGAGTTACTTTCCGTGGAACGCAGGTGAAGCGCTTACTCTCAGAAATGCCCTGGTGACTGTTTCAGGCGACCTTTCACACCACACTGAGGAGTTTGCCCAGGTCAGAGGTCAGTAAGTTTCTTAAAGGGCCAGGTAGTGAATGTTCTAGGCTTTGCAGGGCTAAGAAGCAAAATCAAGACTACTATGTAGATACTTAAACCGGGTAAAGTAAAATCACTGACAGTGATGAAAGCAGCAGCCTGCGCAGCAGACAGGTGACAGATGGGAAGTGGGCTGTAGGTCGGGGTTGCCGGCTCCTGACTGACAGCCCTCTTTGGGTTGGGTGTTGTCAGTAGTCATCCTTAGTCTGGAAACCGGGTCTTCAGGAGTCCCAGAAGGCCAAAGAATCTTCTGATTTTTCCGGTCAGAAGAGACTTAAATATCATCCTCCCAGCTGCCTCTTTCTCTTTCTGTTTTAAAAAAGATTCATTTATATGAAAGGCAGAGTGACAGAGTGAGAGAGGGGGAAACCCCTGGAGCTTCCCTCCATCCACTGGTTCACTCCCCAAATGGCCTCAGTAGCCGGGGCTGAGCCAAACTGAAGCCGGAGCCAAGAGCTGCATTCGGGTCTCCCATGTGGTTGGCAGGGACTCAAGCATATGGGCCGTTACCTGCCGCCCCGCAGGTGCATCAGCAGGGGGTGGACCTGAAGCAGAGTGGCTGGGACTCTGACCAGCACCTGGTGTGGGATGCGAGTGCCCTGAGCGATGGTTTCACCCGTGAGCCGCATCCCCACCCCTCATTCTTGCAGTGGGGTTTGTGTAGCTGGACTTCCTGGTTTCTAGTCTGCCACACATACGCAGGCCTTCATCTGTTACACGCTTCTTCTCATCACTACAGTGGGGGAGAACAGGTGAGGGAGGGTTGAAGCCTCTGATGCAATTCACTGTACGAACTTTGAATATTTTCCCTTTACCATAAGCGGGACGCTGTGCTAAAAAAATTCCATTGCTGGCTGGCGCCACGGCTCAATAGGCTAATCCTCTGCCTGCGGCGCCAGAACCCCAGGTTCTAGTTCCGGTTGGGGCGCTGGTTCTGTCCCGGTTGCCCCTCTTCCAGGCCAGCTCTCTGCTGTGGCCAGGGAGTGCAGTGGAGGATGGCCCAAGTGCTTGGGCTCTGCACCCCATGGGAGACCAGGAGAAACACCTGGCTCCTGGCTTCGGATTGGCACGGTGCGCCGGCCGCAGCGGCCATTGGAGGGTGAACCAATGGCAAAAGGAAGACCTTTCTCTCTGTCTCTCTCTTACTGTCCACTCTGCCTGTCAAAAAAAAAAAAAAAAAAAAAAATCCATTGCTTCTGTGCTTGTTCACTCAGTGCGAGGTGGATGCAGTTATCGGAGGAGTCCTGTCAGGCGCTGTTCTAGGCGTATCTAAAGAAATGCAAACATTGCTGCTCTCTAGAGTCTGTGCAGAGACAACCAAACCACAGTCTGCTAGGTGGCAGCTGTCATAGTGAAGGCAGGGAAGGGGCAGGAGATGCGGGGCCGGGGAGGGGTCGTTGTACATGGGTGGGTGGGTGGCACGCGCTGCAGGTGTCTGGATGTGAGCAGGACAGGAGCTGCGCTGGGTACAGACTGAGTTAGGGACCTACTGGAGGGTGGCCACTGAGCCCCTGAGTATAAAAATTCAGATCCTGGAAGAGATGTATAGGCTTTTTTTGAGTCATTGACATAAAGATGATGTTTAAATGGAACTGGATGGATGGGTTTGCCAGGGAAGTGGGTGACAGACCAGGGACTGGGCCCAGCCTGGGGTCCTGCGGCAGGAAGAGGAAGAGATGGGGAAGAATTAGCGGAGACCAGAAAGACGTCCAGGGAGGCAGGAGAGGGGCCAGGCTCCCAGCAGCCAGAGGAGTGCTCCGGGGAGGAGGGAGAGGGGGGCGGTGAGGCAGGTGCTGCCGGGCTGAGGTCACAGGAGGACTGAGACCTGACATGGGAGCTGGCGGAGTTCCAGGGGAGTCTCAGGGTCACCGAGTGTCCGAGAAGAGTTAGCCTGGGGGGGGGGGGAGGTTCCCTGGGGGGTTTGCTCAAGGGGAGCAGAGACCCAAGGTGGCGGTTGTTGAGGGTGAAGTTACAGCAAGACTGAGAGCTGATGGGATTGATCCTGGAGCAGGGGAGTGGCTGGACAAGAGAGGCGTCCCGATCACCCTGGCGGCTTCGCTGAGCTGCGTTCCAGCAGTCAGATGCTGCCGACAGGTCACACCAGGATGTAGTGTGCTCACGCAGCCGCCAGGCCGTTAGTGTCTGCTCTGCAGTCGGCAGTTTAGGCTGGGCCACGGGGCTCCTGCTTGGCTGGGTTACTCACCTGGCGGCTGGCAGGCTTCCCGGAGAGTGGACGGCATGCAGGGCCTCCCGAGGCCTGGAACCAGCACAGGATCACCTCCAATCCACTTCATGAGTTAAAGCAAGTGACAGGCCGGCCCCGGTCCAAGACAGGAGAGGCAGTCCCTCTCCCTGGCCCCACCTCTCATCGGAGAGTGGTGAGCCGCTTTGCGGAGAGGACTGGATCCGAGGAGGGGAGAGCTTGGTGGTCGTTTTGCAAGCAGTCTGCCCAGCTCTCCCTGGAACAGAGCTGTGTGGTGGGTGGTTTTATCTTCATTTCACAGGGGAGAGCAGCGAGTGTCGGAGGGGGGACCCAGACCTGGTCTCTGACGTCGGTGTCCCCTTCTCCCTCCACCTTCCCCACAGCCCGGGGGCCACTCCCTCTCTCCTTGTCAGGCGTGGGAGCGATGCGCTCCGAGGTGATTATTATCTCATAATTAGAATGGACGGAGAGAGGCGATTATCTTGTTGTGGCCTGCGTGCTTACTGTGTGGGAACTGGACAGCTGTATTTATTAGAATCCCAGTGAGGTCCCAGTGGTGTGTTTAATTAGGGTTTTTATTGAGACAGATCCATGTCTCCGCTCTCAGCTGACCCCTCAGTGTCTGTCCTCTGATAGTCTGTCCACTTGTCCTGGGCCAGCTGCCTCCCCTGTCCGGCCTCCTGGCCTTCTGACTTGGGTGTCTGCCTTTTTCCTGGCCTGGTTTTCTGTTTGGCCCGGGAGCACCCTGCCTGTAGCCCAGGTTAACCTCCTCTGCCAGGTCCTCCTGCCTTTGGAGCCTGTCCGTCGTAGCCTCTGCGTCCTCGGTGAATTGGGCCTCAAGTGTCCCAAGGGCAGGAAATCTGAATCAGCATCCTTCCTCCTGAGAACACTTCTGCACTCTGCTGGGCCCCTCTGAGTGGCCTGGGGCGGGTTGTCTCCCCACATGTGCCAGAATCCCAGAAAAGTCAGTCCCCCGGGTCATTCAGGTCTGTTATGTCCACTTTGAAGTGCGTGGCCTAGGTATGGAGGCCATGGTGTGTCCTAGGTCCCTACAGGGTGCTGCCGGGGCTGCAGCCTTCTCTGTGGCCCCTGCTCTGGGTGTCAGCACCTCGTTGGTCCCTGCCATGGAGCAGCTGCCGGCCCCTTGACTCACTAGGAAAGCAGCGGGAGGGGCGCTGGTCCTCTGTCGACTCCGCACACCCAGAAAGCATGCCGTTGGGCTGGACAGCAAGGACCCCGGGGAATGTGTGTTTTAAAGCTCCCTGTAGGGAGAGGGAGTGGACCAGGGAGTGGCTAGGTTAATCAAGCATTTTGAGTCTCTGTGACCTTGCTCTTCTAAGGAGCCTGGGAGCTTTGCCCCTTCTTCAGGCTCCTGGGATGGCGTCACCGCAAGCTGAGTGTCGGGGAGGGCTAAGGGGGGCTGGCTGGCGAGCTCCCCGAGAGAAGCCTGTGCAGGCAGGCTGCTGTCTGCCACGGTTCCTGCCAGCTGGTGTTTCGGCATGAGATTCTGGATCCAGAGTTGGTCTTTGTTTTCCTGTTCATTCCAGTAAGAGTAAATGGTCCTAGTGCTTACTTTTTCGTGTAACCTTGGGGCAGTTACTTGATTTCTCTCAGCCTCAACTTACTTGTCTGTGAGATGAAGGCAGCTCACTAAACCCCCTCCTGAGAGGAGCGAGCGCGAGCGCAGGGCAGCGCTTGGCGTCGAGTGAGCGCTGTGATCATTATTGTGTAACGCTTGGTGTGCTTGTGTTATACCTCGTTGGCCAAAGGTTTTTCTTCTGCGCTTGCTCTGCACTTCAGGATTTGTCCTTGTAGTATTGGCTGAGTCATTCCTGCTGCGTGTGTATTCATCGGGCACCTACTGTGGGCAAGGCCTGGCCAACTGCTCCTCCTCTGCCCAGGCTGTGGTGAGCTGCTCATTTCTCGGTGGTGCTGATCGAGCGCTGAGAGCCGCGGCGTCCTGAGCACCTGCTTCTGTAGGGCGTCTCCCTGGGGTCATCCTGCCACGTCCGGGCTTGAGAGCACAGTGCGGTCACCTGTGATGTGCGCCCCGCAGCAGGGCTCGGGTCTTAGCTGTCACAGGTCACCTTCCGGCTCTGTCACTCCCATGAAGGCACTCAAAAGAAAGGAAATGTGTGTTTTCATGAGTTTTTGAGGCACCCTCCTTTTCTTTTTTAAAACCCTTTCAAAGTGTAAAGAATGCCGTGTTGGTTCTGGTTCGGGAGCAAGCCTCGGTCCGCGTGAGCGCGCTGGCAGGGGCCTCTGCGGTGACCAGCAGTCCCGCCCCCTGGTGCGGGAGCCTCAGCGTGGTCCCCTTCGGTGGGGAAGGGCGGTAGGCACGCTTCTGCCCTGTGTCTCTCTTGGGCCCTGTGCTCTGGAGAGAACAGACGCTTTCTGGCTACGCTGTGAGGAGCTGAGGCCTCTGGCCAGGGCGTGTGGTGACTGAATGGCTTCCCCGGTCATGGCAGGCCTCAGGTGACTGCAGCCACGGCTGACCTCTAGACTGAGGACGCGTCGTGAGCCACCTTGGGCCGGAAGCACTGGCTTCACGGTGAGGTGGGATCCTGCGCAGTGAAAGGCAGCAGTGAGGAGTTTTAGAGAACGCCTGCTCGTGCACAGTTTAATCTTTACTTTTTTTTTTCCAAATTCTATTCTATTAGAAAAAACTTACTATTTTTAGTTTAGTGGCTTTTTTTTTTTTTTTTTTTTTTTTGGACAGGCAGAGTAGACAGTGAGAGAGAGAGACAGAGAGAAAGGTCTTCCTTTTCCGTTGGTTCACCCCTCAATGGCCGCTGCAGCCAGCATACCTCACTGATCCGAAGGCAGGAGCCAGGTGCTTCTCCTGGTCTCCCATGCGGGTGCAGGGCCCAAGCACTTGGGCCATCCTCCACTGCACTCCCGGGCCACAGCAGAGAGCTGGCCTGGAAGAGGAGCAATTGGGACAGAATCTGGTGCCCCGACTGGGACTAGAACCTGGTGTGCTGGCGCTGCAGGTGGAGGATTAGCCTAGTGGGCCGTGACGCCGGCCCTATTTTTAGTTTTTAAAAAATATTTATGTATTTGAAAGGCAGAGGACACAGAGAAAGATTGATCTTCATCCACTGGTTCACTCCCCAAATGGCCACTACATCCAGAACTCAGCGAGGCCAAAGCCAGGAGCTGAAAGCTCCATCCGGGTTTATTGTGTGTTAACATCGGCCCAAGTACTTTGGCCATCTTCTGCTGCTTTGATTAGCAGGGAGCTGGGTGGGAAGTGGAATAGCTAGGACTCCAACTCCAACCGGCACTCCAGTGTGGGGTGCCGGCTTCACAGCAGCTGCTTAACCTGCTGTGCCAGGTGCTGGTGCTGGCCTCTTTATTTTTGAGAGGCAAGGAGACACTGAGAGACAGAGATCTATCAGCTGATTCGCTTCACAGGTAACTGCAGCAGCCAGGGCTGGGCCAGGCTGAAGCCAGGAGCTAAGAGCTCAACCCCGGATGGCAGGAACCCAAGTGCTTGAGCCATCACCGTTGCCTCCCACGCTGTGTGCTAGCAGGAAGCTAGAACTGGGAGTGGAGCTGGCACTTGAACCCAGGCATGTGGGGTTCCCTAGCAGACACCCACCTGTGTAATTGGTTCATTTGGGGTTTTATTTTTTTTTTAAAGATCTATTTATTAATTTGAAAGAGTTACAGAAAAGCAGAGACAGACACAGACACACAGACACACACACACACACACACACACACCTTCCATCCACTGGTTCACTCTCCCAGATGTCTACAACAGCCAGTGCTGGGCCGATCCAAAGCCAGGAGCCAGGGGCTTCTTCCCGGGCTCCCATGCAGGTGCAGGGGCACAAGTACTTGGGCCGTCTGCTGCTTTCCCAGGCACATTAGCAGGGAGCTGGATTGGAAGTGGAGCAGCCAGGACTCGAACCAGCTCCCATATGGGATGTTGGCACTGCAGGCGGCAGCTTTACCAGCTACTCCACAGTGCCAGCCCTTGGAGTTCTATCTTGGTTTTTGGGCCCTTTACTGGTAAGTGTGTGAGCCAGTTATACACGTTAGCACGTCTGTTCTAGGGTGGATGGGGGAGCACCTGGGCTACAGCTCTTCTGGATGAACCAGCATTGGTGGACACCACCCAGTCCCCCCAGTGACCCCCAGCGAGGTCAGGATGGGGTCAGGTGTCTGGTTTGATCCAGCCGCGTTTCCGGCTCCCCTCAGCTCTCACTGAAGTCCGCTGTGGCGCTCTGCTGCAGGACAGCGACGTGCCTGTGTGCCGTGGAGAGCTTTCGCGGTCACACCAGATAGCTCCAGATGGCTTTGCTCTTCTCCCAGTTTGCCCAGAGGTCCTTCTGTACTCAATGGCCCGTCCAAGGGCAGCCGGCCATTGACCTGTGTAGATGGCCTGCTTTGGAAACACGAGCTAGGCCAATTGGTCCTGGTTCAGGAATTTGAACCAGAACTTGGAGAGAAGTTCTGATCACTGGTGTGCATTTGAGCTAGACTCCTGCAGAGTTGGGGGCAGCCAGCCACAATGCGCTTCCAAGGAAAGGGAGGAGTAGCTCAAAGCAACACATTTCATGCATTTATTTAACAAGCTTAGATTTGGCCCCTTCTGTGTGCCAGGCCTACTCATTGAGGTTAGAGATCTCCTCACGGGGAAAATAGACAAGCTCTATCCATTAGTAAATTAGATGTACAGGAATTGTGCGAGAAGGTGGTAAGAGCTGTGGGAAGCTGGGAACAGGCAGCAGGAGTTTCAGGGACCCCGGGGACCAGGCTTGCACAGGGTGGAGGGCCGCAGCCTCTGTGAGAATGGGGCTCAGGTGCAGGAGTCCAGGGAGAGCAAGGGGCCGGCTTGGCTCAGCAGAGTGGGCGTCTCAGCCTGGAGGGCCGTTGCAAAGGCTGAGAGAAAGGCCAGTGACTGCAGTGTTGAGCAGAGCTGAGAACAGCAGAGTCAGGTTGCAGAGGCGCTGTCTGCTGTGTGAGTGAGAGGACCCCAGGAAGAGGCAAGGGAGCCGTTCCCGGGGGCAACAGGAGAGGTGCTGGGAGGTGAGCGTTAGAGCCAATAGAATTTCCTGATGATCGTGAAAGAAAAAGAATTAAGGAGGGGCCTGCGCTGTGGCGTAGTGGTCCAAGCCTGCACTCAAGGTGCCGGCATCCCATATGGGCGCCGGTTCGTGCCCAGCTCTCTGCTGCAGCCTGGGAGAGCAGTGGAAGATGGCCCAAGTGCTTGGACCGCTGCACCTGCATGGGAGATCCGGAGGAAGCGCCTGGCTCCTGGCTTCCGATCGACCCAGCTCCAGCCGTTGTGGCCTTTGGGGGAGTAAGTCTGTGGGTGGAAGACCTTTCTGTCTGTCTCCCTCTCTCCATCGGTGGCTCTTCCTCTAAAATAAATGAATAGAATATTTTTTAAAAATTTAGAATGACTGAGGTCGAGGAGTTTGGCTTGATCGTGTTCAGCTGATGAATTAGGTAGCCAGGTGGAAATACTGAGTGGACTGTTAGGTGTGTAAGCTCTGGAGCAGAGGTGTCCGCTGGGGCGTCTTGGCACACAGATCGCAGGTGAAGCTGGAGGGTGCCTAGCCTCCTGCAGACAGTCAGCTGCGACGGGAAATGCAGCCGGGCGCAGTGAGGCGGAGAAGTGGGGAAGCCTGGCTCTGAGTCCTCGGCCACCGCCTTCTGATCCCTGGGCCTGCGGCTCCCCCGACTCCCAGCAGACTCCTTGCGTTTGTATTTACCTTCCACCTGCCTTTCAAGACATTTATTTTAAAATTTATCTTGAAGGCAAGGAGACACATCTTCCATCCACTCGGTCCCTCCCCAACAGCTGGCCAGATCCAGGAGCCAGGGACTCCATCCAGGTCTTTATGTGAGTGACAAGGCCCCTAGGACCTGGGCTGTCACCCCTGCCTCCCAGCGTGCATGCATTTCAGCAGGAAGCTGGAGTGGGGAGTGGAGCCGAGCAGGACTCAAACCCAGGCCCCCTCATAAGGGCCGCTGAGGATGCTAAGCCAAAGCTCTCCTGCTCGCGTCACCTTCGCTGCTGCAGAGACCGGTTCACCCCCTGCAGCCCGGGGGCGCCTGTGGCGTTAGGCTTCATTCTCTGCCTGAACCTCGGTTGAGAAAGGCAGACACCAAAGCTCCCTGGATAGATGCATATTCACAGACTGACAGATGCTAGGAAAGATCAGAGCTGCGATCTGAGGAGTCAGAACCAACTAGATGAAGTGGGAGCACGCCCTTGGCGAGGGAGGAGAGCTGCTGCACTTTGGGGGGTCAGGAAACCGGAGGTGAAGGCCCTGAGGCCGCAGGGCAGTGTGGGCCAGCGGGCAGGGATGCTCTAGCTTTGCCGTGAGAGCGCTGACAAACCGGATAAACCCTGACGTGTTCTAAGGGATTCGTGTTTGTGGAAGAGATCGTTGAGACAGAGCCGATTTGCGCTTTGAAAAAACAAGATTGCTGTGGAGGCAAGAATGGAATCCGCAGGCTAGGTAGATGCCCGGGAGATGCTGAACCTGTGTGAGGGTGGTGGCGCTGGGACACATTCCCCAGGCATCTGTGAGTTAAGCCGGAAGCAGGCCTGGGGGGATAGAGGGGATCTGGGCTTGAGAGGGAGGCAGAGGTGACCCCCAGGTGTCTGCTCGTGTTCGTGGGTGCTCACACCCACAGAGACGGGAGCACGGGAGGAAAGCTGTTTGTGTTTATCCGGCCTGTGTATCAACAGTGCATTGGGATTCTTTTAGGGATGTTCCATCTTTTATTAGCCACGAGAGTCCAAACTGTTAGCTTCCGGTGTTTGCAGACTTGGAGCATCATATCGGTTCCTCCTGAAATTTTTATCTTGTGGAACTTGAGGACTTTTTTTTTTTTTTTTTTTTTTTAAGATTTATTTATTTGTTTGAAAGACAGAGTCACACAGATGTAGAAGCAGAGAGATGGAGGTCTTCCATCCGCTGGTTCACTCCCCAAATGGTCACAACAGCTAGAGCTGGGCTGATCCGAAGCCAGGAGCCAGGGGCTTCTTCCGGGTCTCCCATGCAGGTTCAGGGGCCCAAGCACTCGGGCCATCCTCTGCTGTTTTCCCAGGCCACAGCAGAGATCTGCATTGGAAGTGGAGCAACCAGGATTCAAATAGGAGCCTAAAAGGATGCGGGCACTGCAGGCGGCAGCCTCACCCGCTATCCCCAGCACTGGGATTTGAGGACTTTTAGAGGGAGTGACCTGAGGGGACAGTGCTCAGGCCTGGAGAGGCCTCCATGCCGCCTGGTGGGACATCTTCAGTGCATCTCTAGGTAGCTGTGTGCCTGAGGCAGCTGCACGTGTACTAACCCCACAGAGGGGTGAGAGACTCATTTTTATTGGTTTTTATGGACAATTGGGCTCCTAATGAGACTGTCTCTCGTTAGGAGGTCCCAGGAAGCCTCCATCCTGAGTGACTCCCATGATCACAGCTGCTGTGCCAAGTGTCCTCCTGTGGGTAACCGACACCGGCACCAGGCGGCCCTCAGGGTGTTGTCATCAGACTGCAGGGGGCTGTGTGACGGTGGGAATCTAGATCGATGCGTTAACTTCCTGTCTGTATGAAATTAATTGTTTTAAGACCTGTGGGTGGGAGATCCTGGGGTGCGTGGTATGGAGGGTGAGAAAATAGGGTACTTACTTGGCACGGAGTGTTTGTCTGCTGTGTGGAGACCGCCATCCCTGGCACCCACTCGGGGCTGGGCAAGTGCTCAGTCCTAAAGGGCTTACAGATGGACTGGGAGGCTGTCTCTGTCTCTTTTGCTTCTTACCATTAAAAAAAAAAACAAAGGAGTGTCTTACTCTTGAGAGGTTTAAGAATACCAGATGCAAAGGAGACACAATCAATGGAGAACACGTCAGCTGGGAGAGGCAAATAGAAGTCCTAATCAAGTTACTCACTTGACTGCTCAGAACAGTTATAGATTGATTTTTTATTTTTATTTTTTTTTTTAGAATTTATTTATTTCAAAGGCAGAGTTACAGAGAGGCAGAGGCAGAGAGAGAGAAAGGTCTTTCATCTGCTGGTTCTCTCCCCAGATTGCCACAATGGCCGGAGCTGTGCCAACCTAAAGCCAAGAGCCAGGAGTTTCTTCTAGGTCTCTCACATGGGTGCAGGGCCCCAAGGACCTGGGCCATCTTCTACTGCTTTCCCAGGCCATAGCAGAGAGCTGGATCGGAAGAGGAGCAGCCGGGACTTGAACTGGTGCCCATATAAGATGCCAGTGCTGCAGGTGGTGGCTTTAACCCACTGTGCTACAGCACCAGCCCCTGATGTTTTACTTTTTTAAAAAGATGTATTTATTTAAAAGTCAGAGAGAGAGAGAAAATGTTCACTCCTCAAATGGCCACAGTGGCTGGGGCTTGGCCAGGCTGAATGGGTGTAGGGGGCATCTTCTACTGCTTTCTCAGGTACATTAGCAAGGAGCTGGAGCAGAAATGGGGCAACCGGGACTTGAACCAGCACTCATATGGGATGTTGCCTTTGCAAGCAGTGGCTTTACCTGCTGTGCCACAACACTGACCCTTAGATTGATTTTGAAAGGCAGAGAGAGAGAGAGCGAGCAAGCACGCATGCACTCTTAAGTATGCATGTCCATCTGCTGTTTCACTGCCCAAATGGTTGTAACAGTGAGGTCTGGGGCCAGCGCTGTGGCATAGCGGCTAAGCCTCCGCCTGCAGTGCGGGCATCCCATAGGGGCGGCGGTTCATGTCCCGGCTGCTCCTCTTCTGATCCTGCTCTCTGCTGTGGCCTGGGAAAGCAGTAGAAGATGGCCCAAGTCCTTGGGCCCCTGCACCCACGTGGGAGACCCAGAAGAAGCACTGTGCTGGGCACTGGGGATATCGCAAAAAACCATAGAGGCAGGCCGGCGCTGCCTGGTGGAGGGGGGCTGTGAACCGTCCCGCCCCATGCAGAAGGACGTCTCAGCAGGAAGCTCCCACCCAGGACTTCATCCAGGAGGCCAAGGAAGGCCCCAGGCAGAAATAGTGGCTAAGCTGAGACAGCAAGCCTGTGGAGGATGGCGTGGGCAGTGTGCTGACCTGAGGGCAGAGTGGCCACACTGTGCGGGTGGCCAGGTGAGCAGTGGACACAGTAGATAAGGCAGTGACTGTGTGCCGTCAAACCATCCTGGGAAGCCCTGCTGAGACCATCCAGGCCAGTCGTCTCATCAACAGTGGAACTGAATGCCATTTCTTTAGAGCAGAGATCAAAATCCACAGGGCAAATCCAGTCCAAGTTGGCTGCCTGTATTTGTGAATAAAGTTTTATTGGAACACAGCTGAGTCCACATACATGATCTGTGCTGCTGTCTCACTGAGGCACCAGAGCGGAGCCTCGCAGCGTCCTGTAGGCCCACAAGACCCGACGTTGTGTATCTCGCCCTTTGAAGGAGACGCTTGCTGCCTTCTGCTCCAGAACAAGTGAAGCAGTCCTGTGCAGACCGTCCCCTGGGGGACCCCACGCCCAGGCACCTTGCGGGGACCCAGCCAAGCTGTGCGTGGGCTCCTGACCCACAGGAGCTGTGAGTGAGGAACGTGCACTAGGGCTGGTGCTGTGGCGTAGCAGGGTAAGCCGCTGCCTGTGACACCGGCATCCCACCTGCTGCCAGTTCAAGTCCCAGCTGTTCCAGTTCTGATCCAGTCCCCTGCTAATACACTTGAGAAAGCAGTGGAAGATGACTCAAGCGCTTGGGTCCCTGCGCCCAAGTAGGAAACCCGGAAGAACCTCCTGGCTTCGGACTGGCCCAGGCCTGGCCATTGCAGCCATTTGGGGAGTGAACCAGCAGATCTCTCTCCCTCTCTCTGTAACCTTTCAAGTGAATAAAATAAATCTTTTTTTTTTTTTTTAAGCAACTGTGCTTTTTTTAAAAAATTAAATTTTTTAAAATTAAAAAATTTTTTTAATTTTATAATTTTTATTTTGACAGGCAGAGTTAGACAGTGAGAGAGACAGAGAGAAAGGTCTTCCTTTTCCATTGGTTCACCCCCCAAGTGGCCACTGTAGCCAGTGCTGCACCAATCCAAAGCCAGGAGCCAGGTGCTTCCTCCTGGTCTCCCATGCAGGTGCAGGGCCCAAGCACTTGGGCCATCCTCCACTGCCCTCCCTGGCCACAGCAGAGAGCTGGCCTGGAAGAGGGGCAACCGGGACAGAATCCAGTGCCCCAACCGGGACTAGAACCCGGTGTGCTGGCGCCGCAGGTGAAGGATTAGCCTAGTGAGCCGCGGCGCTGGCCAAAAATTTATAATTTTTTAAAAAATATGTTGTTATGGTTTTATGCTATGGTTTTGGTTCTTTGCTATGCAGCAGTAGAAAACAAAAAACGTTCAAGAGTTTATACCATTTGTTACTGGTACCTGCTTTAACATTGCACAAGTCAGGCTGGCGCTGCGGCTCACTAGGCTAATCCTCCACCTAGCGGCCCCGGCACACCGGGTTCTAGTCCCGGTCGGGGCGCCGGATTCTGTCCCGGTTGCCCCTCTTCCAGGCCAGCTCTCTGCTGTGGCCAGGGAGTGCAGTGGAGGATGGCCCAAGTGCTTGGGCCCTGCACCCCATGGGAGACCAGGAGAAGCACCTGGCTGCTGCCATCGGATCAGCGCGGTGCGCCGGCTGCAGCAGCCATTGGAGGGTGAACCAACGGCAAAGGAAGACCTTTCTCTGTCTCTCACTCTCACTGTTCACTCTGCCTGTCAAAAAAAATAAAGAAAAAGAAAAAAAACACGTAAGTCCAGCTCACTTCCTGCAAACCCGCAGGTGTTTTTGCTCTCTGAAGCTGTGCAGTGTGTGAAGGAGCAGGTTTCCACTTGGGATGCCGGCCATTCCGTACTGGAGTGCTGACTCACGTCCCAGCCGCTCACTCTGATCCAGCTTCCTGGTAACGGCCGGGAAAGCAGCAGACACGTGTGGAACACCAGGATCGGGTTCCCGGCTCCGGCTCTGGCCTGGCCCTGACCTAGCTGTTGCGGCCATTTGGGAAGTGAACCACAAAATGGCCATCTCTCTGTCTCTCTATCTGTCTTTTTGTGTCTTTCTGCCTTTCAAATAAATCTATAAGTCTTGTTTTAAAGTTTTCCTTAAACTATTGGCTCACTTAACAAAATTGGAATATGAATGGTAACTTAAATGAAAATGTTGCATCAATGATAAAGTTAATGAGGTTGATTACTGTGGTGATAAAAAAAGATGTGTGTATTCTTGGGAACTACTCAATGGATATTTATTTATTTGAAAGACAATGTGACAGAAGCAGGGAGGGGGGGGAGAGAGGGAGAGGCAGAGAGAGAGAGAGAGAGAGATCTTCTATCCACTGGTTCCCTCCCCAAATGCACACAACAGTGTAACTAGGCCAGGCCAGAGCCAGGGGCCAGGAACCCCATCTGTGTCTCCCACGTGGATAGCAGCAGCCCAAGTGTTTGAGCCACCATCCTGCTTTCTGGGTGCATTGCCAGGGTGCTGACTCAGAAGCAGAGTAGCCAGGACTCAAAGCAGGCACTCAGTATGGAAAGCAGGTGGCTAAAGCAGTGGCTTACCCCACTGCACCATGTGCCTGCTACATTGTTTACAGGAACACAGCAACATATGAGGCTCTCAAATGGCTGAGCAGATAAAAAGCATGATGTGCATATGTGAGTGAATTATACACATACGTACCTCCTTATGTCTCCTGGACTTTAAGCGTTAGGTCAGAGAAGGTCCAGAAGGCTGGTGCCAGGCAAACAGGGCTGGCAGGTGGAGGACCCTCCCCTCCCCGTGTGGTCACGTGTGTTCTCAGGAACGTGCTTACCGTCTCATTTACTACTTGCAACAGGCCTTTGCGGTGGGGGCTACAGTTCCTTCTGGCTCCATTTTGCCAGTGAAGATGCTAAACTAATTGTCCATTTATAGAGCCGCTCCATGGGGGAGCCAGGCTCGACTGATGGCTGCTCAACAAGGCTCTGACCCTGCCTGCTGACCGCCGGCTTGCAGGCCTTCTCGGTTTAGAAGCTCTGACAGCACGTGGAACCTGCGTCAGTTCACCTTCGGTGGAACCATCTGGATCACCCCCTGGGAGCCCTTCAGCTCCGGCTCCGTCTGCCTGTCCACCAGGCAGTGCCCAAAGTCGCTCCTGGGATCATTCTGGCTGGACTGACGAGGTCTTCTGTAAGAGACGCACACTGGTGATGGTTCCCCAGCCATGGCGGAGGGCAGGGTGCCACATGCAGCTGGCCCAGTGTGTGTTCCCTGCGGGACTCCGGAGGCCAGGGCTGGTCCCAGTGCTGTTCTTCCTGAAGCAGCTCTGGCTCCAGGGAGGTGGCACCCGGGGACACGCATCACTCACCCTTCCTCCAGCCCCTGGGGCCGCACTTGTGACGACTTCTCGTCACCCTTCCCTCCGTGCTGGCTCCTGGCCCTGAGTCCTCCCGCTGGCCTGTTTAACCACTGCCCTTCTAAACCCACCCACTTTCGCTCATGCAAACAAGAAGAAATGGTGGAACCAAGCCTCCAGCCCCTCAGTGTAGACCTGGCTCCCGTTGGAATGTTTTGGTTATTTGAAGGTGTGGGGAGGAGGAAGTGGGCTGCCCGTGCCCCTGCCTCCCCATCGTGGGGGCTGACCTCCAGAGGCCCTGCTAGTGCCAGCCGTGCACACGGCCTCTGGGGCCAGTGTCCGCTGAGGCCCCAGAACCCAGCGTGGATGTGACTGTGTCTCATCTCACTTCTGCCCAAAATAGGTGGGGTGAAATGTGTTTCCCTCAAGTTGCTTCTGTGTCGAGATGGAGCTTCTGTGAACCACACGCTGGACTAGGTTGGCAGCTTAGGCTTCTTAAATAGCTGTTGATATGAAGTTACTAGCCTATTGATTTTTTCATAGAGCACAGCTATTAAATGGTGTTTGTGGAGCATTGTAGAGCTCGTCGAGCCAGTTAAAGACCCGGTTCACGGTCACTTTGTCTCCTTGGAATTCCTTCCAGAACGTCGTACTGGAAGTCTCCCTCTCCTGTTGAATTCATGCCGAGCTACCCATCCTGTTCCCTTCTCACCTTGGCCTCTCCAGGAAACTCGGAGCCGTGTGGCCACAGCTCTGTTGTAGCAGATCTTGTGCTCCAAGCTTTTCTTCTGTTTGCTTTTCGGCTGTTTTATTTGTTACGCGTTGAGTGCTGCCTAAACAAACACCTTCCGCCCTGCAGCTCTGCACATCAGCCCTGTGGTTGGCTTGGGCGCTGCTGAGCACGGCAGCCGTGGGTGTGTGCGCCCAGCAGAAGGGGGCCCCTCTAAGTGGGGCGCGCGGCCGCTCGCCCACCTGTGCCCTGGGGAGAACTCCCGCTGCTGGTAGCTTTGGTTGAGGAGAATTTGGCTTCTGTTCTGGAGTGAATCTTCGTGGGATCGGTGCAGACCAAGCCCCGGTTAGCAGCAGGCTCTGTGCGGCCGCTGAGCCGCCCTGTCTGCCCTCTGGGCCGAGTTTTGTTTTCCCTCCCTGTCTGCTTGGACCGGCAGATGCTCTGAGCAGCACCTTAGGCGTAAGAGAGGAGTCTAATTTTAGTCATGTTTTTAACATCGAGGCAGTCTGGTTGCGTCTTTCCTCCTAGGGCAGAGTGCTTTAACGTTTGTTTTTGCTGTTGCATTTCCTGTGTGTACCACCTACAGCACGGCGGCCTGCTAAAAATGTCACTTGGCGTACGCTGCTTTGTGCCTAGAATAGCATTCAAGACCTGTGAGCCCCGTGAGTCGCTGAAAGGGTTTTTAGGAGAAAAAAATGTCACCCGTGTTACCCTCTTCTCTGTTTCCTTCTGTAACTTCTCCTGTTCGTTTTAGGTGCTCTGATTGGGCAAAAAGCATTGATTCTTTCCATCAGTAGCAAGACAGTAGCACCCTGAGCTCCGCGCGTGCACAGCACCTTATTTTTGAGAGTATAGCAGGTCTTGGAAGACTTGGAAGCCGTGCCCCTTACCCAATAATCAAGGCCCACACACATCCATTGTGATTGGCGCTTAATTAGGCATACTGGGTTCAGTACAAGAGGGGAGGGGTAGGCAGCACGAGAGGTCAGCGTTCGTCGTAATGAATCCACTCCCACTCCTGCCCGGTGTAGACTGAGGCCTTTGTGATGCTTGTCACCCTGTGGTCCGGGGTTTGAGGTCTGTCTTTCTGTCTTCCGTGCTCCACAGCACTGGCGCTGTGTCCATCCCAGTGTGTCCACCCCAGGCGCCGCATGTTTGGGACTATGTGCCATGTCCACCCCAGGCGCCGCGTGTTTGGGACTATGTGCCATGTCCACCCCAGGCGCCGCATGTCTGGGGGTTGTGTGCCGTGTCTACCCCAGGCACTGCATGTTTGGGGCTGTGTGGCATGTCCACCCCAGGCGCCGCGTGTTTGGGACTATGTGCCATGTCCACCCCAGGCGCCGCGTGTCTGGGGGCTGTGTGCTGTGTCCACCCCAGGTGCCGCGTGTCTGGGTGCTGTGTGCTGTGTCCACCCCAGGTGCCGCGTGTCTGGGGGCTGGGTGCCGTGTCCACCCCAGGCGCCACGTGTTCGGGGGCTGTGTGCCGTGTCACCTCCTGCAATCATTGTCTGCAGCCTCTGTTTCTCTGATGAGGGAGGGAACAGGCAGCCGGCTGGAAGCCTACTTCCCCTGTAGGGAGTCCTCTTCAGACTGGAGACTTCCCGAACCTGAGCAGGTGAGAGTGGCCTGGGGGCCCCGCCCGCCCACCCAGCCAGCGCCAAGCAGGGACGGTTAGGAGGAAAGTTGTTGCTGAACCAGGTGTGGAGAGCTCAGATGTCTTTGTGCCTGGGGAGAGGCACTGAGGAAGCGGGCCAGGCCCAGCAGGTACACAGAGGCTGACTGCTGCTTCAAGTCAGGTCGGCTTCTGTGGGTGAGGGGTTGGGTTTAAAGCCAGCCCCTGCTCGCTGAGATTGCCTCAAAGACGCTGCCTGCGTCAGCCTTTAGAACTGGCCTCTGTGCCTGCTTTCGGTTCATTGCCCTCGGAAGTGAACGTGGAAGATAAGTGACAGGCAGCCTGGACTTCGGCCAAGTCCCGGGACGCACAGTTCTATGCTGCTATTTTTGTTTTCATGAAAAGTTAAAAAAAAAAAAAAAAACACTCAAGTCGCCCCCCTACACACACACAAAGAATACAGAAATATTATTATAAAGAAACTATGCTTCCATGCTTTCTCTGAGTTGGGGCACCAAAATTTTTTTTAAAGATTTATTTTATTTATTTGAAAGGCAGAGTTACAGAGAGGCAGAGGCAGAGAGAGAGAGAGAGGTCTCCATCCGCTGGTTCACTCCCCAGGTGGCTGCAATGGCCAGAGCTGTGCCAGTCTGAAGCCAGGAGCCAGGAGCTTCTTCCAGCACTGTGGCTTAGTAGGCTAAGCCTCCGCCTGTGGTACTGGAATCCCATATGGGCGCCAGTTCAAGTCCTGGCTCTTCCTCTTTCAATCCAGCTCTCTGCTGTGGCCTGGGAAACCAGTAGAAGATGGCCCAAGTCCTTGGGCCCCTGCACCCACGTGGAGACCCGGAAGAAGCTCCCGGCTTTTGATTGGCTCCGCTCCTGCTGTTGCGGCCATCTGGGGAGTGAACCAGCGGATGGAAGACCTCTCTCTCTGGCTGTCCCTCTCTCTGTCTGTAACTTTACCTCTTGAATAAATAAATAAAATCTTTTAAAAAAAGCCATTCTGGGTGGATCTTCACGCATCTCTCCAACCCCCAGGCATGTTTCTGAGTTGGTGCCGTAGTGCCGGGGCCACAGTGCTGGCAGCCACCAGCTGCGGAGCAGAAGCTGTCTTTGAGTGGGTGCAGTGAGGAGCACGCAGCAGGCCCAGGCTTCCTGGGAGAGAACAGCGCAACACGCTTCTCTGCATCGTTGCTCGTGCCCTGGGGAAGAAGCCCTTTGGAACTTTCTCCGCCACTCCTCCCCTCCCTGTCAGGAGGGAGCGTCTGTCACCCCTCAAAGGCTGGGCGGGTCCTGAGTTGGCAGGATCGTCTGTCACCCCTCAAAGGCTGGGCGGGTCCTGAGTTGGCAGGATCGTCTGTCACCCCTCAAAGGCTGGGCGGGTCCTGAGTTGGCAGGATCGCCATGCTTCCGTCCCCCTGGGGAGGACCTGTGCATCCGGCTGCTGGAGCCTTGGCGAACTCCTTTCTTCCCAGGGATTTTTTCTCTTGTTTAGAAAATGCAAGGTTCTTCCATCTTAGGTGTGAAGTGTGCCTAGCACCTTAGGACCACGGCGAAGGCTTTGAAGATGCGTTGCTTTCCAGGGAGGATACAGGTGAGTCACAGGTCGTGTCCGCGGTGGGATTAGGCCGCGACCTCCAGCGTCTGGGCCTGCTCCGGAGCAGAAGCTCCTCCCTGCTGGCTTGCCAATTTCGACATGTGAACATTTCAGCACCCCCCCCAGCACCCCCCCCCCCCAATTCTGACTTGGAAGTCGCTGTGCCAGCCCTATCTTCCCACGGGGGAAGCAAAGAGCGTTTGTCCAGGTTTGCTTTCATGTGTCTGCAGACGTGAGCACTCAGTTCTGTGTCTGCCCGCTGTGTTGTCCCTGTCCCATCTGGGGGTCACTGCCTCAGAGCAGTCCCTCGTGGGCAAAAAGTACATTTTCCCCCCAGCACAAAGTGGGTGTCAAAGAAACACTGCATACAAGCAGACGAGACACGGAACAGTCGTGCCGTGCTGTGAGCACTGGTCCGTCAGCCCCGGATGAAGCAGGCCTGTTGGCACAGGCACTCCGCGCACAGTGGGTCTTCAGAAATGCTAGCTGGCCTGCTGCTGCTCCGAGTTGTGGACTGCAAGTGCTTGGGCCGACTGCCCAGCTGGAATTTGGTGGCTGGGACTGCTGGTCACTCTCCGCCACCGCCGGCCTCCAGCACTTACAAGGGTGATTTCCCAGGTGGGAGGGGCTTGTCCCACGGACCCTTCAGATCAGAGAGGAGCCACAGGACCCGGCCGGCTGTCGCTGTGTCTGTGCTGGGCTCCGGGGGCTTGTCAGCCCTCTTCTCACAGGGGCTGCCTGTGGCCTTGCACTGGGCGTGGGCCTTCCTTAGCTCAGACCCTGGGCAGAAAGCTCAACCAGTGACTTTTCGCCATGAGGCCAGATGCCCCACACGTCCCCTGACCTGCAGTAGCACCTCTTTGTCCCCAAGAAGAGGGTCTTCCCCCTGCACTCCCCTGGGAGAAGAGAGACGCCTCTCAATATGGCTGTGACTGAAGTCATTTCATGAAACAAAGTCATTTGGGCTTACAGAATGCAGTGCCCTCTAATATTTTCCATTCTGCTTCCTGCTTCAATCAGTGAAACTGATTTTGGAACTTGCCAAAGGGCTGTGATGTGTAGAAAACGTCAGCAGTGGGAATAACCCACACATCTGTCCGCCCACGTAGCCGGGCCGTTCTGCAGGGACTCGCTGGTCCTGTGACTCAGGGGTGGGTGCCTGGTCTCACGCAGCTCCGGCCCCCGCCTGACCCTGCACAGCCTGGTAGACACAGCTCAGAGGTTCCCCTCACAAGCTCTCCCCGCGTCTCTTAGAGGGCAGCCCTGGATGTCCCCAGCACTTGACTCGCTCTGCCGTGAACTGCAGCCCTGGGTGTCGTCCTCACCAGCTAATGAGCCGCCTGCGGGCAGGGCTGGCCCTGCTGTCCAGCCTCAGCCCCGCAGCAGCTGCCCAGTGTCTGGCAGGGAGGGGCGTGGCAGGTTGTGCCCCGTGAGTGGGCAGGCCGCGGGTTGAGCCCTGCTTCCCGCACTGTTGGGTGGGAACGCGCTTTCCAATCAGCGGGCTGAGGAGACTGGGCCCCGTGCAGGTCTCTGCCTTGCGCGTCTGCGGGGGGCCTCAGACAGGCGCAGCGGCCTGCCTCCTGCGGGAGGGCACAGTCCTGGAGGGTAGATCTTCAGTCCCAGGACCTGGGTATCGCCGCTGCGGGATCCCACACCAGGGAGGCTCCTTCCTGGACGCTCTGAGGAGTCGGTGAGGCAGGTGAACTTCCTAACCGCACTGCCTGGGTGGGCTGGGTCTGGGGGGAGTTCTGAAGGCGAGGTCGTCCGGGGCAGTTAGAGCAGTGTTGTGTGGCCGAGTCCAGGATCCAGGGAAGGCAATGACTGCCGAGAGCGCGTCACTGGTGAGCCTCTGTCATCGGTCCAGGAGGCCTTGGTTCCCATCATAGCACACACGCAGGGGAGCGGGGAGGCCTTTGCAGCCGGGCCGTGGCACTCCGGGCCTCGCTGAAATGGGTGTTCTTCCTCAGCCGGCCCTTCCAGGCTGGGCCTCACCTGTAACCTTCCTGTCCTGGTGTAGCTCTGGCCTGAGTGGGCCCAGCGCAGGTGCTAGCGCGGGGCCCGGGCCTTTGATGTGCTGCTGCTGTGAGCCGTCTCAGTCTCGGACTTTTCCAGGACGGTGTGATTCACTTTTACGAGCAGGCTGGCCCGAGAGGCTTTGCTTCTGCTCTTGCGGTGACTTGCTTCCCTGGCGATCAAAGCGGTGAGCCGGCTGGCGAGCGGGCTGTTGGGCTTTCCAGGCGGAGCCGGAGGCCTGCGCCCGGGGTGCCATCTGGGTAGGGAAGAGGCTGGCGGTGCCCTGCATGTGGGGGTGCTGGCTTGTCCTAGGTGTAACGCTGGCCTGGAGGAAGTAAGGAGATCCCCCCAGGGGCAGAAGCAGACACGAGCTCTCCTTCCCTGGACTTGTGAACCGTCCTTGGGGTACTTACCATGTCTCCACTACCAAACCGGGAGGCTGCGTGACGGGTGTGTGAAGCAGAACGGGGTTCAAGCCCCCAGTGTCACTTAGTCCTCAGCCTCAGCTTTCCCATCTGAAGTGAAGACCAGGGCCTCTCTTGGACGGGCGCTGAGAGTTAAGTGAAACCAAGCCTGTGAGGTGCTGGGGGCTCAGTGTGCCAGAAACGGTCCTGCCCGTCACCGGGCGGCTGCCGTCCTCAGCTCCCCGCAGGCCCGGCTGGGTGTTAGTGGTGCTCGGGGCCACGTTTGGCTGGGAATGAAGTGGGTTGCATTTCAGGCTCTAAAGCAATGAGATTCCATCTTTGCCTACACTGGTGTGACTTTGGATCTTCACCGCAGAATTCCCAGGGCCCCTGGGAGGCCCTGCGGGGCAGTTTGGCATCTGTGGCTATGAGAGGAAGAGAGCAGGTGGGCATGGCCATCACCGGAGTGGGCCTTCGTTGCAGTCTCCGGACACTTAGCTAACCACGTCAGAGTTGTCTTGTGGGGAAGAGAGAAGACTGTGGAGGGTGAGTTAATGCTTCCTTAGCCATAACTGAAGAAGGAGGCTGGCCTGGCCTTTGGCAGGAGGCTTGGCTGCAGGCGGGGGGCTCCTGACCCTGCACTTTGCCAGGGGGCACCTAGGTGTTTCCGGAATTCGAGAGAGAACAATTGAGGACGCTGGATGGTGCTTCCCTGCGTGACGGTGCAGCCTGTCCCGAGTGACCGTCCCTTCCAACTCGCGGCACTGTGGCTCCCAGCGCCTTCTCTCGTTGCCCTGGAAATCAGTGAGTGAATTTGTGCTCACTGACCAATGAAAACATTTTTCCTCTGGAACCCAGAGGGTGGCCTGGCGGAGGGTGAGTCCTCAGGGTCCCTGCGGAGGGCCTTGCACAGCAGAGGGGCAGGGTCACGGCCACACCTCCTCACCACGAGCACCAGGCCCTCAGCTGTGCCTGCCATGGGTTCAGGCTGGCTTAGAGTGGCTCATGGCACGAGTTGGGCTGCTCTCAGCCTGTGTGAGTGGAAGGGGGTGGGTCTGACTGTGCTGGACCTCTCTCAGCCTGTGTGTGTGTGTGTGTGTGTGTGTGTGTGTGGAAGGGGGTGGGTCTGACTGTGCTGGGCTGCTCTCAGCCTGTGTGTGTGTGTGTGTGTGTGTGTGTGAGTGTGTAAGGGGGTGGGTCTGGCTGTGCTGGGCCTCTCTCAGCCTGTGTGTGTGTGAGTGTGTAAGGGGGTGTGTCTGACTGTGCTGGGCCTCTCTCAGCCTGTGTGTGTGTGTGTGGAAGGGAGTGGGTCTGACCGTGTTGGGCTGCTCTCAGCCTGTGTGTGTGTGTGTGTGTGTGTGTGTAAGGGGGTGTGTCTGACTGTGTTGGGCTGCTCTCAGCCTGTGTGTGTGTGTGTGTGTGTGTGGAAGGGAGTGGGTCTGGCTGTGCTGGGCCTCTCTCAGCCTGTGTGTGTGTGTGTGTGTGTAAGGGGGTGTGTCTGACTGTGCTGGGCCTCTCTCAGCCTGTGTTTGTGTGTGTGTGTGTGTGTGTAAGGGGTGGGTCTGACCGTGTTGGGCTGCTCTCAGCCTGTGTGTATGTGTGTGTGTGTGTGTAAGGGGGTGTGTCTGACCGTGCTGGGCTGCTCTCAGCCTGTGTGTGTGTGTGTGTGTGAGTGTGTAAGGGGGTGGGTCTGGCTGTGCTGGGCCTCTCTCAGCCTGTGTGTGTGTGTGTGTGTGTGTGTGAGTGTGTAAGGGGGTGTGTCTGGCTGTACTGGGCCTCTCTCAGCCTGTGTGTGTGTGTGAGTGTGTAAGGGGGTGTGTCTGACTGTGCTGGGCCTCTCTCAGCCTGTGTGTGTGTGTGTGGAAGGGAGTGGTTCTGACTGTGTTGGGCTGCTCTCAGCCTGTGTGTGTGTGTGTGTGTGTGTGTGTGTGTGTGAGGGGGTGTGTCTGACTGTGCTGGGCTGCTCTCAGCCTGTGTGTGTGTGTGAGTGTGTAAGGGGGTGGGTCTGGCTGTGCTGGGCCTCTCTCAGCCTGTGTGTGTGTGTGTGAGTGTGTAAGGGGGTGTGTCTGACTGTGCTGGGCCTCTCTCAGCCTGTGTGTGTGTGTGTGTGTGGAAGGGAGTGGGTCTGACCGTGTTGGGCTGCTCTCAGCCTGTGTGTGTGTGTGTGTGTGTGTGTGTGTAAGGGGGTGGGTCTGACTGTGTTGGGCTGCTCTCAGCCTGTGTGTGTGTGTGTGTGTGTGGAAGGGAGTGGGTCTGGCTGTGCTGGGCCTCTCTCAGCCTGTGTGTGTGTGTGTGTGTAAGGGGTGGGTCTGACCGTGTTGGGCTGCTCTCAGCCTGTGTGTATGTGTGTGTGTGTGTGTGTGTGTGTGTGAGTGAGTGGAAGGGAGTGGGTCTGTCTGTGCGGGGCCTCAGCCTGTGTGAGTGGAAGGGGCTGGGTCTGACCGTGTGAGTTTTGCCCGGGTCCTGCACCTATCCCTTGACTTGGTTTCCTCTTGTGTCACATGGAGATTAGCATGCTCCTTTCCGGTGTCCGTGTGGGGGTGGGGGTGGGGGTGGGGTGGGCTGGGGTAGCCCGTGAACTCCCCATGTGCAGCCTGGCCTCTACTGGGGAGTTTACAAATGGTAGCCACCGGTGCTGGCGCCATGGTGCACTGGGTTAATCCTCCGCCTGTGGTGCCAGCATCCCATATGTGTGCCGGTTCGAGTCCCAGCTGCTCCCCTTCCGATCCAGCTCTCTGCTGTGGCCTGGGAAAGCAGTAGAAGATGGTCCAAGTGCTTGGGCCCCTGCACCCATGTGGGAGACCCAGAAGAAGCTCCTGGCTCCTGGCTTCAGATCGGTGTAGCTTCGGCCATTACAGCCATTTAGGGAGTGAACCAGTGGACGGAAGACATTTCTCTCTGTCTTTCCCTCTCACTATCTATAACTCTACCTCTCAAATAAATAAATAAAAATCTTAAAAAAAATAATAACAAATTGTAGCCACCGATTTAACCACCTGATTGGGCTCCGAGAGGGAAGTGGCCCCGGCCCCAGCTCCCCTCTCATCCACACAAGATGCCTGTCTGTTCAGTGATGAATGTTTTATGAGAGACTGAGAAGGGCTCTTCATGTGGATTTATTTCTTCAGCACTGCCTCACGCCTGTTCACGCGTGATAAGTTCACTTGGTGGAGGCTGGAGCCTCTGAATTCTAAGAGATACGTAAGTTATTGGCATTTTCCTCTATTTTTAAAGTCTCCTGGATCTACAACATGTCCACTGAGCGGTGGCATTCACCCCAAGGAGAAGTCTACCTGGGAAACTTGGTGGCATCAGGTGGCGTTTGTTGAATGTTTCTCAGCCCCGGGACTGTGCTTGGTGACCTTTGACCTTATGTGGAGTACATATGACATCGTCAGAGCAGCTGGGAGCCGCGAGGGTGGTTATTCCCCCATTTTACAGGTGGGAACAGTGAGGCCCTGGGAAAGGCTCTCGTACTCAGTGTCAGATCTGCAGGGGAGGTGGGCTGGGAACGCGGTCATGGACTGTCACCAGCCAAAAACATGGAGGTCACTGTCACTGCTCTGGCCCACATCTCGGGCAGCAGCCCCTGACAGCAGGGCCATGGCCTGTACCGTGGTCCCCACCTCTCCAGGAAGTCAGTTTACGTCACTGGAAAGCGGTGCCGTCAGCTCTGCGTTCTGCCTGCAGACGTTGGGCGGTGCCATTTCTCTGTCCACCGTCTGACGTCGCCTGTCCCTGTCCTGGAGTGAGATTGTGCAGTTCCTCTGTGGGAATTGGTTATGGGAAGGCTTCCTGGCCTGCCGCTCAGGCGCTGCCGTTGCGTTCCGCAGCCGCTTACTTGCTGCCCTTTGGGGGAGAACGACCCGGAAGCAGTCGAATCCACGCCAGCCCCAGGCAGTCTTTCAGGAACTGACAGTCCTGGTTCTGGCTGCTCAGTGCGGAGGGCGAGGGCCTGTGCCGTCCAGCCCAGGAGCCCCAGAAGTGGCCGGCGTGAATGAGGCGCACTGCAGTGCTAGGGGCACACCAGACTAGGGTGAAAGAGAAGGGGGCCATTCTTCTAGTAACTGCGTGTTGGAAGGATAATGTTTCACGTAGACGGAGCTAATTACTGCTCTAAGATTATGTCATTTCTCCCTGGTGGGTGCTGGCCAGAGAGTCCACACCCTCCGGGGAGCTGGAAGAAGAGGCTGGAGAGTGCAGTTTTCTCGCACCAGCTCCCTGGGAGTGGCGTGACCATTCTGTTAGCCCCAGAAGCCCAGACCAGAGCACCCCAGCAAAGGAGCTCCTGGTGAGTCACCCGCGACTCGTGTTGGTGCCCCTGAGAGTTGCATTACAAACCTTATAAACCGCCCCAGCCACGTGTCTGATCACTACCACCCGCTGGTGTAAATTGAATGCTGCAGTTGTTAGTTACTACAGAATTGATTCATTGATCTTTTTGTCTGTGTTTGATAACAAGCAGTTATTTAATTTTTTTTAATTTTTTTTTTTTTGACAGAGTGGACAGTGAGAGAGAGAGAGAGAGAGAGAGAGAAAGGTCTTCCTTTGCCGTTGGTTCACTCTCCAATGGCTGCTGTGGCTGGCGCACTGCGGCCGGCACACTGCACTGATCCGATGGCAGGAGCCAGGTACTTATCCTGGTCTCCCATGGGGTGCAGGGCCCAAGCACTTGGGCCATCCTCCACTGCACTCCCTGGCCACAGCAGAGAGCTGGCCTGGAATTGGGGCAACCGGGACAGAATCCAGTGCCCTGTACGGGACTAGAACCCAGTGTGCTGGCGCCACTAGGTGGAGGATTAGCCTAGTGAGCCGCGGCGCCGGCTTATTTAATTTTTTTAAAGATGTATTTATTTATTTGAAAGGCAGACCTACAGAGAGAGAGAGGGAGAGAGAGAAATCTTTCATCTACTGGTTCACTCCCCTAATGGCCACAATGGCCAGGGCTGGGCCAGGCTGAGGCCAGGAGCCCAGATCGCCATCTGGGTCTCCCATGTGTGTGGCAGTGGCTCGCATACTTGAGCCATCTGCTACTGCTTTCCCAGGCGCATTAGCAAGGATCCAGATCAGAAGCGGAGCAGCCAGGACTCCAGCTGGCGCCCGTATGAGATGCTGGCGTTGCAGGTGGCGACTTAACCCACTGTGCCACACTGCTAGCCCCAGTCATTTGATTTCACTGTGTACCAGTTATTACACTAAGTGCCAGATTCCAGGATGAAGAAGCATTGATGCTTGTTGGGATTTCAAGGGCCCAGTAAGTTGAACCCTTTTTTCTCCCCAGAATTCAGAAAATTAGAAAAGAAGACAGTATAGACAGGGACCAAAGTGTTCTCTTTGTGATGTAGCCTTGCTTGAAGAATGAAGTTTTCTCTGCAGGCCAAGTGAGCTTCCCAAGGTCGAGTCCCACCCCTCCGCTGTGAGCACCCCACAGTGAGACGCTTCCCCCGCAGTCTCACCTCCTCTTCCCGTCCCTGCGTCCCAGAGGTGCAGACATGGGTGGATTTCCCTCCCTCCAGCTACTCCTGTATGCCTTTGTTGCTGTGGATTTGTTTCGAGAGGAGGAGCGTGGTGGGGGCAAGAGGTGCGGAGTCACCACACAGACCGTGGGAGCTGGTCTGCAGGCCAGAGGCAAGCAGCCCACAGACTCATTTATTTCATTTGGTACAGCAGCTTATATAGCTGAGGCAGCCAATCCGGTCAAGGGGCGGTCTATGTTGTAACCAATCACTGCCTGTTGCCAGGCAGGCTCCTTTGCCAGGTGGGTCCCGAAGCCATTTCCTGAGTAACTGATGCTCGCTTGCCAGCGCTATCTTGGCACGGCCTTCTCGTTCCACCACATCTCTCTGCTTCCCTAAATAGCAGAACTCCTTGAAAGACGTGGCTAGACTCTGGCCACAATTCCCTCCTGTTTGTTCTTTATTTCCTCCCAGCATTTCATTTTGAGAAAAATGCAAGCCTATAGAAAGCTGAAAGAATTTTTTAAAATTTATTTGAAAGAGTTACAGAGAAGCAGATGCAGAGAGATAGAGAGGTCGGTCTTCCCTCCACTGGTTCACTCCCCAGGTGGCTGCAATGGCCAGATCTATGCCAATCCAAAGCCAGGAGCCAGGAGCTTCTTCCGGGTCTCCCATGCAGATGCAGGGGCCCAAGGACTTGGGCCATCTTCCACTGCTTTCCCAGGCCATAGCAGAGAGCTGGATCAGAAGTGGAGCAGCCAGGACTCAAACCAGTGCCTATATGGGATGTCAGCTCTGCAGGCAGCGGCCTTACCCACTACGCCACAGCACCAGCCCCCAAAAGAATTTTACAAAACAAAAATTCATACACCACATCTAGACTCATCAGCTGTCAGACTGCCACATTTGCTTCCTCTCCCTTCTTCCCTCTCAGTGATGCACACTTTTTTTTTATTTTACCAAACCAAGGGAAAGTTGTAGACATTGTAACACTATGTCTCTTAAGAACAAGGACAGTTTCCGGCAGAAGTAGCTACAACTTCATTATCACATCTGAGATATGTAACATTAACGTAATAGTGGCTCTGTGATCAAATTCCCCTAATGATGTTGTTCTAGCTCGTGTGTGTATGTGTGCATCAGAGACAGAGAGACATGACAGACATCCACAGTCCAGTGAAGGGTCACACACTGCACTTGGTTGTTGTGTCTCTTTAATCTATATTTTGAATGTTATCAGAATTGGGAGCGTGTATGCCAGGTATTTTCTGCAGGCAGCGCCCTAAGTTGGATGTGTCTGTTCCCCGTTTACTAAGAGGACAAGGGCGCTGTGTGCTCTCGACACCTTGTCTGTCGCTGGTAGTGATTGGCTCCATCAGGTGGTTAAGGTGCTGTCTGCCAGCTGTCTCCAGCGCAGTGCACTTTCCCTCTGTAGCTGGCACACGCTGTGCCGGGCAAGTTGAGGCTGGACACACCCCTTCCCTGATGGCTTGGGTGTTCTGTTCCGGGCGGGCGTAAGCTGTTGACTTTTTCTCATTCTTCTAATTTGGCTACCATTCCCCACCCCCACCCCATGCTGTTTTGGTGCCTCTGCAGACCTGGCTGTTGCTGTCTTATTCAGTGTGCTACAGCCCATTATAATCATTCCTTTTGATGTTTGGATTGTTCCGAGCTTAGTCCGAGGGAGCTCTTTCACATCAGCTTCCACGTGGTGTACGTGTCTCCTCAGTCCTCGGACATTTCTCTTTATCACACACAAGATTCCCCAGAATCACCTTGTACTGTCCCTGCCTCCGTCTCCCCAGGGAAATCAGCCTGGGGTCATCCATTTCTTGGAGCCCTGGCTCCTTTTGATGGGAAGTGGCCTTTAGAGACCAAGATCAGGGCACTAAAGTGGCTCCCCCCACTGGAGAGTCACTGTTCTCTGTCCTTTCGGTGAGTGCATCACGTAGCGTGTCCACACGTGCACCACGTAGCATGTTTCAGTCAACAACAGATGCACACGTGGCAGCCTAAGATTCCATTGCCTCGTGACACTGTGGCCATCCTGTCTGTAAGTACACTCCACGGTGTTTGCAGAATGACGAAAGTGCCTGACATGTCTCAGAACTAAGTGACACATGATGTATATTTATATGTTAAAATCTTAACTTCACGCTGATATTTCCCACAGCAACTCAGTACCGAGGCTTCTTACTTCTTCCATGGCTCCACACTTTCATTTCTCTTCCGTCATAACAAGAACTGTGATTCCTGACACTGCAGGTGCAGGAGGGAGGAGAGACTGCAGGAGGAGCCTGTGTCTGAGGGCGCAGGAGGGAGGAGACACCGCAGGAAGAGCGTGTGTCTGTGGGTGCTCACTGTGGGTGCAGGAGGGAGGAGACACCACAGGTGCAGCATGTGTCTGTGGGGGAATGGATTTACTTAAGGTGCAAATATTCTGTTACTTTGACCCTTGATAAAATTGTGTGGTTTCTTGTTTAGAAGAACCTTAGACCTTTGTGTCTAGCCTGTTTCCACTTTTTATTGAAATATATATCATTTACCAGAGAAGCACATATATCCTAACCACAGGTTGCACAGTTTCACAAATTGAACACACTGAAGTAGCCAACTGCAGATCAAAGAGCAGGCCTTACCCACCACCCCAGAAGCCCACTCCCTCGCATCTCCCACAGTTCCCAGCCTGCTGAAGCATAGCCGCTCTCTTGGTTCCCAAAATAATAGGTGGGTTTCGCCTGTCTTCACATATGTGGTGTCACTCAAGATGCACTGTTTTGCGTCTGGCTTCTTTCTGCGTGTTTGTGTAGATGCACAGAATCCCTCCCATGGCTGCGTTGTAGTCTGTTACGGGAAGATGCCTCAGTTTACCCTTCTGCCATCAACTGGAATTTGAGTAGTGCTGCTTTAAATATCCGGGTGTGCGTCCCAGAGTGTGTGCCTAGGAGTGGAGTCACTGGGCTTGGGGGAGACGGCTCAGTGGTGACAGGTGGCTGTCAGTCCGCCTTGCTCTTAGTTCACAGCCCTTGGTATCTGCTATGTTTTTCTTTTTATCTGTTCAGGCTTGTATTTAGCAGTATCTCCTATGGTTTTAACTTATCGTCTCCTGGTGACAGACGGAGTTGAGCACCTTGTCATATATCCGTGGCCATTTAGATACCATCTCTTGATAAGTGTCTGAGTTTGAATCCGTTGTTAATCCTCACCAGTCAGATGTGAACCTCAGGCCAAGGCAAATCTGATTTCTTCCCCAGATGGTCGGTCCCAATGGCCCGGCCTCTTCCTTGCCACCTACCACTGTCACCGCTGCCCATAGCCTGCTGCTGCCGTGGTCCCCACAGGGCGAGTCCAGCTGCGCACTAGGGCGGGTTGGCGGCGTCTCCTCAAGCGTCTTCTCTCTGACCGCACGTCCCACCCTAGGGACGGGCATTTGGCTTGGCAGTTAATGCATCGGTTAGGGCACCTGCGTCCCATTCGCAGCCCCTGGGTTCGATTTCCCAGCTCCAGCTGCAGCTGCTGACCCCGGCTTCCTGCCTTCACACAGACCCTGGGAGGCAGCTCCGGTACTGCCCGCCTGCCACCTACAAGGCAGACCTGGACTGAACTGCAAGCTCCCCGCTGCAGGGCCCCGGCCGCGCGCTCTGTCCTTGCTCTGTCTCTGCCTCTCGATAGATAATGGCAGTTTGCAAATAAATGAATCTTTAAAGTTGCACTCTATGCCACACGCGCACACAGAGTGCGCATGAGGGCGTCACAGTGTGTTTGAAGAGCAAAAGGGGATGCCAGCCTCGTGTGCCCAAGCCTTCAGAAGGCCCGTGTGGATTCGAACACTTCACTGCAAAACGAGCTCGTCTTTTATTTTCAGCCCGTGAATTTCTGAAGACGCCCCCCGCCCCGCCTTGTTCCAGCAAAACATTGCTCCAGCACTGCTTACGTGAGAAAGCACCCCTCAGTGTGTTGCCAAGTGGAGGGAAAAAAAGTAAAACAAAATTTCCGTTCTCCCACATGTGGAGTGAGGAGGGATTTTCAGTTTCTGTGGTATGTGTGTTTTCAGTGCTTAGATCTTTTAACACAACTGTTTTGCCTTTGTTTCTGAAAAAGAAAAGACACACGGGAGGTTGCACCAGCACTGGCAGAGCTGTCGGAGACGCTGTGAGCAAGCGGTAGCACAAGCAGACTCCTCGTGTCACAAGAGCCTCTGGTATTGCGAGACTTCAAATACTGTCTTCCCTCGATTTGGACATGAATAGTTCTAGATTAAGTAAGACAGAAGCTCTTTTAACGTGGAAATGGTTAGAAAAAAATGAAACATCAGGTTGCTTCTGGCTCTCCTCGGCTGCGGCTATTTTTAGCATCTGCCTTATTAAGTGTTGGCAAAGACTGGCGTTGCGATCAGATAGCGACCGTGGCTGCGTGCGTCCAGCGTGTGCTGCATGCCAGGCCCCTGGCTCCGCGCTCCCCGTGCACGCGGGCTCACGATCGGTCCTCACGGCAGTGTGGGGAGGAGGTGGGCCTGTGGTCATTCTGGAACCACACATGAGGAACTGAGGCCAGGCGAGGTGAGACGTTTGTCCAAGGAAGTGGCTGAGCTCGAGTTAGAACGCACGTCGCAGAGCCCAGCCGCTCCTCCCCTCCAGCTGTCGTCCTCACACGCGTGTGCGTTACAGGAGCCGTTCCGGGCCAGCACAGGCCGGGCAATGAGCCACTGCCGGCCACACGGCCACGCGGTTTGTCAGGATTACCCTCCGCCCTCTTGGCTCCTCCTCCGAGTGCTGTGCACCGTGACCTTGGCTTTGTGTGCTTGGTGTTCAGGTGCCCCCGTCCCCGGCGGAGCTAAGCCCTGACAGAAACCACTGCTAAGTTGGGATCCCAGCTGCTTCTACAAGTGACGTTTGAAAGGAGGCCAGCCAGTGTGAGCATTTGTCAGCAGCACGCAGAGCTTGTGTTGGCTGGGGCAGGGCGGGCTGAGGATCTGAGAGTGAGCTACTGGCATCCGGCAGAGGGCTTTGGTGTGACTGTTTTGTTTGGGGTTGTGCTGGGATGTGACTCTGTAAACAGGCTGTGAGGTCCTGCCCACCCTCTCTCTCTGCCAGGGTAGGGATGAGCCCTGCCCCTCCCTCCCCCCCCCCCCCCAGGGTACAGAGGAGCCCGGCCCATCCTCTCCTCTCAGGTGGAGAAGGGCATTTATCTGACAGCCGGATCTGCAGCCTGGGGCTGCCCCAGAAGCTGGCTGCTGTTAGCAGCGTCACAGCCGTTTATATAGAAATTGTGAGCTCATGCGAGCTGCCCTTCCTGTGGAAGAAATGACGAGCAGATGAGTCACTGGGCGTCTCTGAGCCCCTCTGGTGTGACGGCCACCGAGCAGTGGTCCGGGGCGCTGCTTTCCCAGATTCCTTCCACTTGACCTCCCAGGTGGCTTTCATTGGCCACACCAGGACACAGCGGCGTGCGGCACTTGCACGTGAAGGGGTTCTGTTCCCTTTGGTTAGCCGTGGCCGACGCGGGTAGGGCTGGCTCTTAACCGCACTGTAGGTTGTAAAGGGCACAGCAGTGTCTGTAAGGTTAGAGATGGCACAGCTTGAGTATCCGTCACGGGAAGTGCTGGCACCAGTGTTTGAGCTTCCGCGTCGTGGAATATTTGTGTATACATGAGATATCTTGGAGCCGGCACCCGGTTCTAAACAGGAAGTTCATGTGTGTCTCACACGCAGCTTCAGCTGAAGGTAGTGCTGTCCAGTGTTTTTCGTGCGTCTGCATTCTGACTGTGACCCAAGGTCAGATGCAGAATTTGCCCCTTGGGGCTTCGTGGTGGCACTCCGGTCTCAGGTCGTTGAGCTCTCCGATTTCAGACCTTCTGGATGGAGGCTTGTGAGCCTGCACAGAATTCTCCTGTGTCCAGGAGCCACGCAGGAGACTCACGGCAGCATTGTTTGCGAAGGCAGCAGCACTGGAGGTAGCCCAGTGTCTGCTGACGGAACCCATGGGATTTCAGAGCGTTGATAACACATGTATGTAACGCATGTTGAATGTCAGAGCTCCAGTTGAGTCCATGGCAGGAGCCTGAGAACTTTTGTATGTTATCATTTGTGTAAAGGGCACCGCACAGTCTTTATGGTCACAGAAGTAAAGGGTGCAGAGCATGGAAGTCCGACTGTGACTCCTTCAGCTGCACGGGAGTGCATGGCGGCTGCGGTGGAGCCCGCCCTGCTTCTGTCTGGCAGCGGCCAGCCTTGTGCGGCTGTTCACATCACAGTGGAGGGAAAACCCAGCTCTTCGGTCCCACTAAGGCACGTGCAGGTACTTGGTATCCGCAGGGGCCGTCGTGTTAGTGTAGACAGGGACCATTTCCATTTGCAGAAAGCACTAGCGGATAGGCCAGATGGTGGATACGTAGATTCGATTCATCCTCTCTAACTTATAGCAACATATTTCCTTTTATTGTGCTTTGCAGATAATTGCATACTTTTTAACAAATTGAAGGTTTATAGCAGCCCTGCATCTAGCACATTAAAAAAAAATGATTTATTTGAAAGGCAGAAATACAGAGAGAGGAAAAAGAAAAGGTCTTCCGTCTGCTGGTTCACTCCCCAACTGGCCTCCACACCCAGGCTGAGCCAGGCTGCAGCCAGGAGCCAGGAGCCGCTTCCAGGTCTCCCACGTGGGTGCAGGGTCCCAAGCACTTGGGCCATCTTCCGCTGCTTTCCCAGGTGCATTAGCAGAGAGCTGGATCGGAAGTGGAGCATCTGGGTCTCAAGCCGGTGCCCACATGGTATGCAGCACTGCAGGCAGAGGCTTAAACTATGCCACGGTGCTGGCCATTGGGCAAGTCTTACCTGCACCATTTCCCCGACAGATCAGATGATTATTAGCATTTTTGGCAATTTTTTTAAATTAAGACCAGTGTATTTTTTAAAGGACATGATGGTGTGGCACATTTACTAGGCTACAGTGTAACGTAAGCAGCACTTGTATACCCTGGGAAACGGAACAATTCAGCGTTGCTTTCTTGCAGCACTCCCAAGGCATGCTTGTATGTGTTTGCATGTGCTCTCTTAAAATGTTTGTTTTAATTTTAGTGCTAGAAAGTGTGTAAGAAGACACACGTTTAACATCTGAAGTGTGACTTCCTAAATGTGAAAAATCAGGGAGGGACTGGATGGTGGCTGGCAAAGGCCACTGAGCCTGCAGGGTGAGGGAGCGTCTCTTGGCATTGCCCTCCGCCCCAGAAGATGGGTGGGAGAGTGTGTGTGCACGCGTGTGTCTGCATGCTACCTGGAGCTGTCGGCGGGATGACCCTCACAGCAGTGCTCCTGCGGAAGCCACCCCTCGCTCCTCAACACTCAAAGGCGCAGCGTGAGTGACCTTGACACCCCACCCCCCCCCCCCCCCCCCGTTCAAGGAAAGGCGACAGAGAGCCTCCAAGCCAAACTCTGTCCTCGATTTCCAGAGTTGAGACTGTTTGCTCTGCCTGACTTACCACTTCTTGTGCTGAAGCTGGCTGTCTCGTGGCTATTAAAACCCCGAGGGCAGCGGCTTATTGGTGGGCATCTCACTGCCTGTAGATGCTGACCTGAATCCCCAGCTGCGCTCCAGCACAGACGAGAACTGGGGGCTGCGGCTGGCAGAGCAGAGACGGGAGATAAAGCACTTCCTGGGTCATGCTCATCGCTGGGCCGTGATCAGCGCCAGCCCTGCCTGCGTTCACAGGAAGCCCAGACGGTTTTCTGGTGACCACCACACCGCCTCCCTTGCCTGTTCAGTCCCACCGTGGTCTGAACGGCAGGGCTGTGCGTCTGGCCGGCTCCTCCGCCTCATGCCTCCCTCCCCACAGCTCAGGCCGGCAAGTGGTGGAGAAGGTGGAAGTTGGCTCACCCAGCCTGTGGCTGAGAAGATCTTTGACCACCAAAGTAGCCCCGAGGAACTGCATGGACTTCCTGTTTGTGTCTGCTTTTCTGTCGCTGCTGTCAGCCCTCCTTGGCAGGGCGGAAGTAGCACAGATTAGTAAGCTGCTCTAACACCCCATCTAGCTCGGGACCTGCCGTGCCTCCTTGCGGCTCCTAGAGGCCAGCATCAGGAGGGGTGGGACAGGGGCAGCGCCAAGCTCAGCACAGAAGGAGCATTTAAACCAAAGAGGGCGTTGTTGGCCAGGCCTAGGCCCAGGTGGAGCTCACAGTTCAGGCCAACAGTGGAGCAGATCAGGCACAATATTAAATTAGATTGTTGGTGCTACGGGGTAACCTGGCCAACCTCTGTGAGCAGTTGGGAAATAAGAATTTGGTCCACCTTGCTACCATCCAAACTGTATAGCTATGGGGCTGGCGCTGTGGCACAGCGGGTTAAAGCCCTGGCCTGAAGCTCTGGCATCCCATATGGGCGCCAGTTCTAGTCCTGGCTGCTCCGCTTCCGATCCAGCTCTCTATGGCCTGGGAAAGCAGTAGAAGATGGCCCAAGTCCTTGGGCCCCTGCATCTACGTGGGTGGCTCAGAGGAAGCTCCTGGCTCCTGGCTTCGGATCGGCGCAGCTCCGGCCATTGTGGCCATCTGGGGAGTTAACCAGCGGATGGAAGACCTCTCTCTTTGTCTCTACCTCTCTCTGTAACTCTTTCAAATAAATAAAATACATCTTTAAAAACAAACAAACCAACTGTATAGCTCGCTCCCTGTGTTGAGCAGTACCGTGTGCCAGGCACTTGGATAAGTGCAGTGTCTCATTTGATCTACATCACGTCAGCTACCTCTAGAAAGATAAAATCATCAGCCCCATTTTCCAGACAAAGACACCGAAGACTTAGGTGGCATCTAAGTTTCTAACTCCAGTACACCTCCTTTTAGGTACCACTGAGTGACGCCTCTCGCCGTAATTTTGGAGAAGGAAGTGTACACTGTAAATGGAACCACCGTGCCTGGGGGGTGAGGGAGAAGAGGCAGGGCGGGGGAGCGGGAGAAGTCACCCTCCCAGTCAACCTGCTGCCAGTCCCAGGGGTGGCTGTGGACAAACAAGGAGCTGGGGCTGAGCCATGTGCAGCAAGTGAGCCAGGTGCACCGGCCGCCTGCGGGTGTGTGGCCATGTGGCGCGACTAAGAAGGCCTGGCCAGCACACGGCCGCACAGCAGTGTTTGGTGTGACTGCGTGTGAATGAGGGTCAGGGCTGGGCTTTCTGTTGGTGCAGGGTGCAGTGGGCACACGTTTCTCTGATCCTGCCAGGCCTCCTGAAGGTCTTGGACAAAGGAATTGAACCTTGGCCTTAGTAGGTCACATGCAGCAGCGGCGGACAGAGCTGGCCCCGTGTTGTAAAGTGCTTCGTCATTTTATTTGGAGAGGTTGGTTTTGTTGTTTTTAGTATTACTGAAAATATTAATGAGGGAAATGGGTTTTTTTTCTTGTTTTTATTTTTAAAATGACAAATATGTTTTCCATGGCATGGGATCGTGTTTTACTCCTTCATTTTTTCATCTATTCAAGTATTTTCTGTGAATTTCTGCTGCTGGCATCTGACCTAGCAGTAAGACGCCCGCACTGGGGCAGTGTTGTGTTGCAGCAGGTTAGGTCGCCGGGCGGGATGCCTCAATCCCCCATCAGGGGGTGTGGTGGGGTCCCAGCTACTCTGCTTGGAATCAGCTTCCCACCAGTGCACCTGGAAGGCAGCGGGTGATGTCCGAGCACTTGGTCACTGCCATGCACATGGGAGGCCTGGATGCAGTTCGTGACTCCTGACTTTGGCCCGGCCTGGCCCGGCCCTGGCTGTCGTGGGCATCTGGGGAGTGAACCAGCAGATGGAAGATCTTCGCTCTCCTCTGTCTCTCTCTCCTCCTTCCCTCTGCATTTTAAATAGATAGATCTTTAAAAAGAAGGAGAAGCCCATGTTCTAGCTTGGAGTTTCTAGGTTTAATTCCCAGCTTTGGCTCCAGCTCCCAGTCCAGCTTTCCAAAGCCACTGCAGAGCCTGGGACACAGTCATGATGCCTCAGATTAGTTCCTGCCGACCAATGGAAGCCCTGGATTGCATTCCTGGCTCCTGGCTTCCGCCTGGCCCAGCACCATTCCTAGCCAGCATTTAGGGAGTGAACCAGTAGACGGAAACTCTGTCTTGCCCTCCCACCCCACCCCACCGCCGCAAAGCCTGCTGCTTCTCAGGTAGATTGGGGGAGGGGACGCCTCTTTTCCCTGGGGTGTCTTTTGCTTGGTTGATTTGTTTGGCTAGTGGATGCATGTCAAACTGTTCTCTGGGTGAGGCACCCTGTTAGCACTGGGGGAGAGGCATGAGGAAGCAGGCACAGGCCTCAGGAAGCTTGTGTTCTTGGGAGGAAACCAGCTACTGGGATGGCTTCAGACGCTGGAAGGCGTTGTGGTGAGTGGTGAGGTGAGCAAAAACTTGCCCACTGGCTGCTGGGATTTTTTAAACCACTTTTTTGAGATATAATCCACACGTCATGTACCTCACTCACCTCTAAGGTGTTTTTTGTTTGTTTGTTTGTTTTTGGTAACTCACTGCTGAGCAGCTGTCAGCACATTCCACTTTAAGAGTACTCTTGTTCCCGATCAGGATAAGCCCGTGCAGTTCCGTGCCCCTCTCGGCCTGTCCCAGTCTTAGACAACAAGTAGTCTGCTTTCTGCCTGTAGGTCTGCCTGTTCTCTCTGCTTCGGACGAGCAGTCTTTCTGATCGACCTGTCGCTTGACAGGTTTCCAGGGCTTGTCCACCTTACAGCGTGTGCCAGTGCTCCAGTTCTTCTTTGCCAAACTGTACTCCACTGTGAGACGGGCCACATTTGATGGAGGCGCTCACAGGCGTTCGGACATTTGCGTTGCTTCCACCCAGCCGAGTCTTGTGGGTGCGTGTCTCTGTTTCCCTTGGGTACATCCCCAGAGTGGAATTCCTGGACTGTGGGAGGCACTGTCAGGTGTCTTCCAAAGCAGCTGCACCATGGCGCATTCTCACCAGTGATAAGAGTGAAGTGGTAACTTACTTCCTTTTTTTATTATTATTATTTATATATATATATTTATTTTTTGACAGGCAGAGTGGATAGTGAGAGAGAGAGACAGAGAGAAAGGTCTTCCTTTGCCGTTGGTTCACCCTCCAATGGCCGCCGCGGCCGGCGCGCTGCGGCCGGCGCACCGCGCTGATCCGATGGCAGGAGCCAGGTGCTTCTCCTGGTCTCCCATGGGGTGCAGGGCCCAAGCACTTGGGCCATCCTCCACTGCACTCCCTGGCCACAGCAGAGAGCTGGCCTGGGAGAGGGGCAACCGGGACAGAATCCGGCGCCCCGACCGGGACTAGAACCCGGTGTGCCGGCACCGCAAGGTGGAGGATTAGCCTAGTGAGCCGCAGCGCCGGCCAACTTACTTTCTAATGCATTTGTTGGCTTTGAAATATATATACTTATTTGCTTTCTTTCTACTTGGAAAGCAGAGAGAAAGAGATCTTTCGCCCCCTGATTTACTATGCAAATATGAGTAGGAGCCAAGGCTGGGCCAGGAATCTGGAACTCAGTTCATTCTCCCACGTGGGCGGCAGGAAGCCAAATACTTGAGCCGTCACCTTCTGCCTCCTGTGGTGAGCATCCAGGAGCTGGATGAGCAGTGAAGTGGGGCTGGCGCTGTGGCACAGTGGGTTAATCCTCTGCCAGCAGTGCCGGCATCCCATATGGGCGGCAGTTCTAGTCCTGGCTGCTCCTCTTCTGATCCAGCTCTCTGCTGTGGCCTGGAAAAGCAGTGGAAGATGGCTCAAGTCCTTGGGCCCCTGCACCCACGTGGGAGACCGGGAGGAAGCTCCTGGCTCCTGGCTCCTGGCTTCAGATTGGCCCAGCTGTGGCCGTTGCAACCATTTGGGGAGTGAACCAGCAGATGGAAGACCTCTCTCTCTCTGTCTCTCCTTCCCACTGTCTGTAACTCTACCTCTCAAGTAAGTAATAAACAAAATCTTTATTTAAAAAAAAAAAAAAAGGAGAGAGAAGTGAAGGAAGTGGGGCTGAAGCCCGGCAGGCACTCAGACACGAGGCGCGGGTGTGTGCGGCTGTCACTGACCTGCTGTGCCAAACCCTGAGCCTTCGCTGTGGTGTGGGTTTGTGTCTCCCTGATGGCTGGTGCTGCTGGCCATCTCCCATGTGCCTGTGGCCAGTTTGTCGTCTGGAGAAATGTCTGTCCAATCCTTTGCCTGTTTAAAGTTGGATGATTTTTTGTGTTAGATCGCAAGCGTTCTCTGTACTCCAGCGCGCGTCCTCTGTCGGCTCTCTGACCGCGTTTGTTCTCATCCTCTCCCTTCTTCGTGGTGGGTTTCGCCCGGAGTGTTGTATTCTGATGAAGCCCCATCAGTGCTACTTTCTTCTTTCGCCACCTGTGCTCTTGGTGTCGTCAAAGCGCGGCTGCGTTGTGGCGTAGCGTATTAAGCCACCACCTGCCACGCTGGCCCTTCTCAGAGCGGCAGTCCCAGCGGCTCCACTGCCAGTGCAGCTGCCTGCTAACGCACTTGGGAAGACAGCAGGTGACCCCAAAGCTTGGGTCCTTGCCCCCCAGGAACACCCTGGCTTCGTCTGTCCCAGCCCAGGCTGTTGCAGCCATCGGGGGAGTGAACCAGCAGGTGGAAAGTGTCTGTCTCTGTCACTCTTTTTTTCATATAAGTAAGTCTTAAAAAAAAAAAAAAAGAAAGAAAGAAAACATAGTCAAATCTGAAGTCCTCAAAATCTTCTGTGTTTTTTTTTTTTTTCAAACAGTTTCATAGTTTTAAAACCTGCATTTAGATGTTTGACAAATTTCGAGTTCATGTTTGTAAATGGTATGAGATGCATGTGGCTGTCCAGTTGTCATAGTGCCATATTTGAAAAGCTGTACTTACTTATTTGAAAGGTAGAGTTAGAGAGAGAGGGAGAGACAGAGACAGAGAGAGAGACCTTCCGTCTACTGATTTACTGCTCACAATGGCCTGGCTGAGCCAGGCTGAAGCCAGGAGCCCAAAGTTCTATCCCAGTCTCCCACATGCGAGGTGAGAGCCCAAGTAGTTGGGTCGTCTCTGCTTTCCCAGGCACATTAGCCGGAAGCTGCATCAGCAGTGGAGCACGCAGGGCTTGAGCTGGTGCTCGTGTGGGATGCTGGTGCTGCAGGCGCCGGCTCATCCCGCCGCACCACAGCATCCGCCGTCTGTTGAAACGATTGTCCTCCCCATTGGGCAGCCTCGGCACCCGTCTTGGAAGCCGTTGGCTGTAGATGCGTGGGTTGTGTCTGCACTCTCAGGCTGTTCCCTTGACCGCCATGTCTGTCCTGTGCCAGTGCCGTGCTGTCGTGGTTAGTGGGACTTCGCAGTAATAAGTTTTTTTAAAAAAAAGATTTTGGCCGGCGCCGCGGCTCACTAGGCTAATCCTCTGCCTAGCGGCGCCGGCACACCGGGTTCTAGTCCCGGTCGGGGCACCGGATTCTGTCCCGGTTGCCCCTCTTCCAGGCCAGCCCTCTGCTGTGGCCCGGGAGTGCAGTGGAGGATGGCCCAAGTGCTTGGGCCCTGCACCCCATGGGAGACCAGGAAAAGCACCTGGCTCCTGGCTCCTGCCATCGGATCAGCGCGGTGCGCCGGCCACATCGCGCTGGCCGCGGCGGCCATTGGAGGGTGAACCAACGGCAAAAGGAAGACCTTTCTCTCTGTCTCTCTCTCTCACTGTCCACTCTGCCTGTCAAAAAAATAAATAAATAAATAAATAAATAAAAAGATTTTATTTTATTTATTTGAAAGAGTTACAGAGAGAGGTAGAGACAGAGAGAGAGGTCTTCCATCCGCTGGTTCACTCCCCAGATGGCCGCAACGGCTGGAGCTGCGCCCATCCAAAGCCAGGAGCCAAGAGCTTCTTCCAGGTCTCCCAGGAGGGTGCAGGGACCCAAGGACTTGTTCCATCTTCTACTGCTTTCCCAGGCCACAGCAGAGAGCGGGATTGGTAGAGGAGCAGCCAGGACTAGAACCGGCGCCCATATGGGATGCTGGTGCTTCAGGCCAGGAGTAATAAGTTGTTTGTTTGTTTTTGTTTGTTTGTTTGTTTGTTTTGACAGGCAGAGTGGACAGTGAGAGAGAGAGAGACAGAGAGAAAGGTCTTCCTTTTTGCCATTGGTTCACCCTCCAGTGGCCGCTGCGGCTGGCGCGCTGCGGCCGATGCATCGTGCTGATCCAAAGCCAGGAGCCAGGTGCTTCTCCTGGTCTCCCATGGGGTGCAGGGCCCAAGCACTTGGGCCATCCTCCACTGCACTCCCTGGCCACAGCAGAGAGCTGGCCTGGAAGAGGGCCAACCGGGACAGAATCCGGTGCCCCGACCGGGACTAGAACCCGGTGTGCCGGCGCCTCAAGGTGGAGGATTAGCCTAGTGAGCCGCGGTGCCGGCCCTAGTAATAAGTTTCTAGACTGAGAAGTGTAAGTCCTCTGACTTTGTTTCTTAAAGATGCTTTAACTATTCTGGTCTCTTGTATTTTGAGATAATTGTAGGATTTTGTTGTCAATTTCTGGAAAAACAGCCACCTGGGATTCTCACAGGGATTCCTGACCAGTAGATGAGACTGGGGAGGGTTGCCACCCTAACAGTAGTAAGCCATTTGACCCATGAACACAGATTATTCATCCATTTGCTTAAATCATCTCCAATTTTCTTCAGCAATACTTAGTGGTTTTCAGTGTGTAACACTTCGTTTGTTAAAATTATGCCTAAATATATTCTTTTTGATGATAGTGTAAATGAAAACCTTTTAAGATTTCAGCATGTTCACTGCTACTATACAGGAGCACAACCTCGTTTGGCATGTTGGGCTTGTACTCTGTGACCTTGCTGAATTTGTGAGTACTGATAGCTTTAGCGGGTTGCTCAGGATTTTCCATATGTAACATCATGTCATCTACAAATCAAGGTAGTTTTACATCTCCCTTTCCTTTCTTTTTTTGTCCAACTGCCCCCTAAAGAACCTCCGTCACAAAATCAAATCGGCTGGTGAGGACAGACACCTAGTGTTGCTCCTGATCTGAGGGGGAAGTGCGTCATCTTCCACCCTGGTCTAGAGGGCTCTGAACGTCGTGCTTCTAGTCTCTGCTGCCAGCGGGGCCTCACCCCCATCACTTGTTGCTGCTGCTGTTCCCTAAACCAACAAACGAGGAGATTGATTTGAAAAGGGTCTTCCTTTCCAATTCTTTTTTTTGTTTGAACACTTTATTTATTTATTTAAAAGGCAGAGATATAGAGAGAAGGAGACAGACAAAGAGATCTTCCATCACTGGCTCACTCCCCCAGTAGCCACAAGAGTTGGGGCTGGTCAGGCCAGAGCCAGGAGCTTTCTCTGCATCTCCACACAGTGCAGGGGCCTAAGTACTTGGACCGTCTTCCACTGCTTTTGTTTTCTCTTTTTATTTATTCATTTGAAAGGCAGAATTACAGAGAAAGACAGAGAGAAAGATGTTCCATCCACTCGTTCACTCCCCAAATGACCAGAGCTGGGCTGATCTGAGGCCAGGAGCCAGAAGCTTCATCCATGAGGGTGCACCCTGCCATGTGGGTGCAGGGGCCCAAGTGCTTGGGCCATCTTCTACTGCTTTCCCAGGTCCATTAGCAGGGAGCTGGATTGACAGTGGAGCAGCTGGGACTCAAACCGGCGCCCGTATGGGATGCTGACACTGCAGGTAGAGGCTTAACCTTTTCCTTCGGTCCCATCCAATTTTTTTTTAAGATTATTTATTTATTTATTTGAGACACAGTTAGAGAGAGAGAGAGGAAGAGGCAGAGCTTTCCCATCGCTGATTCACTCCCCAGATGGCCACTAACACTAAGCCAGGCCGAAGCCAGCAGCCAGAAGCTTCATCCAGGTTTCTCACATGAGTGGCAGGGACGCAAACACTTGGGTCGTCTTCCACTTTCCCGGGCCACTAGCAGGAAGGTGGGTGGGAAGTGGAGCAACTGGGACTCAGAGCTGTGCCCATGGTGGGATGCCGGCATTGCGTGCGAAAGCTTTACCAGCTGTGCCACAGTGCCAGCCCCTCCTCTCCGATTCTTCCATCCTGCACTTTGTGATTCTACTTGGATTCTTCGTTCTTAGCCATTTCCGCTGGGCATTGGCAAGATCATCCTACAGACTGTGTAAGCGCACCTAGAAATATCTGCAAGTTCTTTTTCCGTACCCATCTTGACTGCTTTGGCTTCCACAATTCTGAATAACCTAACCGAGATGGGAATAGCAAGACCTGAAGCAGGGGTGCTTGATGGGCCCGTGTTTCCTTTCCTTTGGAATTGAGCAGCCAGGAAAAGGCTGGTTTGAGGACACTGCTCGTTTCCACGGACGGTCGGGGAACCGCCGCTTCTTCCCGCCCTGCCCACTAACCATCATCATCCTCTGTGTTTTCAGACTCCCAACGTTCTCACCTCTCTTCCTTCACCATGAAGCTGATGGACAAATTCCACTCGCCCAAAATCAAGAGAACGCCGTCCAAGAAGGGGAAGCCGGCCGAGGTGTCTGTGCGGATCCCGGAGAAGCCTGTGAACAAGGTACGTGGACACCGCCGGGGCGCAGGACGATCGCTGCTGCTTGTCCGGCCGTGGTCGCAGGCGAGGCCTGCGGTGAGAACAGTGAGGGTGCTGCGTGACGTCCTGTCCGCCAGTCAGGCTCAGCCGGCTGCCGTTCTCCTCTACCAGCCGTGGGCGTTGAAAACAGCTCGGCACACTGCTCGCCTGTGCTGCCTCCCGCCCCAGGGAGCCCCGCAGTGCCCAGGCACACACGCACGGAGACGTTTCTGACGTCCGAAGTGTCCGTCATTCTGGCGTAGGGTCCATGGGATGGAACGTGCAAACCCCTCAAAAGCCAGCCACAGGTGTCCTGGAGCACTAGTGACCTGCACAGGGCCAGTCCAGCCAGATCGTTCAAGCAGCTGTTGGTTTCCCTCAACCCCTCCCTTCAGCCTAAAATGGCCATGTGAAGCTCTGTAGGAATCCAGGTTTCCTCTCTTCCAGGAGGCAGCACACAGATTTCTACCAGAGGGCTACCCTAACCCCTTGGATCTGGAGCAGCAGGCAGTAGAATTTATGTCCACCAGTGCTGTGGCTTCCAGGTCTCAGAGGCAGAAGGTCAGTGTGACATTGAGAACGACGGGGTTTGCCTTGCCGTCTACTGTAGAATCTGGGTCCATGGTTTTGGGGATGGAGAAGAAGCTATTGCAATACTGTCGTGTTCAGTCGGGTGGTGACGGGGCCAACTCCTGCAGGAAAGAGCCAAGGGGCCTTGGATAAACCTGAGTCTACCCGAGCCCCCGTGGTCTTTGGAGCGAGCTCAGAACTCCGTGGCAAAGGCTTGGGATCCTTTCTGGGTTGGTTTGGGTGTGCTGCGTGGGTCCGGCGGGTTGCAGGGAAGTGGGCGAATCTCCTCTCTCAAGGGCAGCTGTTCCTCTCTTGAATCGCTGTGATGCTGAGTAGTTTAGAAAGGGGAAGGCTTCTGGAGCCACGGGGTGCTCCCTTAGCCGTCGCACGGGGCTCGTGGGCCTGGGCTGCTGTGGCCCCGTGCGCTCAGAGCCCGTGGCACCCTCTGTGGGCTGACGCCGAGTGAGCGTTTCCTTGGCTCCCGCTTACCTGGTCTTCACAGCAGCCCTGACAGTGAAAACTCGGGAGAGGGACCTGCCGAGTCTGTGGAGCTGAGTCAGCGTTCAGCCCAGGTCCCGGCGAAAAAGAGCTGAGGTCAAGATTCGACGCAGTCTGCCGAATTCTCACGGCGCTGTTTCTTCTCATAAAGAAAGCCAGTTTATTTCTTAACGTCTCGTAAATCTAAATATCAGCCCGACTCATTACTATCCATGAGAACAAAATCAGACTTAGCAAAGTGGAATAGAAACAAGCCTGTGGACAGCCCTTCGCCTCCGGAGGTTGTTCAGAGCATAGTTTATGGGAGCACTGTCGCGACGGCCGTCAGCTAACGCGGCTGCCGAAACACGGCCCTGTCGGTTAGGCAGAATTCTTGCATTTTGAAACGCACCTATTTTTTATTTTAATGTTGGCCAGCAGAACGTCTTAAAATTCTGGTTCGAAGTTGGGGAAACAAAGGTCTTAACTCAAAAAGCCTTTTGTTGGATCACAGTTTTTCCTAACCCATCTGTCAATAAAAGGAGGCCAGAGAGCAAGAGGGAGCTATCCCGTGTTTGCCGGGTTGATCCTGCGTTCTAGGTTGGAGATAAGGGGCGAAACAGAAGGTCAGGTCTGGGCCGCATTATTCTTTTTCATTACAGAGGTTGCTCCGTGGATAGCAACAGAACAAAGCTGTTAGTAGATGCTTACTCTGAACCGCCTGGACCAGGGCGAGGTGACAGCTTACACTCTCCTTGGAGTTGAACGTGAACCCTGATACAGAACTGTTCAGCCCCTCGGTTCTAGGTTTTTCCCCCTCTTTATTCATTATTCCAAGAGAAGTCATGCAGGAAAATTCAGTGCTGAAGTACCCCTCACTTTGTGGGGTGCCCGCACATAAATGCCAGGGTGGCCAGCAGGGGGCTCCAGCAGGGGCCGTGGTGTCTAGTGGGTGGGAGTCAGGGACGGCAAACATTCCGTGATACCCAGCACAACTACCCCAGCAGGAAGTATCCGCCCCCGATGTCAGTAGTTCCCGGGCTGAGAAAGCTTCCCGTGGCAGGGGACGTCCGTGGGATCCCCCCCCAAGGAAGAGTGTCACTGCCCTTCTGCGAGGCTGTGTGCTGTCATGTGCTTGGGACAGTGAGTACCACCTGTTGCTTGGCGGAGGTCCCCAGACAGACCTGGGAGTACCGGGTCTCTGCCACGGTTTTCATCTGGGAAACCTCATGGTGGGCCTGTCCTTCACGGCTCACGAGCTGCGTTACGTCACCGCTTGGCGAGCATTTGCATCTGCGTTCTCGTTTCACCCCAGGTCGTATGCTTGGCTCTCTCTGTTTGGTTACATGGAAAACCGAAGCACAGGTAGAGAGGGCACGTTCAGACTCACTGAGGCTCCTCCCAGGGCCCTGTCCTGGCGGCTTCACGCATGCCGTCTCGTTAACCCCTCACCACGCTGTGGGGAAGCTTTGCTTTTTGCCAGTCTGCAGACTCGGCTGGCCGTGGCCCCAGTTGCCTACTCGGAGTCCGTTCTCCCACTTGTACTCTGTTGTCTGCGCGGGCTGGGTCCACTCGGATGCAGTGCTGGTCTCAGGTCCTCCTGCACGGATTTAACAACTCCGCGAATGCTGGAGTGAAGTGAGTCTTCCTGCCTCTTCTTAACAAGCTTGGCCACGAGCTGCGAGGCTAACGTGGTAGAGAGGCACGCCACTGCGAGGGTGGCCACACTTAGTGCTGTTAGAAATGGCCTGGGAGGGCTGCTTCCCATCTCCGAGGGCGTCTGGACAGAGAGGGGGTCCTGGGGCTCTGAGTGGATTCTGAAAGGATTTCCCTTTCCCCTCTGAAGATTTTTTTTTTCTTTTAAGATTTATTATTTGAAAGTCAGAGTTAGAGAGAGTGAGAAATCTTCCGTCCACTGGTTCACTCCCCAGTTGCCTCAACAACTGGAGCTGGGCCAGTCCAGAGCCAGGAGCCAGGAGCCTCTTCTGGGTCTCCTCCATGGGTGCAGGGGCCCAAGGTCTAGGGCCACCTTCTGCTGCTGTCCAAGGTGCATTACAGGGAGTGGAGCCGCTGGGACTCCAGCTGGTGCCTATGTGGGATGCCTGTGATGCAGGTGACCGCTTAGCCCAGGAGGCCACAGCGCCGGCCCCTCCAGTCTCAGTTCTGTCGCTACATCTGTGTTACGCTGGGCTCGAGCTCCGCCACCTGCCACCAAGCCTCACTTTGTTCACTTGTGAGGTGCTAACAGTGTCTGCCTCCCGGGTGGTAGCCATGGGTGTGGAATGGGTAGCGTGGTGGGTGACCTCAGCTCCCAGTGAGTGGTGGCTGTGTTCCTGCCCCTCCTTCCCTTCCACACTCTTGTTTTCTGTGGCCGCCTTTGCTTTGTCGTCAGCAGCTGTAGTCTGATGTCGTGGGGGTGTCTTCTCATCATGTGAGCTTCTTCTTTTCGCTCTTTAATTACACAGGCAGGTGCTGGCCATCCACTCTGCACTTAAGGAGCCTGAAGTCCCCTGGTCCCCAAGCCCAGGCCTTCCCCAGGCACTGAGAGCTTTGAGTGTCCAGGCTTGGGCGGACCCGGCGACGGCGACTCCTCCCCCACCCTACGGTTTCGTGGCTGGGCAGCTCTAGCACCAGGCCCCTGCCCCGGGTCTAGCCAGCACTAGGTCAGTGCTGTGACTGCTGGCTGCATTTTTAACAGTGGAAGGGCTAGGGGCCTGCACAGCACTCAGAGACCATCAGCTGTGGGGTGGAATTTTCTGGAGGCTCACGGGGGCAGCCTGACCCCCCTGAGTGGTTGGCTGCTTCATTAAGAGCTCAGGGTAACCCGGCTTAAACGCTGAGGCGATCTTCCTGCACCGATGGAAGGACTCTCTTTTCACCTGACACGCCTGGCCCCTTTCAAATGCCTGCCACTCCGTCCCCTCTTACACACCTGCTGACGGTTCTGTTCCCTCCCAGGCTTCTCACAGCGCCACGGCATGGCCCTCCTCTTGCCAGGCTGACCCTGGCTTCAGCCGCACTCACTGCCCACAGCACGGAGCTTCCGGATTCCTGGGCTCCTCCGGCCGTGGGCGGGGACAGAGAGGCAGGGAGCCCTTGTGCCAGAGGTGGAGGAGCAGCTCCTGGCCTCTTGGAGACAGACAGTGAATAAGCAAATAGGTGGTGAGAGGAGAAAGATAAGGCCAGGCCAGAGGGGACCCAGAGACGGAGATGAGGCAGGAGCGCCCCTCCTCCCCAGGGAATCCCTCTCCTTGGATGGAGATGAGACAGGAGGGCCCCTCCTCCCCAGGGAATCCCTCTCCTTGGGTGGAGATGAGACAGGAGCGCCCCTCCTCCCCAGGGAATCCCTCTCCTTGGGTGGAGATGAGACAGGAGCGCCCCTCCTCCCCAGGGAATCCCTCTCCTTGGGTGGAGATGAGACAGGAGCGCCCCTCCTCCCCAGGGAATCCCTCTCCTTGGGTGGAGATGAGACAGGAGCGCCCCTCCCCCCCAGGGAATCCCTCTCCTTGGGTGGAGATGAGACAGGAGCGCCCCTCCCCCCCAGGGAATCCCTCTCCTTGGGTGGAGATGAGACAGGAGGGCCCCTCCTCCCCAGGGAATCCCTCTCCTTGGGTGGAGATGAGACAGGAGGGCCCCTCCTCCCCAGGGAATCCCTCTCCTTGGGTGGAGATGAGACAGGAGCGCCCCTCCCCCCCAGGGAATCCCTCTCCTTGGGTGGAGATGAGACAGGAGCGCCCCTCCCCCCCAGGGAATCCCTCTCCTTGGGTGGAGATGAGACAGGAGGGCCCCTCCTCCCCAGGGAATCCCTCTCCTTGGGTGGAGATGAGACAGGAGCGCCCCTCCTCCCCAGGGAATCCCTCTCCTTGGGTGGAGATGAGACAGGAGCGCCCCTCCCCCCCAGGGAATCCCTCTCCTTGGGTGGAGATGAGACAGGAGCGCCCCTCCCCCCCAGGGAATCCCTCTCCTTGGGTGGAGATGAGGCAGGAGCGCCCCTCCTCCCCAGGGAATCCCTCTCCTTGGGTGGAGATGAGACAGGAGGGCCCCTCCTCCCCAGGGAATCCCTCTCCTTGGATGGAGATGAGGCAGGAGCGCCCCTCCTCCCCAGGGAATCCCTCTCCTTGGGTGGAGATGAGGCAGGAGCGCCCCTCCTCCCCGGGGAATCCCTCTCCTTGGATGGAGATGAGGCAGGAGCGCCCCTCCTCCCCGGGGAATCCCTCTCCTTGGGTGGAGATGAGACAGGAGGGCCCCTCCTCCCCGGGGAATCCCTCTCCTTGGGTGGAGATGAGGCAGGAGCGCCCCTCCCCCCCAGGGAATCCCTCTCCTTGGGTGGAGATGAGGCAGGAGCGCCCCTCCTCCCCAGGGAATCCCTCTCCTTGGGTGGAGATGAGACAGGAGGGCCCCTCCTCCCCAGGGAATCCCTCTCCTTGGGTGGAGATGAGACAGGAGGGCCCCTCCCCCCCAGGGAATCCCTCTCCTTGGGTGGAGATGGGACAGGAGCGCCCCTCCCCCCCAGGGAATCCCTCTCCTTGGGTGGAGATGAGACAGGAGCGCCCCTCCCCCCCAGGGAATCCCTCCCCTTGGGTGGAGATGAGACAGGAGCGCCCCTCCTCCCCAGGGAATCCCTCTCCTTGGGTGGAGATGAGACAGGAGCGCCCCTCCTCCCCAGGGAATCCCTCTGCCTGGTGCATAGTCTGCCTTGGGGAGCAGCCACAGGGATAGTCCAGGTCTTGGAGAGTGGCTGACCATGGTTGATCACATTCCTGAATACACTTTCTTTTGATTCTCCTGTGGAATAAAAACCTCCACTATTGTAAATTTTTTTAAAATTTAAAATGACATTCCCCATCATTTTAGAAGAAAAGAACTATTGTTCATAATGACTTTTTATTAGAATCACATCTTTTTTGTGTATTCCTAGATTATATGTAACTGTCTTGAAGTCATCTTCTGGCCCTCCGTTGTTTTGGTTTAGCCTCTCTGAACTTCAGAGAGCCCACCAGTGGCAGTTCTCACACACGCACGCACACACATGCACACCTCTTTAATTCACACAACACCTGCAGTTGATCCTGTTTGAGTCGGCTGTCCATCTTTGGGTTTATTCCATAGATTTCACTTTTTCCTTTTTTTTAAAGATTTATTTATTTATTTGAAAAGTAGAGTTACTTACACACACACACACACACACACACAGAGGTCTTCCATCCACTGGTTCACTCCCCAGTTGGCCGCATTGGCCAAAGCTGAGCCAATCCAAAGCCAGGAGCCAGGAGCTTCTTCCGGGTCTACCACGCAGGTGCAGGGGCCCAAGGACTTGGGTCATCTGCTGCTGCTTTCCCAGGCCATAGCAGAGAGCTGGATGGGAAGTGGAGCAGCCGGGACTTGAACCAGCACCCATATGGGATGCTGGCGCTTCAGGTGGCAGCTTAATGCGCTTCGCCACAGTGCTGGCCCCGCCCATAGATTTCTCTTGCTTTACCTTCTTCCCCTGCTTGCCAGCTGGGACTTGGGTCTCTGAAATTAGGAGCAGAAGAGGGGGCGGTTGGAAGAGGGAGTAAAGAGGGTGTGGACACCTGTTGGCTGGAGCCTAAGGTCTCCACGCTGAGGAAGAAGAGCGTGGGTGGTGGTGTGGATGCTGGCAAGTGCAGGGTCCCTGTCTTCTCTTCCTCCTGGCTGGGCTTTCCTCAAAGCAGAGCCCCCCGGTGCTATGGGCATCGCTGCCTGAGCGGAAACGGGACTGTTGCCACCTGCTGCGCGTCCTCACCCGTTCACCCCGAGCGTCCCGCCCCTCTCACCAGGGCACTTCCAGATCCTTTGGGTATAGCTCATCATTGCACCCAGGGAGCTGCTGCGCCGGGATGGCCTTGTGGGAGTCGAAGGCGTCTTAGGGCCCTGGGTCTGCACCCTCACGCCCTGTGCAGCCGTCGCAGCCCCTCAGAGCTTTGAGAGAAAGGCCTGGGCTTCTGGAGACGTCTGCCCAGCTGTGGCCGAGACCCGGCCTAATCAGTCCTCCGCGCACTTCCTGGGGTTAGCAGTGCTGCCTCGGTGTGGGTTAGGAAGAGAAGTGGTTGTCAGGACCTCGGGGCCTGGGAAGGGAATCCGGGAATTTCTAAACACCCCTTTAGGCCCTCGGCCTTCAAGACGAGCCTCTGTCTCCCGATGGTGGTCCTTAGACAAACAGTCGGGCTCGGTTCCGGCAGCAAGAACCTTTTCCACTTGCATCAGCCTCAAGCTAGCTCACAGGAAACTGTATTTTGCTTTTTAAAAGTAGCTCTTTAATTTCTCTCCTCCCTCCTATGCGCAACACTCCCTTGCAGAATCTGAGCTGGCTGGAGGAGAAAGAGAAGGAGGTTGTCAGTGCCTTGCGCTACTTTAAGACCATTGTGGACAAAATGGCCATTGACAAGAAGGTCCTGGAGATGCTTCCGGGGTCGGCCAGCAAGGTGCTGGAGGCCATCCTGCCCCTGGTGCAGAGCGACCCGCGCATTCAGCACAGGTGAGTTGCTAGGTCCCGGCTGGGTGAGAGCAGGGGAAAGCCTGGGTGCCTCTTGTTGCGGGGGCACTAGGAGTCCAGCTGCCCCTCGACGTCAGCCCGAGCGGAGGTCGTCATGACTCCTGACCTGACGCTGAGGTGGGACGCTGCGGTCCTCACACGTTCTCCCAGTGCCCTTAGTCACTACCTCGTCACCACTGTGTGCCACGCCATCAGTCCTCCCCGGAGCTCAGAGCTCTCAGCTGCCAGGTGATCAGGCCAGAAGAAGCAGAGAGGACGCCTGCTGGAGCACGGGACGGGGAAAGACAGCCGTGCCACACCAGGGCCTCCGGAACGGTGAAGAAGGCAGTGCAGGGCGGGGAGCGGGAGTCGGGCTTTGTCCTGGCAGCTCTCACTGGGCAATGCTCTTACTGCTGGCGTGCGAACAGTGTGCCCCGTTGGTTATTAAGTATGAAAAGGAAAACAGCATGGAACAGACTCTTAGATGAAAGCCTAGCGGGAACCTGGTATTTGAGAGGCTGGCAGATAGTTAGTTTTTCTTCCACAGTACCTGTTCAGGAAAGTGCATCTGTTCCGATTCCCTGAGACGGCTTAACGTTTGTTTAGCCCTGTGAGCTCAAGCTCTATGAAGGGCTTTCAGAACTTGGCGGTGAGGTAGCTGTTCTAGGAGGTAAAGCAAGCTGTGTCTTTACTTCTGTGAAACTCTCTGCCCCCAGGGCGTGCACCCTGGAGTTTCAGCCGAGCCCCGGGGATTGGCCAGAAGCTCACTGGCACTGACCGGTGGTGGACAGAGCACTGGTGTGGCTCAGTCCTGCAGTGCCTTCCCTGGTCAGGCCAGAGCCCAGCTCGGCTCCTAGAAGGCCCCAGCACTGCTCTCTCTGGAGCAGACATGGCTGGTGTGCCACAGTCAGGTGCGCGGCTGGATTTTTTTTTTTTTTTTCAATAAAATATTCCCATGTACCTATTCTCTCTCTCTCTCTTTTTTTTGGGGGGGGGGGGATTTATTTAATTATTTATTTATTTGAGAGGCAGAGGTTGAGAGATAGAGAATCTTTCATCTGCTGGTTCACCCCCCAGATGGCCACAATGACCAGAGCTGCGCTGATCCAAAGCCAGGAGCCAGGACCTTTTTCTAGGCCAGGTCTCCCATGTGGGTGCAGGGGCCCATCTTCTACTGCTTTCCCAGGCCATAGCAGAGAGCTGGATCGGAAGTGGAGTAGCCGGGATTTGAACCGGCGCCCATATGGGATGCCGGCACTGCAAGCTGCGGCTTAACCCACTACGCCACAGCGCTGGCCCCTTTGTACCTAGTCTCATGTGATGGAGACAAAAGTAGAGAGTTAAAAGCTAGTTGAGAAAATAAGCTCCCCCACCATATGATAAAGAGCTGATTTAACAACATCGAGTGAATTTGAAGAAGGGAAGGTGGCCAGAGAGTTTTGAGTGGCCCGGCTGCACTTCCTGGAGTAGGAGTTACAGAAGCCTGGAGCTGAAGGAAAGCAGGAAGTGGACTGGCAGCGGGGCTGGGGCCGGGGCCGGGGCTGGGGAGGAAGGGAAGCAGAGGACTTGAGGCCCCCGGGCCTGGTGTTCTCGAGGAGGAGAGCGCAGAGTAGTGTGTGGCTGCCCCAGGGCGCTGGGAAAGGACGGTGGTGGCAAGAGGTCGGTCACCTGTCCACCCCAGTCGCTTGGGGACAGTCCAGGGTGGAGTCACCTTGGCTAACTGCTGTGGCTGGCGGCGCGTCGTCCCCCGAGCCGTTGCTTGCTGGAGTGTCAGCCACAGGACGACGGCTGGGGAAGGTGTTCTTACAGTTGACAGAAAGTATTTGTGATCTGTAACCATTTCCTGGAGGAGAAAAGGGAGGTTCCTGGGGGCGGCCGTAGGAACAGTCTAGCATTTTTTTTTTCAGGTACTCCTCTGGCTGAGACCGTTCGAAGGCGTTTCCTTCTGAGATTCTGTTAGGGCAGTGGCGATGGTTTTGTCAGTGTCCCTGCGGCACCGGAAGTCCATCCTGGGGCTCCTCTTGGATCCTTTCTGTGGTGTCCCGCCTCCCGCCCTGCATCGTCTGAGCTGGCCGGGTTCTCCCTCCTCTCCTGCCATCTGGGGCCTCGTGGGGAGGCTCCTGGCTACCCTCCCCTAGTTCCTAGGCCACTCTGGGACTGGCCTCCAACACGGGAGCTGCGTGGTCGGCACCCAGGGGCCTTGCCTTTGCTCTGCTAGAAAGAAGGCATCGCCTGGGCCCCGGCCCCCACCCCCTCTCCTCCCTTTCCTACGTCTCAGTCCCTCGACCCAAAAAGATTTTGCTTCCAAGCTGGTAATGTGAAGAGTGAGCACAACTGCCTCATGGGACTGTCCAGATCTAAGGCAGGTGGGAGTGAAGCGTTAAATAACAAAACCACTGGCCGGCGCCGCGGCTCACTAGGCTAATCCTCCGCCTAGCGGCGCCGGCACACCGGGTTCTAGTCCCGGTCGGGGCGCTGGATTCTGTCCTGGTTGCCCCTCTTCCAGGCCAGCTCTCTGCTGTGGCCAGGGAGTGCAGTGGAGGATGACCCAAGTGCTTGGGCCCTGCACCCCATGGGAGACCAGGAGAAGCACCTTGCTTCTGGCTTCGGATCAGCACGGTGCGCCGGCCGCAGCGGCCACTGGGGGGTGAACCAATGGAAAAGGAAGACCTTTCTCTCTGTCTCTCTCTCTACTGTCCACTCTGCCTGTCAATTTTTTAAAAAAATAACAAAACCATCACCACCCCAGTTTCCGCGTGATTATCGCCAGTACTTTAGCAGTGTGACACCTTGTGGAAGCCCCTACGCTGGGCACAGCCCTCTGGCAGCAGGCGGTTGAAGGAGGCCTCCCCAGGAAGCAGAGCGCGTCCTGCTGCAAGCGCTGTGCCAGGGGCTGAGGGCCCCTCCGGCGCACCCTCTGGCTCCCGCAGCTGATCCCTGGCTGCCTGGGGCCCCTGTGCCAGCTTCCCTCGAGCCCAGTGGCAGTGCTGGAGTTGGGTGTGCTGGCTGCTCTCCGGTTGGAACACGCCTGCAGGAGAATGCATCGACTGGAGAGAGGAGAGCCCTTGGGAGCACTGCTCCCTCCTCGCCTGACTCTGAAGGGCGGCTCGCTGGGGCCCGCTGGGTTCAGGTGTCTGTCTCGCAGGGCTCCGTGTTGAGAGCACATTTAGATCGCATCTTACAACGCAGGCAGTTTCCTGCAGGTGTGTCTAACGCGTCTTCCTGCCTCTTTTTTTCTCTCTCCCTGGGAGTGGACGAGGCAGCAACACAGATTTTCTTTTTGCTTTTCCTCTGTGACAGAACTCTTGAAATAGAAAACTAATTATTCCAAAACTCCTAAGGAAAATTATCCTTCTTTGTTTAAATATATGTAGCAGGAATAGAGGTGTTGTGGGTTTTTTTTGCTGGGTTTTTTTTTTTTTTTTTTTTTTTACAGGCAGAGTGGATAGTGAGAGAGAGACAGAGAGAAAGGTCTTCCTCTTGCCGTTGGTTCACCCTCCAATGGCCGCCACGGCGGGCGCGCTGCAGCCGGCGCACTGCGCTGATCCGAAGGCAGGAGCCAGGTGCTTCTCCTGGTCTCCCATGGGGTGCAGGGCCCAAGCACTTAGGTCATCCTCCACTGCACTCCCTGGCCACAGCAGAGAGCTGGCCTGGAAGAGGGGCAACTGGGACAGAATCCGGCGCTCCGACCGGGACTATAACCCGGTATGCTGGTGCCACAAGGGGGAGGATTAGCCTATTGAGCCGCGGCGCCGGCCAGGAATAGAGTTTTCGTTTTGGCTGCCACCCGAGGCACCCCCACGCACTCGGCTTCTGTTCTGTGCTGTTGGACCGGAAGCCGACACCTTGCCCCTAGCACACACGCACACACCCGCCCGCATCCCCACCACCGTTGCAGTCGTCCTGCCCCTGACTGCCCACTCGAAACAGTCATCATGAGTGCATCTCCCTGACACCGCGGCTGCGGTGAAGCCGAGCCTGTGCTAAGAGTGGTTCCCGTGAAGCACCGATGTGTTTTGGACTTGGGGCCCTTCCTCTGAAGGACCCTGCCTGTCGAAGCCCCGCAGACTCACGGGCTTCCTGTGATGCATCCAAGATGCGTTTTAGTCAAAATAAGAGGCACGTGACGTTTGCCCGAGTCCAGTGACTAACCCGTCGGGGGAGGGGAAGATGGAACATTCCTTGAGAAATGCTGTCAGAATCTGGGGGAGGGATGTGAAGTTTGGGAAGCCTCATTAACTACTGTGATGGAATCTTTGTGTAAACATTTTTAACAGATCAGAATATAAAGTTCCGCGATGTCTTCATTGGATGCAAAGAGGAAAGGTTGGGAGAGAAGTTTCATTTATTAGAAGGAGATGTGGTTTCACAAAATCAGACTGAGAAACTGCTTCTGTGCCCAGTGATGTCTTTTTTTTTTTTTTTAAGTGATGGTTGTGCTTAGTTTTCTGTGTGTGTGTGTTTTGTTTTAAAAAATAAAAAACCTTCTCTTCCTCCTAGCTCAGCCCTCTCCTCCTGCTACAGCCGAGTGTACCAGAGTCTCGCCAACCTCATCCGCTGGTCTGACCAGGTGATGCTGGAAGGCGTGAACTCAGAAGATAAAGAGACGGTGACGACCGTGAAGGGGGTCATCAAGGCTGTGCTGGACGGAGTGAAGGTACGGGGCGTGGGTTCCCGCAGTCCTGGTCAGGGACTCAGGGCGGCTGCCTGCCAGGCGCTGATCCCTCAAGAACTCGTCCGTGAACGCGATCCATGCAGTGAGCGTCCTGCCACGTCTCTGCCCGGCCGCCGCTGGCCTCTCTCAGGACCGGTGCCGTGGCGCTCAGCCTCCGCAGCGCTTGCCCAGAGCCAGAGGAGCAGCGCCGTCAGCCCCGCTGAGCTTGGAAGCCTCAGTGAGTGCTCCCGTGGCCCAGCTCCGACTAGCCAGACAAACAGGAGTGCAGGTGGTTCTTGCCTGGACTGCTAACGAAGCTCCCAGCTGTCAACTGCTACCTTTGCATGTTCTAGAAACTTCCAGGGTTCCTGTAGAAAAGCGGGGTTGAGACGAGTAAGAAATGAAACTCTGCGCTCACTTGCTGTCTGTGATGTGGTCTGCATCTTTGCTCTCCAGGCAAGTCAGAGACACAATTAGGAAATTAGGAGTCATGGTTAAGGTGGGAAACAGCGACCATGGGCGGTCTGGGCCCAGGGGACAGACGCCCGCTGAGAAGTGAGTCCTAGGGGATGAGGAGCAAGACAGGCTCTGGCCCACGAAACAGGTGGGACCCTGTCAGGAGGTAGGGCTGTGGGCCGCGGAAATGCTTCATGCAGTGCAAAGAGGCGGCCAGCCCTGGAGCCTGGCTCGGTCAGAACCCCAAGGTCACCATTTCCTGTTCTCTGAACTTGAACAGTGCACTCGGTGCTGTGTGCCTGAGTCGACTGTAGCACAGACGCAGTGACAGCACCGTGCGTGACTGCTGCAGGAGGATAACACTCTTGGCCCAAGGCCTACACACCCTGAGCTCCCCGGCCCTAGCCGCTGTTTGTTATTCATTGTGTGGTGCTGGATGCATGCCTTGTAAACACATCTGTTGGCTCGAAGAAACCATATCCCACTCCTTTAGCGGCCCTTCAATCCAAAATGACAGCTGAAGTACTTATCCCAGGCTAAAATTCCTTCCAATCAATCAGGCCCTCAGACTCCTAAAAACGGCCTCAGAAGCTGTGCAGAGTAGAATAAGAACCCCGAAGGTTTAAATTGCCAAGAGAAGGCTACGCAAGCCTTGCTTTGCGTCACAGAGTGCCCAGGAATGAGCGCTGTTAGCTGGAGGTCTTGGCCCCACATCCAGCGCCAGCGCAGTGGGAGCCGATGGCTCTGCTGGGGACGTGAGGTCATTTAGAGGGAGGCTGAACGGACGACGACATTAGTCTCCTCTGACAGCTCCCATGTTCTCATTCCAAGTTACTCGGTCCTCCGTTATCAGTTTTGGCTGTTAGGTTGGCCAGTGAGACTTACGGGTGTGGGTGGCTGTTGCTAAGACCCGGGTCTCTTTCCAGAATTTGGAACGCAGTCACATGCATCCTCCCATTCAGCCCTCGGCAGCTCCTCGAGGTCGGCGGGGCTGAGCGTGACCCAGCTCACACTCCGTCAGCACCGTCGCATGGTTCTGGCTCACCTGCCCTTGCTTTCCTGGCTGGACTTCTGGAAATGCTATTATTGAAAATTATTTTTTGGGTGACATCATTAAGGTTTCTGTCTACCAAACTGATTCTGGTGAGATACTCAAAACAAGTTAGAATGGCCGAAGCAGAGGAGCTGGGTTTCCGTGTGTAAAACCCTGTGATGCCCCCAGGTAGGTTTCCTTCATACGATCTCTAAAGTGCCATCGAATCCGTTGAAAGGCATGCCAGAAAGAAAAACGTATCTGGTGGCAGAGAGAGAGAGACAGAGAGACGGAAACTACTTGAACCAGAAAAGGCGTCGGCGTCTCTCAGTGAGGGACACCATGCGTCCAGTCTGCCTTCCTTTGTTCAGAAAGTACTCGTGAGCGCCCCCTCTGTGCGTGTCGGGGCGAGCAGGCCGCACATAAGCGCCCCCTCTGTGCGTGTCGGGGCGAGCAGGCCGCTCGTGAGCGCCCCCTCTGTGCCAAGCCTTGTGTCGGGGCGAGCAGGCCGCTCGTGAGCGCCCCCTCTGTGCCAAGCCTTGTGTCGGGACGAGCAGGCCGCTCGTGAGCGCCCCCTCTGTGCCGAGCCTCGTGTGTCGGGGCGAGCAGGCCACTCGTGAGCGCCCCCCTCTGTGCGTGTCGGGGCGAGCAGGCCGCTCGTGAGCGCCCCTCTGTGCGTGTCGGGGCGAGCAGGCCGCTCGTGAGCGCCCCTCTGTGCGTGTCGGGGCGAGCAGGCCGCACGTGAGCGCCCCCTCTGTGCGTGTCGGGGCGAGCAGGCCGCTCGTGAGCGCCCCCCTCTGTGCGTGTCGGGGCGAGCAGGCCGCTCGTGAGCTTGCAGCTCAGGGAGGAGGGGCCTCAAAGCGAACACAGCAGCAGTGCAGTCGAGCGCTGCAAAGTAAACGCTGCGCCAGGTGTTTCGAGCGTGTCCAGAGAGCCTGCCTGTTCCAGGGTGGCCAGAGACACTCCCCCAAGGAAGAGCCAGGCAGGAAGTGGGCTGTGCTATCGATGGCCTCGATCGATGCTGCCGTGTGCTGTCAAGGTCTAGTAGTAGTAGCGGCTAACACTCGCTGAATGGTTTCTATGCATCACTCCCACTTGGTGCCCCGGAGCCGTGCTCACAACAACCTGCAGGGGAGGCATGACCACTCTTCACAGGTGTGGAAACTGAGGCACAGGTAGACCAGTAGTCAGACCAGGAAGGTCGTGATTTGCACACAGCTCTGCTGGGCACCTCGGCCCCGTGCACTGATGTCACACACACACCCCCACCTCCCACGAGGAGTGTGGTTCTCGGGTCAGCCCAGCTGGTTCTCTGGCTTCCAGCCTCCCTCACCGTGCCCGTCCGCCCTGGGATACCTTATAAGCCCATGTCCGGGGAGAGAGAGCCGCCCTTGGCTGGGAGGGACGGCTGTGCCGAGCAGAAGTGCGCCCACGGGATGTCGTCACCTCTCAGAGGAGCCGAGTTGGCACGTTGCTTTAAGCTGACTCACCATCTCAAGCCGCTCATTCAGTTGTTACCGGGTTCTCTCTCTCTCTCTCTCTCTTTTTTTTTTTTTTAAGAAGGATTGAAAAAAGGTGTTTTAAAACAGGATTACTTTGGTTTTCTCCCTCGTTGGTAGCATTACTTCTCATTTAAACGCCCCGTAAGCAATGTCACCGTGGACAAGCTGCTTCTCTGAGGCTCAAAAAGGTTTGAAAATGTTGACCCTGAATATTTGAGGACGGATTAAGTAAGATTGTGTGTGTGTGTGTGTGTGTGTGTGTGTGTGTAAAATACCTGGAGAGCCTGGGCCAGCGTGTCTGCTGTGGAAATGTTAACTCCCAGCAGCTCACACCGGCCAGTCCTTGACGGTGATTATGGTTCTTCTCCAGGGAATCTTAAAACTCTGAGGTCAGATCTGAACCTGGTTGCTTTTCCACTGTGGGTCTCTGGCTCAGCCATAACAGTGACCCTCATAGGACCGAAGTCTGAGGGCTGGAAGGGCCCTCAGCGCTTGTTTCTCTAGGAACTACACCCAGCCCGGACCTGGCTGTTGGGAGACTGAGCCACACAAGGGTCCAGTTTGTCCTTTTAAAACCAGCACCCCACTTCTTCCCTCACTTCTAGTTGGATTTCAGTGTCTCCTGTCTCAGATAACTCCCTACGCTCGGGCTGTGCTTGGCCTTCTGGGAGTGTCAAAGCTTCCTTGCACGTCTCCCATATTCAGCCGAGCCTCTTCCCCCAGCCTCCAGCTACATGTGCACACACACACACACACACACACACACCAATTTTTTGGTAATTAAGGGAAAAGGCCTGGAACAGTTAAGAAGCCCATACACCCTATCGGAGTACCTGGGTTAAAGCCCAGATCTGGTTCCTGACTCCAGCTCCCTGCCAGTGCAGACCCTGGGAGGCAGCAAGTGATGGCTCAAGTAGTTTATTTTGCGAGGCAGACAGACAGACACACAGACAAGCTCTCATCCACTGGCTTACTCCCCAAATGCCCACACTGGCCAGGGCCAAAGCTAGGAATGAAATCTAGGTCACCCATGTGGGTGGCAGGAACCCAACTAACTGAACCATTATCACTGCATCCCGGGGTCTGCACTCACAGGAAGCTGGAGTCAGGAGCTAGAACCAGGCATCAAAGCCAAGTCCTCCAGTGTGGGGTGCAGGTGTCCTAACCACCAAACTAAACCCCTCTCCCCAAAAAGAGATCCCTTTACGTCTCCATCAAAACAAGTCCTGGCCTGCGCCATGGCTCACTAGGCTAATCCTCCGCCTTGTGGCGCCGGCACACCGGTTCTAGTCCCGGTTGGGGCGCCAGATTCTGTCCCGGTTGCCCCTCTTCCAGGCCAGCTCTCTGCTGTGGCCAGGGAGTGCAGTGGAGGATGGCCCAAGTGCTTGGGCCTTGCACCCCATGGGAGACCAGGAGAAGTACCTGGCTCCTGCCATCGGATCAGCGTGGTGGGCTGGCCGCGGCACGCCAGCCGCGGCGGCCATTGGAGGGTGAACCAACGGCAAAAGGAAGACCTTTCTCTCTGTCTCTCTCTCTCACTGTCCACTCTGCCTGTCAAAAAAAAAAAAAAAAAAAAAAAGTCGTGGTGGGGTTGGACAGCCCTGAGATTTCATTATGCGGTGTCAGTTACGGGGGCACCCCCGCCCCTGCACCATGTGTTTGTTGGCTTATACTCTGTGTGTTTGGTGAGCAGACTGTATCCGGGGCATCTGTGGAACTTGTCAGAAGGACTAACGGATAGAGGGGTCATGTCAGGTCCATGACACATGCTTCCCTGGGCTCTGGGACCTGCACCCCGGACACTCACAGAGCCGGAGAGGACGTGAGCAGCCGTGGAAGGCCGCGGGCTGAGGCGCTGAGCTCGGCAGGGCGACGTGGTTTCCCTTAGTGAAGCTGCAGGTCAGCTCCTGTGCTGTCGTGTCCCTGGGACCTCACGGTGCACATCTTAGGAAGCCGACGCCGCCCAGACACGGCGCAGGGCGCACTTCCCGGCAGGGCGTGGCTTCTCTCCCAGGCACAGGGCTCCATCGCAGCACCGAGGACAAAGCGTCAAGGGGGACAGCACAGCGATGCTTGCCCTGGACGGCGAAGCCCTTCTGTCACTAGGATTGTTTCAGGATCTGGAAGGTGAATATGGAAAGAAAGCGCATCCATTCTTAAAGATACTGTTCCAGATACCATTTTTGGCATTTGAAAGCTCATTTTCAGCATTCCGGGAGCTGGTCTGGTTGACAGTCACTGGCTGTAGACAGTCTAGAGCAGCCTCTCAGACTCTAAGCAGTTCCTCGCGGCGGTGAGAAGGCTCTGGCGTCTCTCAAGCAGCAGCGTTACAGGTGGTCCCTGCCCGTGAGCACAGTAGCCAGGTGTGTGCACGTTTCCAGGGCCCCCCTCCATCTGTGGTCGTTAGGGCGAGTTGAGACTAAAGGCCTTCTGTCTCCGCGGGCTCCAGCCGGCAGGCCGGTGCAAGGGCGGTTCTCGGAGTTCAGGGGCACGCTTGCGCATGTGCGCCTGTCGGTCCAGGATTCTTCTGCCATCATTCATTAGCTGCATTCGCAGCTGCCTCTCCAGCAAGATGACAGTCTAATTATAATTGCTCACGAATCAGTGAAGAATTGGTCGAGCTGTTCCCACGTCAGTGGCTGCGAGTGCCCAGACTTCTCTGTTCTTTGACCCCATTTGGAAAGAAGAGTGAACCTTGAAAGTGGGCTTCCACTTTCTGACGCCTGTGACCCTCGGAGGCCGTGGTGCTTCCAGGACGAGCTTCCTCTCCCTGCTTCATCCAGGCGATGGGGGGCGGGAGCCCTCTGACCGCTGTCTGCTCTGGTTACGTCTCTCATCCCTCCACCTTGTCCTGTCTGTAGTCAACAACCAGGCAGCCATTCCTTCCATAGGAAATTCTATGTGTTTATTTATCTTTATTTAAGAGACAGAGACAGACCTCCCATCTGCTACTCCACTCCACAGATACCTGCCAAAGCATGGGCTGGTCCAGGCAGGAGCCAGGCTCCATCCAGATCTCCCCCAAGAGTGGCAGGAGCCCAGCCATCTGGGCCGTCATCTGCTGTCTCCCAGACACGTTAGCAGGAAGCTGGATCAGAAGCACAGAGCAGCCTGGACTGAGTCCCAGGCACTGCAGTGTGGGAAAGCGCCATCGGACACAGCAGCTTAGCCTGCTGCACCACAACAGCTGCCCCTGTGTGTATGCCCTTACTGGAGGGGGGGGGTGTGTGTGTGCTTAATTATTTCAGAAATAACGCACACTTAAAAATTTAGAAAATGCAAAGAAAAAAACAAGAGGAGGGGTATTTCATAGCCTTCTGTTGTTTTTTATACTCTCAATTTGGTTTTGTTTCCAAAGCATACATTGTACTGTCTATAATGCACCCATATGGGGTGCCGGTGCGCAGGCAGCAGCTTCGTCCACTATGCCACAGCTCCGTCCCTGTGGCTCTGTTGTGAATAGCAGTATGGTGATCTGCTTGGGTGTCATGGCTGAAGTATTTACAATACTTAATATTATAGACTATTCCGTTTTGGGATATTGAATAGTCTAATCTCGTTTGCATTTGCTGTGATGGCTGTCCTTTGTGGCTTAAATTTTTAAAATTTGTCTTTCAAAGATTTATTTATTTATCTGAAAGAGTTATATAGAAAGAGACAGAGATCTTCCATGCACTGGCTCACTCCCCAGATGGCCACACGGCTGGTACTGGGCCAGGCTGAAGCCAGGAGCCAGGAGCTTCTTCCAGCTCTCCCACATGGGTGCAGAGGCCCAAGCACTTGGACCCCCCTCCACTGCTTTCCCAGGCACATTAGCGGGGAGCTGCATCAGAAGCGGAGCAGCCAGGACTCAAGCTAGCGCCCATATGGGATGCCAGTGCTGCATAGAGCAGCTTAACCCACTGTGCCGCGGCGCTGGCCACATATATTTTTTTTAATTTTTATTTATTTGTTTGAGAGACAGAGAGCCAAACAGAGGGAGGGTTTTCATCTGTTGGTTCGCACGCTGGTGCCCACAGCAGCCAGCTCATGGAGCTGGAAGCTGAGAACCCAGTCCAGGTCTCCTACACGAGTGGCAGGAACCAAGTTACAGGAGTCGTCACTCTGCCTCCCAGGGTGTACCCATCCAGGGCACACTCAGAGTGGGGAGGAGGTGGTGGTGCACCCATCCAGGGCACACCCAGTGGGGAGGAGGTGGTGGTGTACCCATCCAGGACACACTCAGAGTGGGGAGGAGGTGGTGGTGCACCCATCCAGGACACACCCAGTGGGGAGGAGGTGGTGGTGCACCCATCTAGGACACACTCAGAGTGGGGAGGAGGTGGTGGTGCACCCATCCAGGGTACACTCAGAGTGGGGAGGAGGTGGTGGTGCACCCATCCAGGGCACACTCAGAGTGGGGAGGAGGTGGTGGTGCATCCACACTCAGCAGTGGGGAGGAATGGACTGCTCATACACACGAGTGTGGCTTTTCCCACTGAGCAGAAGACGGACAAGACAGGCAGGTCTGTGGAGACGGAAATCCACTGAGTGGTTGTCAGGGACTGGGAGTGTGAGGGGTCTACAGGTGAGTGCTGAGTTTGCGTTGGGGTTGTTGAAAAGTCCTAAATAAACTAAAAACCGCTGAATTGTACACTTTGAATTGGTGAATTTTATGGCATTTGGATCGTATGTCCTTGAAGTTGAGACAAGATGGACAGAAACGTGTACGAACCACCCAGTTCCATTTACAGTGATTTCTGGAACAGACAAGAGTGATCTGGGGTGTCAGAAGTAACAGTGAGGCCCACGTCGGGGTGCAATGGTTAAGCCACCACCTGGGTCGCCGGCGCAGCGGTTGAGCCGCCGCTTGCATCGCCAGCATCCCATGTTGGAGTGCTGGTCAGAGGCTCAGCTGCTCTGTTTCTGGCCCATCTTCCTGCTGATGCACCTGGCAAGGCAGAAGTTGATGGCGCAAGTCCTTGAGTCCCTGCCATGCTTGTGGGAGACTCGGGGTGTTCTTGGCTCCTGGTTTCAGCCTGGCCATTGAGGAATGAACCAGCAGACAGAAAATCTGTCTCTCTCTCTCTCCTTGGTCTTGCTCTCACTCTGCTTTCCAAATAAATCGTGCAGAAGCAAAACCAAGTGGTTGGAGATTCGTGATCTGTATTTTTGAGTGGTGTTTACACACGTATATGCAGTTGTTAAAACTCATCAAGCTGGGGGGAAACGCATTCTAACTGGGAAAAAACATGGAGACTCTCGTCGCTTCCCTTTATTTGGTTCTGGTTTGATGATGCCTTTCTTCCTATTGTAATGTTTCTAAAATTATTCCTCTGCCGGGTGGTATGCCCTTCCCCCACTGCCCACTGACGGAGACGGCAGCCCAGTACCTGCAGGTCCCCTGCTGCTGCCCCACGGCCATGGCCAGCGCACACTGGGAAAGCACGCAGGGCTGCAGGTCGGGGGGTGGAAGGCGTTGTCGTGCGTGTAGCCAGCAGGCCCCAGAGAACTAGAAACGTCACCCTTTGCCCGCAGACGGGGAACCTGCCCTCCCAGGGACTTCACGTGTGCGATAGACTTGGCCATCTTGAGACAATGGTTTGCCATTTCCCCTTCCAACAGGAAGGTCCTTCATGCTTCTGAAACTCTGTGTTGTACTGCAGAGATATTTTTGGAGGGCAGGGGACGTTTGGGGAAGTCGTCTAGCTGACTTCAGACAGGTCACCCTTGAAGTCCCGGTGCGTGAGAAGCCTGCGGCAGACGGCAGGCCGCCTTCTAGCGGAAGCCCAGCGCAGACAGGAATTGCGCTCACCGCCTTTCTCTTGTTCGCTGCAGGAGCTGGTCAGACTGACCGTCGAGAAGCAGGGGCGGCTGTCTCCAACAAGCCCAGTGAAGGCCAGCTCCCCGGCCGGCAGACCTGACGGGTGAGTGCTGAGCAGACCCTCGTCCTGGTCCCAGCTGGGCAGAGCCTGCCCTCGACAGCGGGTAGGAGCTGGCGGGCAGCAGGAGCCCACCAGACGGGCTGGCGGGGCCACGTTCCCGTCTCTGTGCTGAGTTCAGAGCGCACACCGGCTACCTGACAGTCTGTATTCCTCACAAGCTCTGAAGTACTGCCTCAGCCATGTCTCGTGCGACATCCCACACGGCCATTCTGTCTGGCGTGTGTCCGTGTGGAGGCCCAGGTGCGGCTCCTGGCTTCAGCCTGACTGGCCCTGGGTCTGGAGAGTGAGCTAGCGGATAGGAGACTCTCTTTCTCTGTCTCTCCCCCTCTTTCTCTCTGTAACTCTGATTTTCAAAATAAATAGTAAGTATGGTGTGTGTGAGTGTGAGTGTGTGTGAGTGTGAGTGTGTGTGAGTGTGTGTCCAGTGACACACACGTGCCCTTCCTGAGTGGCCTCACTTCATGGTTACAGAGAACTCTGAGGGCCTGGATTTGGGCAGATTGCACTTGAAGGCACTTGGGGCCTTTTTTTTTTTTTTTTTTTAAGATGTATGTATTTATTTGAAAGGCAGAGAGAGAGAGTGAACTTCACCTGCTGGTTTACTTTCTGGATGACTGCAAAGGCTGGGGCTGGTCCAGACCAAAGCCAGGAGCCCTGAGCTCCAGCTGGGTCTCCTGTATGGGCAGCAAGGGCCCACGTACTCTGGCCGTGTTGCGCCATCTTCCACGGCGCATTAACAGGGAGCTGGATCAGAAGCAGAGCAGCTGGAACCCCGATGTGGGATGCCAGCATTGCATGCAACGGCTTAGCTCACTGCACCACAGTGCTGGCCCCACTTTTGATCTTTTAACATTGACTTTATCAAGAGCATAAGCCGAGGGCAACGTGGAATGTTTTAAAGCCTCGTACCAGTTTCTGCTCCAAGCCCCTGGTAAAAATGTAGAACCTTAATTTGGAGCATGTTAGGGAACCTTTAGATCATCTGGTCTAAGAACTCCTTTTCAGGTGAGGGTGGAGGTCATGGCCAAGCTCACGTGGCTGCCAGTGGTAAAGCCGTGAGAGGGTCCAGCATCGAGGCTCCAGCCTCCCATATCAGGGTGCTGGTTCGAGTCCCAGCTGCTCTGCTTCCCATCCAGCTCTCTGCGAATGCCCTGGGAGGCAGCAGTGACGGCCCAAGTGCTTGGGCCCTGCCATGCACACGGGAGACTGGGATGGAGCTCTGGGCCCCGGCCTCGGCTTGGAGTAGCTCCACCCAGTCAGCCATTTAGGAAGTGAGCCAGCAGGTGGAAGATTGATCCCCACCCCACCCCCCGACTGTCACTCTGCCTCTCAAATAAGTAAAATCTTAAAAAAAAAAAAAAAAAAGCCAGTGAAGTCTCCCCGGGCTGTGCCGGCCCCTGCTCCTCCCCTCCCTGGTCGTGTCCTCGCACTCTTACAAAACCTGCGTGCTCTGCTCCCGTCTGACCCCGGTGACCCTGAGTTCTCTCCAATTCTCCAGCCAGTCCGAGCTGCCCCTGACAGACCGAGAGATGGAGATTCTGAGCAAGACGAGTGGGGTGCCACAGCCAGGGGGGCTGCTCCCGGACACCGCAGACGAAGAGGTCGCGCCCCCCAAGCCCCCCTTACCCGGCATTCGGGTGGTTGATAGGTAACGGTCTTCCTGCTTGTCTAGGACCCTGTGTCTGTGATGTGATGGGGGGACGAGCGGGGCTCCGGCTCCTACGGCTTGGCCCTCAGGAGAGCACCTCTGCCTGCCCCAGGGCCCCGCCACACCCGCAAGCGCTCCTCGCTCCGGCCTCTGCGTGCACTGTGGCCCCAGCCCTGTGAAAGCTGGAGCGATGTATTCTAAGAGGAGGGAGAGGGTGGGGGTGATGTCTGTTCTTTTGGCGTTTATGGGCTGGATTTTGGCAGGCAGGGCGAGGGCTGGGGGGTCGAGGTATGGAAACTGGAGAGTTGGGTGTGGAAGCGCGGAACCCCGTTACCTGATGGTGTCCGTCATGTTCGTGTGTTGCAGTCCACCGGCGTTGCCACCCAAGAAAAGACAGTCAGCTCCGTCCCCAACCCGCGTGGCCGTGGTCGCCCCCATGAGTCGAGCCACCAGCGGTTCCAGTTTGCCTGTTGGAATTAATAGGCAGGTAATTCAGCCCTGTTCCCCACAGCGAGAGGCAAGCGGGTTTGGGATCAGAGGTTTGGCTCTTAGAGCCGGAAGAAACCTAGTGTCTTGGAGAGACTCTCTGTGGGAGGGGCGAGGCTTAGCATCTTCGTGGTCATGGCGGGGGTTCCCGTGTGGGGCTGGGGCCGTGCTGGGGAGGCTGGAGCCGAAGGGGCCTCACCTGAGGGCATCTCCCCAGCCACCCACCCCTGCTGGCCCCTCTGTCGTCTGAACGGTGACCACAGCTGGTGTCAGCTTGGCACTGTTTCCTTCTCTAAGTCTCGTCCCGAGAGTGACAGGCTTGTTCCGCTCTTCCACACCAGGATTTCGACGTTGACTGTTACGCACAGAGGCGACTTTCGGGAGGCAGCCACTCCTACGGCGGGGAGTCGCCCCGCCTCTCCCCCTGCGGCAGCATCGGCAAGCTCAGCAAGTCGGATGAGCAGCTGTCGTCCCTGGACAGGGACAGCGGGCAGTGCTCCCGGAACACAAGCTGTGAAACACTAGGTGAGCCCCGTCATCCTTGTGCCTCCTTCCCCGGGGCTGGGGCCCGAGTGCCGGATAGCGGCCATCGTGGCCTGCGGGACCTTGGTGCCCTACCTGCACGGTGAGAGCAGTACCTGTCCCTCAGGCTTGAAAGCGTGAGTGGAACGACGTGAACCACGTTGTGGAGACGCAGGTGGTAGCCGTCTCCACGGGCAGTGTCCGTGTGAAGCTGGACTCTGCCGCCTGTGCCCAGAGCCTTGACGAAGGGCAGCCCCGCGGGCCGTGCCGCCTGTGCCTCGTCAGCCGCTCCCGGTCTGTGGGGCGGCTCCAGGGCACACACAGCACAGAGCTGTCCGTGTCCCCTGAATGAGTGATTCTCGTTTCTCAAGCCGTATCCTAAGAACGTAATCAGATTTATAGCAAGGGCTTTGTCCAAGGACGTTGGTCTCAGCATCACCGGGAGCAATGATAGAAGGCAGATACCCTGAACATCATGGCAGGAGTCAGGCGAACCGTGATGCGTTCATTTGCTGGAGTAATCTCAGCACTATTAAAAATCATGCTATATTGATGAGGACAAAAAGCCCAAAACCATTCACATGCTGTTTTCTCAGCTGGGTTTAAAAAGTGGCAAGGGGTGCAGTGGGGTGGGTTCTAGAGGGGGACAAAAAGATATTTAAGAAAATAGATAAAGATAGGAACAGATTCTGGGATTCTGGGTGGTGTTTATTTTCTTGATAAAGTTTGCCATTTTTCTGTGGTAGTCATGTGTTTTTCTTTTGAAAGGGAGAAGGCTTTTTTTTATTTCATTTTTATTCTTTTTAATTTGAATGGCAGAGAGACAGACAGACAGATCTTCCATCTACTGGTTACTTCCCAAATGCCCGCAATAACTAAGGCCCAAAGCCAGGAGCCTGGAACTCAATCCAAGCTTCCGTGTAGGTGGCAGGGACCCAAACTATGACCTGCTTCCTTGCGAGGTGTCCATCACCTGGAATGGAGGGGACTCAAACCCAGGCCCTCTGATGCAGGACGATGACTTCCCAAGCAGCGCCAGCCACTGCACGTGCCCTTCCCCCGTGTTTGTCTTAAGTAAGAAATTAAAAAGGAAGGTGTGGGCTGGCGCCATGGCTCACTAGGCTAATACTCCGCCTTGCGGCGCCGGCACACCGGGTTCTAGTCCTGGTCGGGGCGCCGGATTCTGTCCCGGTTGCCCCTCTTCCAGGCCAGCCCTCTGCTGTGGCAGGAAGGCAGTGGAGGATGGCGCAAGGCCTTGGGCCCTGCACCCCATGGGAGACCAGGAGAAGCACCTGGCTCCTGCCATCAGATCAGTGCGGTGCACCAGCTGCAGTGGCCATTGGAGGGTGAACCAACGGCAAAGGAAGACCTTTCTCTCTGTCTCTCTTACTGTCCACTCTGCCTGTCAAAAAAAAAAAAGGAAGGTGCGAGGAACACTGCAGCAAGTGGCCATGCCCCCGTCTGTTTTGCTTTGCAGGCAGAAGGAAGAGGCTCAGAGAGCGTGAGAGCCTGTGTGTGTGGGCCGGAGGGCTCTCCTCGTCTCTCTGGGGAGACCGGGCAGGGCGGCCAGGGCGGGGGCCCGTCCCCAGGGCCATGCGCCTCACGGGTCTTGTTCCCTCTGTGATTGCAGATCATTACGATCCCGACTATGAATTCCTCCAGCAAGACCTCTCCAACGCGGACCAGATACCTCAGCAAGTGGCCTGTAACCTTAGCCCGCTGCCGGAGTCCTTGGGGGAGTCTGGGTCTCCGTTTCTTGGCCGTCCATTCCAGCTGCCTCTTGGCAGCTGTCCCCAGACGGAGGGGCAGCCGAGCGACATGCCGCCCGCCCTCCCCGAGAAGAAGCGCCGGAGCGCGGCCTCCCAGACCACGGACAGCTCCGGCTGCAGGGTGTCCTACGAGCGGCACCCCTCGCAGTACGACAACCTCTCCCAGGACGACCTGCAGCACCCAGCCCCGGGCCAGCCCGCCCCCTACACGCCCTTCGCTGCTATCCTCCCCTTCCAGCAAGGAGCGGCCTCAGCCCCTGTGGAATTTGTGGGTGATTTCACTGCTCCTGAATCCACGGGCGACCCAGAAAAGCCGCCGCCTCTGCCAGAGAAGAAAAACAAACACAGTAAGCATTTGCGGAGCCGGTGTCAGCAAGTGCGTGTGTAACCTAACGTAGGGCGCGTTTTCTGTAAGCCTCCGACCAAGCCTCACTGTCTCAGGACAGACAGGACCACAGGGACCTGGCCACTTTGGGGAGCCTGGTTCTGCCGTGGCCGGTGAATGTCGTCCAAGCTCAGTGGGTGCCGGCCTCTCTGGGCAGTGGGCAGTCTCTGTAAGACCTCAGGTCTCCACGGAGCCCTAGTGCTTCTCCCTTTAGGGGGCAGTCAGCTGACCTGCTGGCCTGCGCACACACGGCCCAGGGCACGAGCGTCGCGGTGGGCAGGCCAGTGGTGCAGTGACCCCTGCGGGAGGTGGGGTGGACATCCGAATCTGAACAGCCATCTGACCCGGGCTCGGCGTTCCTGCAGGGTGACTGGGGCTGGAGGCTGCCCAGCAGGAGTAGTGGGGACGCCTCTTGGACCAGACTCCTTAACAGATCATCTTATTAGGGACTAGGGGTAGAGCTGAAACTCTGCATAGTTGTGTTTGATTATTTTCCACCTGTAAGTTTGCTGTGTAACGACTGGAAGTTCCGTCTTCTGCCCGCTCCCCTGACTGCCCCCACCCTCTCCCCAGTTCACTAGTGCAGTTCCACCTTGTTTTTCCCTGGCAGACCCGCATCCTGGTGTGATGCTTGTGTGGCCACACCAGCCCCACCGCCCCCTGACCCCCGACCCCAGGGAGGCGTCCCACAGAGACCCTGTGTGAACTGGAAGCTGAGTTTATCCCATCAGAGCTGGCCCCGTTCTCAAAGAAGGGCCAACCTGGCTTGGGCAGACCCAGCAGAACCGTCCCCAGGGCCAGCGGGGCAGCCCAGTGGGGTGACCTCCCGGCTCCTTGGTGGGGCTGGCTGCGTGTGGGGTAGTGATGTCCTTCCCACCTGTCGTCTCAGCTTGCTCCTTAGAAACCAGGGTCCTGGTGGAGGGGTGCACACGGCCGTGCCAGGAGCATTTCTTCTGCGCGTCTCCCTCTGCCCAGGCAGGCATTCCAGCGCTGCCGCTGCCTCCCTCACCACCTCACCGGGGGCAGCGAGCCACTGTGAGCCCACCCCTTTCTTGTCTGAGGAGCTCATCAGCCTCAGACGCAGGGCAGAGCGGTCCCTGTGCCCACTGCACCAGACGCATGGTGCTGCCCGGGCTCTCAGAGCCTCACACCGGACCTGCAGAGGAGAGGATAGGGAGGTGTGGCCCTCGTTTTCCTTTGAATGGTCTCAAGTCTCTGGAAGCATGTCTCTGTTCCCTGAGGCCGCCACTGGAGGCCCACTCCGCTCAGCAGAGCTGCAGGTGTGGTGCGCTCGGAGCTGCTGCAGCCTCACGTGCCCTGTGGTAGGCGGACCTCCCAGCCGCCAGGCAGTGCCTGTCTTAGGTGAAGCTGGAGCGGGGGGCAGGACTGCATGTCCAGTGGAGCGGGAGGGCAGGACTGCATGTCCAGTGGAGCCAGGCCTGTGTCGATGCAGCGAGCTGCAGCTCCTCCCAGCAGAGGGGGAAGGAGGAGTCTCCTGCCTTGAGGCCCCTCCAGTGTGCAGGGGATAGACCGCTCTGTGCCCTGGGCTAGAGCCCCCCGACCTGAGGCATCCTGAGGTTCAAGTCCTGGTCCCGCCTCTGCTCTTCCCTCTGGGAAAGTCTCCCTGGAGAGTTCTCGAGTGTGACCCTGTGGGAAGCACCCCATGAAATTGCGTTCAGCAAAAGCACAGGATGGTCGCCGTCCCTTCAGTTGGCTAACACTGGACAGAGTCCATCCACGCAAGTCCCGATGTCACGGTGCATCCTTGCCTTTGGGTGCTCTGATGTCACCAGGCTCGCCGGCCCCTGCCGCCCAGGCAGCCCCATGAGCTTGTGCTGGGTGAGATTCCCGATCAGTGTGCTAACCCCCACCCCTCGCTGTCCCCACGGCCTGGGGCCCACCGGAGCCCTCCCAGCCGTGCAGTCTGCCCTGGCCTCAGCTGTTGCCCGTTGCCTTAGAAACGCACCACCCTGCCGTATTTCTAGGTAGGGGACGTCACTGCTGTTCCCGAGTGCCCAGTGAGCAGGCCCCCACAAGGACGTCCACCTCAGGAGCTCATGGAGACCTGAAGTCGTGGGACTGCCCGCCAGGCGGGAGTGGGGATGCTTCGTCTTCTCGAGGCACGTGGTGGGCGTTCAGGATCGCGCTCCCGGGCGCACACCCTCCTGAACGCGGTGTTGCTTGCGCACCACTAAGGCGCGTGGGGCCCAGCAGGAGCCGCAGAGGCAGCAACTTTTCCCTGCCTTTTATAGCCACGTTCCACTCAGCGCTTGTTGGGACCAATAAGAAATCCTTGTTCTTTTAAATAAAGCGAATGGTGCCAGCACGATGTAGCTGGAGGGAGCACATGTGCTGTAGACCTGCCCAGAAACGAGGTGGCTGCCCGTGACTGTCATGCTCGGCTCAGAGTGCCTGCCCCTCCCTGAGCTGCTGACCAGCCTGGGCGCCCAGTGGAGGCCGCAACTTCATGGCTCCATGCACCCCAGAGCCATCCTGGCCACTCTTGGCACTTGTGTCACTTGTGTCACTTGTGACGTGACCCCGGGAGGTGGCTGAGAGCTGCGTGTGCTGCGTGCTGATCTAGGGCCTTTTCCTCACAGCCCGCAGCAGCTTGTCAGCTGCTTCCAGGTCGTTTAGCTGGCACCTGTTCTAACCAGGTGTCGGGGGACACACCTTGTCCTCCTCGCATTGGCCCCTGCAGGAATGCAGGGAGTAGCTCAGCACCCAGGAGCCTCCCCGTGGTCAAGTGCAGACAGACGGGTGCAGATCTCAGGACACAGGCACCTGGGGCCTGACCTTGACCTTGACTCCTGCAGGCAGTGTCAGGGCAGGCTGCAGTCCACATGGGTGGATTGGAATTGGAGGAAAAACTTACGCTCCAAGCCAGCCCTCGCCACCCTGTAGGGACAGCAGGTAGCTGTGCACAGGTGGCTCCAAACCCCCTTCTCCCAGAATCCTCCAGCTCTGGAGCGCTGACCCCCGAGTCGGGAATGCAGGGCACGCTGATGCTCTCGTGTGACTTGGAGGGGTGCCTCCCAGGATGAGATGCTACAGCTGGGCTCTTGGCTCCCCGGCTTCTCACCTCCCAGGGGGCTGGAGTCCCTGCTGGAGCTGCTGCCTCTGCACGGGTCCGGGAGGCCGCAGGGCACAGACAGCTCCTCCACAAGGCAGTGGGGTCGGAGGGGTGAGGGGAGGCACTGGTGGAATTGAGGCCTCTCCCTCCGCCCACGATGGCCAGCATCTCTTCAGCTGGACAGGCCTGGACTTGGCTGCTGTTGTGTCCTGCATGTCCAGTAGGGGCTTCACGTGCGCCCAGGGCCCGCCTGGTGGAGCAGGTCACCAGGAAATGCGCTGCATTCGTCCGTTCACGCTCCACGCATTCCCGGCACCTGCTGCGTGCCAGGCACGAATGGTGTTACAGCACAAACGAGACAAACACAGTGCCTACCCTAACTCTGCAGGGGAAGGCCCTAACTCCTGTTGCATCCGTTTTCCGAATCCCCCCGTTCTCGACCGCGCCTCGCCAACCTCTCCCCCACACGTGATTTTTCCTGAACGGCCACAGCGGCCCTGCAGCCGTCTTCCCAGCAGTCGCTGAGCTCCAGCCACACCCTGGGTGGAGCCCTCGGCCCATTCCCAGGCTGCTGCCAATAAAGCCAGCTTGTCCTGTCTACACAGCCCCTTGGCACCGTGCAGGGGACTCTAAGCCTTCCTTCACTGTGCTGGGCCCACCCAGGCCCCCTTCCCGGCCTCAGGCCTTTGTGTCTCCTGTAGACTGCATGAAGAGTCCTGCCTGACCCTCACGTGGCTCCTCCACAGCCTAGGGTCCCCAGCCACTTCACCCTGTCCCACGCTGTGGGCTGGTCTGCTTGCTGTCTCTCTGAGGAGGATGTGGCCCGCAAGGCACAGGACCACGCTGTCCATGGTGCGGTGCCCACGCGTGGGTCAGTGCTGACGCGTACAGCAGGTGCTGAGTGAACGCTGGGTGAGCGTGGACAGTCCACAGGCAGCTCATCCAAACCGTGAGTGTAGGAAGAGCGAGGGAGGAAGCGAGGGTGAGGTTCATGGCTGATGGGGTGAGGGCGGCTCGGGAGGGGGCTCCAGGCCAAGATCAGCCGAGGGGCAGAAAACTCAGAGCCCCAGGCAGTGCGCCGTGCAGTTGTCTCAGGGCATCCAGGAAGCGGGAGGGCGCAGCTGGGGCCCCCACAGTGGCGGGGAGGGGGTGGCAGATTCGGCAGGAAATCCCCGGGGGCAGTCAGGGGCCCCCCATGTGCTCTCTTTAAACAATGGAATTTACTTACTGGAGTAGTTTGGGGTTCACAGCACCACTGCGTGGAAAGTACAGGAATTTCCCATACAGAAATTCCGCTCCCCCTTCACGCACAGCCGCCCCTGCTGTCAGCGCCTACACGTGCCAGGGCTGCGTAGCCTCTGCTAGCGTGGCTGGGTCTACGTCATCGTCTCCCAGAGTCCACAGGCCACACCAGGGTCCCCTCTGGCCGTGGACACACACAAGGACGCAGTGGCCCTGTAGGGCTGTCAGATCCGCGCCCCCGTGTGCTGTCGGCAGGGCCCCGGCTGCTGTGGGCAGAGGGCCAGGGGCTGGGCTTCCAGGACAGGATGCGAGGCGCCCTCTGTCCCGCAGTGCTGGCCTACATGCAGCTGCTGGAGGACTATTCCGAGCCGCAGCCCTCCGTGTTCTACCAGACGCCGCAGAATGAGCACATCTACCAGCAGAAGAACAGGCTGCTCATGGAGGTGTACGGCTTCAGCGACTCCTTCAGCTCGGCCAGCGACTCGCTGCAGGAGCTGGCCCCGCCGCCCGCACTGCCCCCGAAGCAGCGGCAGCTGGTAAGCGGCGCCCCCTCCCCGTGTCCCCAGCTTAACAGGTCTAGGGGCTGGAACGATCCTTCTGGGGTTAGGGTTGACCCCGTGCCGTCCGTGGCAGGGGCCCCGGCCTTGCTGATGGACGCGTCCCAGTCCACGTGGGCGCCCGTGTCCGCTTCCGTCTCCCGGCCTGGAGCTCTGGGGCCTTTCTTCTCGAGAGCAGCCCCTACTGCCGGACAGGCCCGCGCCCGGAGTGTCCGCTCGGGCCGCTAACAGTCTCTTGACTTCTTGTCTGTCTTCTCTGGCTCCAACGTGGACCTCCCAGAAAGGAGGGACTCAAAGCACAGGGCACGGTCTGTGTGCAGCCAGCTGCAGAGTTGCTTCCCAACAGTAGGCCTGCCTGTGCGGATGACTGACGTCGCGGCCCGGCCAGGGCTGGCCCCGTGAGAACGGCTCCGCTGAGCCGGGTGGCTTGACACACAGCCCCTTTGTGTTTCCGACGCGGCACCCTCCTCCTCGCAGACACCTCCTGGGTGGAGGAGTCCCGTGTGCAGCGTGGCCCAGGCAGGCTGCGAGGCCCTGGGCGCCTGCCTGTCACAGGCCTCCGGGTCTGTCTCTCTGCTTTACGGTTCACGGGTCGGTGGGCTCCTTTCCCCACCAGGAAGGGTGCCCTGGAGTGGAAGCCTGGCTTTTCCCAGAGCTGCGTGCGTTCTGCTCACGTGCTGCCTGTTTGATTGGTAGGACCGTCTTCTGTCCATCAGGAGACCACAGGAAGGTGCCACCCTGGCCTTTCTGGAAGGCAGCCGTCCACTAACCGGAGGACAGATGCCCCGGGTTCCCCGTGCCGTCTCGCCTGCAGCAGGCTCAGGCTGACCAGGCAGGAGTTTGGTCCCCTCCAGGGAACCACAGCCAGCCCTGTTGGAGGCAGCCTTGGGCCAGGTCCCACACGTGGGCATCAGGGTCGCTCTCCACCTGCCCTGCCCACCCTCGAGCTCGGAGAGTGACTCACATTGCTTCGACAGTGTTTCAAGGGGATCTTCGTGGAAATGCCAATGTCTGGCTGGAGGTTCATAGCCCAGAATGTTTGGTTAAAACCATTGCTGAGCCAGAT